>NC_090828.1:90626799-90939451 GCF_028021215.1 Eschrichtius robustus
TTGCCACTTGACTCACTTCCTTCTGTCATGCATTCATTTAATGCATATAGTTTTAGCTTTTTACTTAGTAGGAGTAGTTTCTAACTCTGGGTTCTAGTTTTAGATGTGTCACCAAGTTATCTTGAACTTACCGTTTCATTAACCTGTAGTTCAGTATCTCCATCTATGATAAGTTTGATGTGAAGATGAGGCTGTGAAGAATAAACTGGCCTTAGTAAAAGTCTTTGAAATGTGAAATTAAATTGTGTGTGTGTGTGAGAGAGAGAGAGAGCGAGAGAAAGGGAAAATCAGTGAGAGCTGTAGTTAAAATAAAGTAGTTTTGACAGAAGAAGATTAATCAACTAAATTAGAAATGCATATCTAGCAAGCAGCATCTATTAGATTGTCTTACTCACTCTCCCAGAGTACAATTTGCACAGTTACACAATGGCATTCTCAAGCAGTTACTTCATCATGCCTATCCATAGCTTGTCTTCTCATATAAATTGTCATGTGACCATTTTACACAGAACACTCATCACAGTGGGACTGGACAGGTGCTGGAAGTTGAGTTCCATTTCTCATTTGCTCTCCACAAAGTCCAAAACCCACTGATTTTGTGAAGTAGGTCCTCTTTATTGTCTGGAGTTTGGAAGCCTTGCTAATTAGCATTTACATATAAATAATGCAGGGGTTAGCTGACAGTAAGTAGTTCTCTGTGTGATGCCTTCACTCGGTGTAAAGTTGAAAGAGGTGGTGAACAATCACTGTACAAACCATGTTTTCTGGAAATTATATTAAAACCTTTATTAGTACTTTAATGCCAGAATCGTGTTTCCATTTGTCTTTGCAGTTCTAATCTCATTTACAGGAAGTTTAACAGCAGTTTCTAAAACAGTCACTTTCAAAGCATTCAGAACCCTCCTATGCTGTTAATCCTCTCCCTCTCTGTTTCCCATTTCAGAGACCCTTCTTGTTCTAAGGGAGCCATAACCCCATATCCCCAGTGGGGAGTTGGGGGTTGAGGATGGATAAAGTGAAGCTAAGAGAACTGGGAACACATTCCCCACAGTCTAATTTATACAATTAAAACCACTTCTTCCACCAGTCATTATTTGTCATTAGGGCTCTATATCCAGGGTTAGATCTTTTGTTTTCTACCACTAAGTCATCAGAATTCCTTCCTAGTTGTGTGCGTTAACTTCTAGCATTCTTCCATCCCCATTCCCTGAGACAAGGTTGAATTTTGTCTGAGCCCCATGTTCTCACCCTTTGGTGTTCCAATTAGCAGCTAACAGCAGAGGACCACCCTGCCCTTTTTATTCTCAGAAAAGACCCACCTCTACCCTTCCTCAATGACTCATCTCCATCCATCTTCATGACTCCCTTAAGACTCACAGATGGCTCCCTGTTTACCTGCCTCTCTAAAACTCCAGGTCTCCTTCCTTCCTTATTTATTTATTTTTGAGAAATTCCTCATTAATGAATGTTTTCCCTATTGCAGTAGCCTGAATAAAATCATCTCCTTAGTTGTCCAGTGCAGCATTGCAGCATTTTATCTTTTACAGCTGCAGCAAAGTTAAAATTAAAACAAAAAAGGAGAAGAAGGTTGTCTAAAACACACATGCAGCCAAAAAGATCTATATCTTTTTTTCTCCATGGAACTTATGAGGCTGCTCTAATGGCATAAAGAAATATTTCACTGAACTGGCAACATATAGAAATATGGAAAACATATTATTGCATATGTATTTGTGGCATTAGATGTTAACAGTATAAATACACGAGAAAGAAAAGACTTAAGGAATTTCACATATTAAAATACTATACTGTAGTTTGAAAGACATATACACTTTTTTTTCTGAAATTAATGAGCTTTAGCAAGTTTTAATGCACCTTGAACAGGAAAATTGGGAGAAAATCTTGCTAACTATAGGGGGCTTATGACTTCTTTTCAAACTGCTTTATAGGTTTCTGAAATGCATCATTAATATAAATGTTTATTAGACATTTTTTTGAAATCTAATGTGGAAGAGATGATTCTATGTTTAAAATATGTATCACTGGTACTTGGCATAAGGTAGGGATTAATTAGATTGAAGCAACAAAGTACTGTAGAAATCCATTAACTTCAGTGAAAGTTAGGAAATGTATAATGTTCTTATCTCCCATCTTAAAAAAGTATATCCAATTTGCCATGTAAGAATAGCCACCTGAGAACAAATTGTGTTTGGGAACGGCCTCAGTGGAATTATAAAATTACTAATAAGATTAAATCTCATTACATCATTTCAGAACCTGATTGATATAATGAAAAGAGCCAATGATTAAAGATATCTAGAAATTCTAATAGATTTGATACTAACAGTACGTAATATTTTTTAGCTGAATTTTCCTTATAAATTGTTATTGGTCACCCATTATGTCCCAACTCACTATATAAATATCCTAGGGACACCAAGAAAAAAATAAATAAATCCTTGTCTTTCGGGGGTCATTTTAAACATTTGAGACAATGTTAGTAAAAGTATAAACAACAGAGAAAAGTAAGATAGGGCAATTGCCAATGATTGGTAATAGAAAGCATTTGAGAAAATTGAGTGACACGTTGATATAATATATGTAAAGAGCTAAGCAAAGTGCCTGGCATTGAGTGGTCAATACATGATATCTAGGAACATCATATTTAAATCCTAGGAAGAACACCTAGGGAAAAGGAATTTACATGCTTCTTGACTGAAAAATAATTTGACTCTGATAAACTAAGAGGAAGCAACAGAAGACAGTATCCTAAATAGTAAGAATAGAAAAAGCAAAGATATGGAGGAACAATGTCTATAACATGAAAGTTTAGAGGTTCTTAACTACATCTATGCCCTTTATTGTATTTTAAGGATAGCCATAAACTTATCCATTGCACTGGAAAACTGAATCAGTGATTCTCCAAGGCGTGCTTGGGTTCGAGGTGAACTTCACAGAGTGGACATGTAGTTTGAAAATGACCCTGGAGATTCTTCTAGTTCTTTGCTATTGAAATTCACAGGATTTAGTAAACCATTTGTAGGAATAGTTGGAAATAAATAGGTATATGTAGGTGACAGAGAATAAAGGTCAGTAAATATCCATCTAAGGAGGGTGGACTACCGGCAAAGGGAAGGCAGGAGATATTTGGGGGGAGGAAGAGGTACAGAGTGGCAGAGCAGGGATACACGTTTGTAACTAGCTTTGTAACTAGGTTGGATGGAGGGAGGAGAGGGTCAAAGCAAGAAACTTTATTAGGAAACTCGGGATACTGGAAGTATCTAAAACTTAACATACTCACCTGAATATCTTCACAATTTACAACTGGCAATGCTGCCGCAGTTTATAACCCAACTCTGGTGCTCCAGTTGTCAATTGCTGAGTAACAAACCAACCCACAGCTTACACTTAGTGATTCTGTGGGTCAGATATCCCAAAAGGACACAGCAGGGCCTCAGCTGTAATGATTCAAATGTCTGAGGTGATCAACATCTAGGAACTGGAATTATTTGGAGGTTTTTCACTCATTCTGGCACCTGGGCTGGGATGACTGGAAGGGTAGCCTCAGCTGTGGAGTGGGGCACCTAATCAAGGCACAACCTCTTCATGCAGCTTGGACTTCTCAGAATGTGGGGTCCTGTGCACCTGGGTCCTATGGTGAGCGAGTGAGCCTTCCGAGAGACACAGGCAAAAGTTTTAAAGCTCCTTCTGATCTTGTCTTGAAGTCAAAGTCATGTGACATTATTTCCTCTGAATCATATTAGTCAAAATAATCACCCAGATTCAAGGGAAATGGGCATAGACATCACCTCTAAATGGTAGAAATGTCTAAGAATTTGAGACCATGCCTTAAAATTGCCACGTGTAGATAATAACAGAAAAATGTGTATAATATGAAATAAAGCAGTGTTAGCAACTGTTTTCAAAGAACCTATTTAAAATGGCATATTACTTATTTTTGATATTACTCATGCAATTCTATAATCCTCAGGGTTAGGAGGCATGTAAGGGACATGAGACATTAGCAGTGCTAATAGAACAGAATTGTGAATCGACAATTAAAACCCATATTCAATTCATAAGTCTCTTATTAGGAGCTCAAGGGTTAAAAGAGACGCCATTTAAAAGACTGAAATTTCTTAGAAGTGCATGTTTGAAAATATGGCTGGCCCTGCAGCACAAAACTCATACGGATTTTAAAATGATGCAATTAATTATCCAGATGTTTCAAATATCGGTGTTTGTTATTACTTCCACAATATCACCCGTCATTTGGTTTACATTTTTCTTTACATTTAGGTGTTCTGAGTTGCAAATTTAGGTGGAGAATGTGGCTCACCCTTAAGAGAGCCCATCACCATATGTTTTGTTTGGGCATGAAAAATGAGAATAATCTAAACCTTTGCCACTGAGAGAGGTAAAGGGTTCCCATCAATGGCCATTAAGGCTGAGTAATGGGGTTTTAAAGAGACAGCTTGTATTGTTGCTCTTTAGGAGCCTCGACAGCAGTTGTGCTTTAGCTGCAGGTGCCATGATCCAGCAGTGAGGGTAGCTTTGGCTCCACTCAGGCCCTTGCCTGTGTCACCACTGTTTGAGCCCCCTCTATGGTGTGCATCTGTTACCAATTCTCTTTCAAAGAACATCTGCTGCCAGAAGAGGCAAGCTTTTAATATGCTGATTTATCATTGTCAGATACAGGGTTTCATTGCTTGCATTTGAATATTGTATTTAAGGTGCTTTTGTGATTACAGATGTTTTACATATAAATTGCTTTATATTAGAAATATCATTTTTTTCAGTATTTTTAAGGAAACTTCACATTCACGTGTTTTACATTTTAATATCATCTTTTGCATTGCTGAGCACGTGTGAATTGCTTTTTGTCTGTAATGGCAGTCGGTATGAGCAACAGCATCTGTGATTGTTGCTGCTTCAAAGGAGAAAACTAAGTGTGGATATAGCTCTTCTCTTCGAGGGAGCCAGAATTTATTAATTACTAAGGGAAGCTTTGATTGTTATTTTATCCCCCAAAAGGACAGAATAGGTCACTACGTAAAAATAGCTTCCCACTCCATAACCTTTACAAACTAGAAAACGGTGTCAAGTTTCACACTTTTCTCTCACTTGTTTCTGTAGTCTTAAAATAATCTGAAAGTCTTTGGTACTGTATGGTCTTTGAAATAATAGCACCATCTACTGTCAGATCCTGAATTCATTCATCGTGTAAAGGAAAAAAATGAAGATGGAGGAGGTGCTCTGAGTCGTTTAATAATATGGCACTACGTAAATACTATATAACTGAAAAATGGGAAAATTCTTACTTAAAATTAGAAAATAAGACTAATGTGGAGTTCGTCATATTAAATAAGCATTGTGAAATACTTTTTTTCAAGAAAATCCATACTACAGTATAAAAATTATAGATAAGGTAATGTCCTCATTATCATCACTGTCATTATAATTTTAGTTTCCCAGTTCCTTTAAGCTTATTTTATATTCATTTAGATGACAGTGAGGGGTGGGAGAGGTGGATTTAAAAAGAGCTATCTTTAAGAAGTCCCTACCTCTCAGCAATGCATTGCAATGAAAGCATAATTGCTTCCTTTCTGCGTGCAGAGCCAGGCAGCTCTTGAGAGCACCTCTCATAGTGGGAGTTGCTAGTAGGCCTGATTGTTCCCTGTCCTCAAATCCTTTCCCCAAAGGAGTAATGTCATTTCATTAAAGAAACTCAACTGTCTTGGTAAAGGATCAGTGAAAATATGTCTCAGGGCTCTCATAAAAATAAGCTACTAGCTATTTCAAGAGCATAGTGTGGAATTCCGGACACCTTCCAACCCTCCTTCGTGCTGATTGCTTTCAGTGAGCGAGAGGCCAGTTGTCACTGTGCCTCCTGCACAGTTACTTCCTTAACCTCACAGCTCCCAGAGGACTGTTGTGCCTCCCACACATCTGTTGCAGACGGTACGTGGCTCTTCCTGCCTCTGGGATTGGCATCAAGTTATTCCATCTACAGCAGTACTTTTATGCTTTCCATCCAGTTTACTATCTCTTTTTTTGAAATCAATTCAAAAGGTTTATTTTCTGTACGTGGCCTTCTGCTCCCTATCCTTCCCCCTTTCATTCTACTTTATTGTTTTTTTTATTTCAAAGTGGAGCCTGAATTAAATTTCCTCCCTTTAAAAAATTTTTTATTTCAACAGTTTTTAATAACCAGTGGCCTGTGCCTAAAATGTGGAGAAAATATATATTCTCATGATTGATACTTCTTATTCTGGTCGATTTTTTTGAGATGCTACAAAATATAGTAAGTCGGAAATAAATGACATCATTAAAATGCCAACCATGATTCCATACTTAGTTACCAAATATATGTTAACTCTCTCCTATCTGCCAAAATATATGAAACACAACCCATACCTTCAGAGGCTCTTACAATCAACTAAGTATTTCCTTATCCTCTTTTTTTTTTTTTTTAAAGGACTTTATTATCTGTTCATCTGCATTGTAGCAGCTAGATACTGGCCAATTATCAGTTTTCTACCTAATCTAACCTTATCTCAATTATTATTGTAAACTATAGTAAGGTAATATTTTCAGATATTAACTGTGTTTTTATTCACTGGGAAAATATGATGGCTTTTTTATGCACTATATATAGGCAGAGAGTGGATATAAACGGAAAACAATAATAGTAATAATAATAAAAAGCAATTAATAATAACACATTCAACTGAGTTGCCAAGTACACTTTTTTTTTAACTCATTGAAGAAAACAACAATCATGAAAGTCAATACATTCAATTCACAGGACTAGGGCTTTTCTTCTTCTTTTTTGTCTTCTAAATGAGGAAAAGGCACTTGAGAGTCAAGAAACCAAGATCCAAAAAAAACAGAGTTGTAAGATCATCAGTAGCAAGTGTATGTAATGATGATGCATGATAATTTAAGTGCTAGTTTCCCACTCAAATGGGGTAATAGATCATTTGCTCTGGGCAGGAAGGAGAAAATTGGAAAAGATGATATGGCTGGGATTCGAGTGAGGTGAGCAAGCCACTCAAATAGGGTGCAAAACTTAAGGGGTCACCAAAAAATCATTAATCAAGATGTCCTATTTTAATGCAATTTTTTAATCAAAATTAATGCAAAAAATTCATCATGAACAAAATAGAAAAAAATTTTTTTTTTTTTTTATTATTTAAGACCTTTATTAACAGGTGCTTGCAGTTTGTTGACTTTTTTGAAAAAATCAAGCTGTAAACTTTTATTACAAATTAAAAATGAGGTTCTTAAAAATCTCAACTTGACCAGATATGAAACAATTTAAAAACCTTTAAAGGTGTATTGAGAAAAACCAGGCTTTTTTTTTTTTTTTTTTTTTAAAACAGTTTGTCATTACCAAAAAGAGATGTCTTTAGGTAAAAATAATAAAAACCCCATATGCTGCATAGATAATGCAGATCGTTCTAGTTATCTGGTCAACAGGCAAAAAACAAGCACTTAAGGTCTTCAGCTCCAATCTTTTGTTCATTTCTTATTGCTGGAATTTCGTATTCATTTCTTCTTGTTGGATGACTAAACCGGATGATGGTAGAGATGGTAAGCCGGCATTTACTCAGCCCCGCCCTGCTCAGCCTCGGGAGCCCGCGAATTCTCAGCTGGTGGATCGGCTGCTTTTGTCTCTTTGCCATCTTGTGGTTTAGGGTTTTCTGGGCGTCTGCGTTGGTAATTGAAGTTGCGGCGGTACCGACGTTGAGGTGGCTGCTGACCTTGCGTCTCATCTCCTTGATTTTCCTTTTCTTCTTCATTGCCGTCCTCTCTGGGCTGTCTTTGGCGAGGAAGGCCCTTGGCGGAATCGTGGTCTATAACCCCGATACATATTCTGTCTCACTGGTCTACCTTGTTCTCCTGCACCCTGGTTGTCAGCAACCTCTATCACTTCTCCCTGCGCAGGAGGGTTGGAATACTGTGGTCGACGCCCAGAGGGTCTCCACATGTAGTAAGGTGGGAACCTTCACCTGCGGTAGGGCCGGCGCTGTTGGGCCTGGCCTTCAGGAGCACTCTCCGATCCCTCATTCTTTTCCCCACTCTAACTATTCTGGTAATTCTGTTGGTAATTGCGTGGAGGACCCTTGCGACGTGGATAGCGTCTATAATGGTTACAGTTTGCTGCGTATTTACTGCCTTGTACTGGAACTCCACCAGGGCCTGTAACATTTGCTGCCTCCGCACCCTTTTCTCCTTCAACAACATCAAACTCCACAGTCTCTCCATCTCCTACACTGCGAAGATACTTCCTGGGGTTATTCTTCTTTATGGCAGTCTGGTGTACAAATACATCTTCCTTGGTGTCATCCCTATTGATGAAACCATATCCGTTTCTTACATTGAACCATTTTACTGTTCCCAAAACCTTCGTTGCGATGACCTTTTTGTCCCTGCCGGCAGGCGCCGCCGATGTGAGGCCACCCGGGCCGCCGCTGCCCGTCGTGCGGGGCTTGGTGTCAGCAGCGCTGAGGGCGGTGGGGGTGGGTGCGGCGGGCGGCTGCTGGGTCTCGGCCTCACTGCTCACAGTTGCGGTGATGGTGACTGGGGCCGGCTGCGGCAGCTGCGGCTCCTCCCGGGATGTGATGGTAACTAGGCCGGCGGCGGTGGTGGGGCTGCTCAGGGCTCTCTGGGGTCCGCTCTCCGCTCCCGCTACCAATCGAACTCGAAAAATTTTAAATAAAGACAAAAACCCTGTGGGTGAATGAATGTCTCTGAAAGGACCACAAGTCATGACTCTATCCTAAGTGAGTCTCAGGGGAAGGATGAAACCATAGATGGGATTAGAGTGAACTGGGGAACAGTAAGCTTTTGCCTCACTCCCATCATAGACCAGGATACTGTAAGGGTTTTGGAGAAGCCATGCCTACATACAGGGCTAGTTTGTTGATTTCAAGGAAAGCCTCAAGTCCCTGACTACATCGTTGGAGAGAGTAAACAGCTAGGGGTTTTATGAGGTTCAGAAGGGCTGAGAAAGGCCAGATGAGACAAGGGTTCTGAGCCTGGAATAAGGAGAAGTTAGATGGGATGGCCCAAGTGACTGGCCATGTTATGAGACCACAGATTCAGACTCGGCAGCAGAAGCCCAAGCTGATGAAAACACAATGGAAGAAAATCAAACCTCAATGAATGCCATCAGAGTAAGGCAGAAAGGCATGCCAACAATACCTAAGATACCTGTAAATTTCCCCAGCACCTCAGGAGTAAAACCACCTTGCCAAAAAGGAAGAAAAAAAGAGCTGTGCATTTGACTCAGTTGTTACTGTCGGTGGTGGAACATGCCACTTCAGAATATACCTCTTTGACATAAGAATTATTTTGAGCTGATTATTTTGAGAAAGAGCAGACACAGGAGAAGCTCTGAAAACAAAGTAGAAGTTACCCTTTTATGGGGGAAATTTACATTCATAAAGGAAATCTCTATTTGTAAGGTTATCTCCCTCTCTGAACCTGGAAGAGGAGAATGACAAAATCAAGAGAAACTCTTATGGATGGAGGTGTAAACTTAAATCTGCATAACAAATCTTACACTTGTTTACCATACTTTTTTTCTGGTCTCCCCACAATAACTGGCCACTCCCACACCCACTATTTTGTCTTTAGTTGAAGATTGTATTTAAGCCTGAATTCTAAGCCACTTCTGAGAGTTACTCATTTTTCTCTGGGTATCTTCCACATATACATGAGGTACACATGTTAATTCATTTATGTTTGTCTTTCTCTTATTAATCTTTTTGTTGTGGGGTTCCCAGCTGAGAACTTAGAAGGCTGGAGGAAAAGTTATTTTTTCTTACTTGACATTACCCAAAAGAGACTGAATTTTCATTGCAAGTGACTTGGAATAGAAATGGGGTTTTAAAAGCTAAATTTAGTTTTAGAAAATCTAAAACATAATAATTCTATTTGAATTTAGTAACTAAAAAATGTGTTCCTCAGAATATCAGCATCACCTGTATCATTCTTAGAAATGTGGAATCTTGAGTGCCTCACTAAGTCTACCAAGAAGAATCTGCATTTTAGCCATGTCTGTACTGTGAGGGGGAAAAAAAACATTCTACTAACAGAAGACCCCTCCATACTAATGTAGAAATTATATATATATATAGAGAGAGAGAGAGAGGGAGAGAGAGGACATCATTTTAATATTGGGTAAGCATTATGAGAGGCCTAAGCAGGTAAGGTAATATGTATAGCAGAGAAAAACTAATTTTCCCTTCACCCTTCTAGGTTCTTGGCTGAGACTCCCCTGTATTGAAAGACAGATTAACAAAAGAAAAATAAGCAGGAATTTAATAATATATATACCTTGGTTATACATAGGACATACACAGGAAAAATGAGTAGAATCCCAGAAATGGCCAAAGCCACCACCTTAAATACCATCTTCAGCTAAAAACAAAAGAAAGTGTTGGGGGTTGGGCAGGGAAGCCAGTTAAGGGATGTTAGCAGGAAAAACAGAGTAAACAGGTAAAGGTAAGCTTTGTTACACAGATTTAAGTCCATGCCTTCTCCACTGAGAGAAGTAACTCTTGATTTAGTCCTTCTTTTCTTCCTGGTACAGAGAGGGAGACACCCTTAAAATAAAGATTGCCCTTATAAATGTAAATTTCTTTATTTAGTTTTTTTAATTTTTATTGATGTATAGTTGCTTTACAATGTTGTTTTAGTTTCTACTGTACAGCAAAGAGAATTAGCTATATGTATACATATATCCCCTCTTTTTTTGGATTTCTGTCCCATTTAGGTCACCACAGAGCATTAAGTAGAGTTCCCTGAGCAATATAGTAGTTTCTCATTAGTTATCTATTTTATTTATAGAATCAGTAGTGTATATATATCAATCCCAATCTCCCAATTCATCCCACCCCTCTTTCCCCCCTTGGTGTGTAAATGCCTTTATAAAAGGTAACTTCTACTCTGTTTTCAGAGATTTTCTTCTTTCTACTTTTCCTCAAAAATAATCAACTCAAAATAATCCTTATTCCAAAGAAGCATATTTTGGGGTGGCATATTCTGCTACCTTTCATATGAAAGTGACTACAAAATCTGGACAGAATTTCACACAAGTTTATATAAAAAGCAGAAGAGAGAACAATTAAAACTTCTCTTACTCCCTTGAGAGACAAGAGGACAATCTTTGTGATTATGGCGCCTGCGCCCATGAGAGACCCCTGAGTTAAATCTGTAGGTAAATGTTCACAATTCTCAAGGGTCAGAAGACCAGGCACTTGAATTGTATAATCCAAACATCAAGCCTTTTTATCAGATCTCTTACGTTTTCAAAGAGACACTCTAAGGCAGTGGACTCCTTTCTTAAACAAAAATTATTTTTCCCTATGCTACACAGTTGATGTTCATATTCACATTTGAAAAGCATTATGTTACAACAGCAACCTAAATTAATACCCAAGTCTGTGGTTACAAATATAAGTCTAATGGTCCAATTGTCTTTCTTGCTTGACTTCTGGGAGGTTTCCAGTGACATCAGTAAGACAGTGATCTAGAACTGGGTCAACAAACTTTTTGTGAAGGTCCAAATAGTAAATATTTTAGGCCACAGAGTCTGTTTTACAATTACTCAGCTGTGCTGCGGCAGCACAAAAGTACCCAAGGGAATGAGCACAGTTATATTCCAATAAAACTTTATTTACAACAACAGGCAGCATGACAGATTTGGCCATAGTTTTCCAAATCTTGTTCCAGAATGTTCTGTGGAATTGTTCTTCCAAGTATAAGGCAGTGGTAGCTAATGAACAGGATTGTCTCTGCTCTAGAATTATTTCTTCATAATTCTTAAATTCTCTAGCAGTCTTTTGGCACATGGCCTCTACTAGCATAGAGTCACTCATCTCTGGGTTGTGCAGTCTTAGCACACACACAAACAAGGATGTGGCTTTGCTCTTCTCAACTCCAGATTATAACACATTAAAACATTTAAAATGCCCTTTTACTTATGCTGCTAATGAAAGTCCTTGCTGTCAGCTTCTTACATGTTACAGATGGATGTGTGGCATCCTTAAAATCAATATAGAAATATTTCATAGGTTAAGTACAGTGTGCCAATTGTATAACATTTGAAAAATAAGAGCTTAACAACATTAAATAATAAAGTAATAGTACTTGTAGTATCTTTCGAATATATAATGATTTCATATCTGTCTCTCCTTTGTTCCTTTGTCCTTTGATTGTTAAACAGTTGGGTCAGGTAGATAGGAAAATATTTCTGGGATTTTGAAAAATTAAATGAGATGGTCAAGGTCACAAAGCAAATAAAAGTTGGGCCTTGGCTTAAACCCATGTTCCTACTTCCTATCCTAGTCGACTTTTCACAACAACATAATGTCTTCAGCTAGTAATAGGACTATATATTTATGTGGTTGATAAAATCTGTAGTTAAAAACCACAATAGTCTACTAAAAATCTCCTGAAATTCATTAGTAACCTAGACAGAACTGTTACATGTGTTTCTATTTTCTTTTATCTCACCTTATCTCATGGCACATTTCCTTTCTACAGAAAAAATTTAAATTTGTTTTCAAGGATCTGTTATGCACATTTTATTTTTATAAAAATATAACAGATTATCAATTGGTCGATAAGCTTCTCCCTTTGAGTAAGTTGTATTCTTTGAAATATTCACAAATGAGTTAATTTACCCAGTGAAGTTGAGAACAAACATTAGTCTTGCACATCCCTTAAAGATGTATTTGATCTCTCATATTCACACCCACCTATTGGAGATCATCTGCTCTAATTACCTGGTTCTTCTCTGAGCAAATATTAATTGCATCTGAAAGTACATATTATTGAGCTTTAAATTCCATTAGCAGGGTCTAAATTTTTATCTGTGTTCTCTTTCTCTTTCTTTTACTGCCCTATATATCTTTGGAAGATATTTAATGAAGTTAAGAGACAGAGACTTTTAAATTTTTGACATGATAATCTTTCTTCAGGAATTGGGAAGTCTTTCAGGCACAGTGGTAAATATGGATAAGGTATGCAAAGAATGAGAGGGGTCTCTCTCATTATCTTGCTTCCTTCTCCCCAAAATACTCTCAGTTCTTTTAGAAAAAGAACATGTAGATACTGAAAAATGACATTATAATGCAGTTCTTTCTTGTTAGCACTAGTGTGATTCTTTTGATACTTGCATGTAAAAGTCTCCCAACATGTTTATGCTATAATGAATGGAAATGTATTCCCTCAAAAACCTTTTAACTTTCTACTTAATAGGGGGATTCAAAAGGAAAGTGAAAACTGAAAAAGACTGGAAACAGTAAACTAGAATTATAGGCACAGGTACACAGTTCTTATGTGTATAATGGACTTAGGTTTTATCTCTGAAATGATTCAAGTTCTCTGTATTGACTACTCAATTTTTTTCTTTATGTATTTTCATCTTGTTTCAGAAAAGATATGAGTCATCTAACAATCAGAACATGAATAATAAAATGTTGGCAAAAATAAGAAAGAAGCAAGAATCAGAAACAGGGGAGATATAAATAGAAGTAGATAGTTATCACTGGGTAGAGTTGATAAGAGGAGCAAGAGGAAGAAAAAGGAGTGGCAGAGAACCAACTAAATCCATGCCCTCAGGCCCTGTGGTCCTTGAACTTGTGATCATTGAACCTGAAGGTAGACTCATGTTTACTAACAACTAAAGTAAAAAGCAATATAGCTGTGATTATTGTAGAGCAGAACTACATCATTCTGTAGGTGATCAAAGCTGCATTATTGAAACAGGAGGGAAGGGGGCAGGGCACAACCTTTAAAAGAATGACATAGCCATAGTACATGACAAAAACTAATTAGAACCAACTGGGTCCAAGATGGCAGAAGATTCAACTTCCAGTAGACCTTGAGCCTCATTATACACTCATTGTAGTATATTAGCTAAGTGACACACCCACCAGTGCCATGACAGTTCTGAAGCTAACCATAAAATATCAAAAAATGGGTGGTGGCCCAATTCCTGGAAATCCACGCCCCTTCCCCAAAATAATTCCACTCATTAGCCTATGAAATTACCCAGCCCATAAAAACTAACCACGCCATATTTTGGGGCTGTCTCTCGCCTTCTGAGATGGCCCACACTCTGTCTGTGGAGGGTGTTTCTCTCTAGATAAATCTGATTCTTACCTATCACTTCGTCTCTGAATTCTTTTGTGACAAAGAAAGAACCTTAAATTCACCAGGAACATTATGACACTAAGATCTAAAAGCAAAAACAAGTTACCTTAATATTTGCACTCAGTTATGTCCCCCAAAATCCATATGTTGAAGTCCTATCCCCTGGTGTGACTGCATTTGAAGATAGAAACTTTAAAGAGATCACTAAGATTAAATGAGGTCATAAGGATGGAACCCTAATCCAACAGGATTGGTGTTCTTTTAAGAGAGAGTAAGAGACAACAGGAATGTATGAACACAGAGAAAAGGCCATGTGAGGATGAAACTGAGCAAGACCCTGTGGGGCCCTCCTGAGTACAAAAGCCTTTCCATGTCCCTTGTTTCTTGTTTGTAGGAAAAAGGCTTCAGCCCCATAGAGCTTCCCTCAGTTCCAAAGGGCAGATTCAAACATTTGTTAATTAGAGAAGAGAGGGAATGCAGAAACAAAGGGAAGGCAGTCAAGAAACAATAGTGCAGCGATGGGGCAGGGTCCTGGTTCCTCCTTGGGGATGTGAATAGCAATTTTCACATACTGAAGAGCTGGGGCCCCCACCCAGGTGGAGGATGGTAACATCAGGCTGAGCATAAGCCCTTGACCCCAGACTGCTCAGAACCAGAAGGCAGATGATTGAGATTCCTGGAACACCACCCTGTCACTTCACCACCAACCAGTCAGAAGAAAGTCACACATCCAGCTGCCCTTCCCCCAAATTTGCTTTTAACAGCTCTTTCCTGACACCCATCAGGGAATGTGGGGGTTTTTGAGCATAAGCCACCCATTCTCCTTGCTTGGCCCTTGCGATAAACCTTTCTCTGCTCCAAACTCTGACATTTTGATTTGTTTGGCCTCACTGTGCATGGGGCACACAAGCTTGGGTTCGACAAAATAGACTCTGTGAGAAGGTAGCTGCCTGTGCGCCAAGAAGAGAGTCCTGATCAGGAGCCAATGCTGCCTGCCTTGATCTTGGACTTCCAGCCTCAGAACTGGTAGAAAATAAATTTCTGTTGTTTAAGACACCCAGTCTGTGGTATTCTATTATGGCAGCCCTCACTGACTAATACACTTAGAGACAGCAATATGAGCAATGTGGTAAATGAGTTCTCAGTTAGCATTTCTATACATCAAATAGTAATATTTTTCAAGTGATAGATTACTGGGATTCTTTTATAAAAGCTAAGGATAACACATTAAAAGGCCACTTATAGGAGACAGTTTTGCATGAATTCAAGTAAATATAATCTCATATAAGGTTTTTTTGCTCTAACTCCACCTAAGGATAGAATTTGGAGAAAAAAAGTAAACGATGTAAGAGCATAACCTCCAGATAGATAGATAGATAGATAGATAGATAAAGGTTAAACAGATGGATAGATTTAAAAATGTAAATTTTCTTGATCTAGCTTTGCATACATGGATATTTCATTTTTATATCATTTAAAATGATATTTATTTAAATAATATTATATAATGTAATAATATTTTATTAATAATATTATTTAGTGACAATATTTTATCAACTTTCTGAGGAACTGCCAAACTCTTTTCCAAAGTGGCTGTACCATTTTAAATTCCCATCAGCAGTGTATGAAGGGTCCAGTTTTGATTCCACTCCCAAGTATCTACCCCCCAAAAATGAAGATATATGTCCACACAAAAACTTGTACAATAATGTTCATAGCAGCATTATTAATAATAGCCAAAAAGTGGGAACAACTTATGTCTATCAACTGATAAATGGACAAGCAAGATGTAGTATATCCATACAATGGAATAATATTCATTAATAAAAAGGATGGAGTACTGATTAATGATCCAACATGGATGAACCTTGAAGACCTTATGCTAAGTGAAAGAAGCTAGACACAAAATTCACCTGTTATATTTGAAATGTCCAGATTTGGGGCAAATTTGTGGAGACAGAGTGCACATTAGTGGCTACTTAGGGCTGGGGCAGAGGTAGGGAAATAATGAGAATTGACTTCTTATGGGACAGAGTTCCTTTTGTGGGGAGGAGGAAAGGCAAACATATTCTAAAATTGACTGAGGTGATGGTTGTACAACACTATAAATATACTAAAAAACATTGAGTTATACAGTTTTAAATGGGAGAATTTTATGGTATGTGAATTATATCTCAATAAAACTTAATCTTTAAAAATAACATGATACAGAATATCTGAAAATTTCACATTAAAAATTGGCTGTAATTTCAACAAGACACAAGTAATCACTGTATATATCTAGTCTCATTTTTGCTTATGTAGGGTTACTTTTTTAAAAAATTAAATTATAATACACTGTAAAATAGTAAGAAGTACCCAATATATATATTGGTCTTCGTCCCCAGTTCCCAACACAGAGCTCCTAAAATCCTTGTAAATTTCTAAGGGGTAAGAACACTAGGAACACTCTTATTCTAATATCTGTCTTTGACCCCATCCCTGACACAGGGCTTCTAAAACCCTTGTAAAATGCTAAGTGATAAGAGCACTAGGAGCATCTTTTGTTATAAAGAGGCCCCTCTGGGTGGGCTCCTGGATGGCTTCTGGATGGGAGCTGGTCACCAAAAAGACCAAGCCATGGTTAGAAGCTTGGGATTTTCAGTCTCCCCTACCCCAATTCTTCAGGGAGAGGAGAGGGGCTGGAAAAGAAATTAATAATTGATCATGCCTATGTGAGGAAGCCTCCATAAAATCCGAATAGTATGGGGTTCAAGGAGCTTCCAGATTGGTCAACACATCACACCAGGAGGGTGATTTGTTCCAACTCACAACCAACTCCACTGGGCAGAAGCTCCTGGGCTCAGGACCCTCCTAGACCTCACCGTATATATCTCTTCATCTGACTGTTCACCTGTATCCTTTATCATATCCTTTAATAAACCAGTTAATGTAAGTGTTTCTCTGAGTCCTGTGAGCCGCTCTCTAGCAAATAATCAAATCCAAGGAGGAGGAGGTCATGGGAACCTCCAATTCGTAGCCAGTCAGACAGAAGTTGTGGGTAACCTGAACACCTACTACTTGCAATGGGCGTCTGAAGTGAGGGTGGGCAGTCTCTTGGGACTGAGCCCTTAATCTGTGGTATCAGACACTCTCTCTGGATGTCACAATTGAATTAAATTGTAGGACACCCAGTTGGTGTCATGGAGAATTGCTTGGTGTGGGGAAAAGTCTCCACATACTTGATGACTGGAAGCAAAGTGTTTTATGTAAGTAGTAAAGGAGACTTACAGGGAAGACAGAGATAGTAGGAAAGAGCTGGGTTTTTTCCTACACAGGAGATAGATAAAGCTGAGTACTTTAAAACATATGCAAAACATTTTTAGCTTTTCTTTTTTTTCTTTTAGAAAAGAACCATGATAATTTCTTATACCACTAACCATTCTTCTGCAGGAATTCATGGTGAATTCTTCAAAGACATGACAGAATCATCTAGAAGGCCAGCAATTCATACTGGCTCTTCACATTAAGAACTCCCTTTATTCTCCCTACTCTGGGAATCCTGTTATTGTGAGCTATGATTATTAATGGAAGTGTGAGATCCTTTGTGTGTACTTGGTTAGAAAAAATGTTGAGAACCACTAAAAAGTAATTGAAGAGCATGGTTGTTTTGATCAGCCTGTCCAAAGGCAAGCATGATTGCCTACCCAGGAGTTTATTTGGGTATCCAAACAGATGACACAATGCGCTCAACAATGAATATGAATAACATGAATTCAGTACAGATCCATCATAAGTTGAAAATTGTAAGTCAAAATGTATTTAATACACCTAACCTACCAAACATCAAAGTTTAGCCTAGTGTATCTTAAATGTGCTCAGAAGACTTCCATAAGCCTACAGTTGGGCAAAATCACCTAACACAAAGACTATTTTATAATCAAGTACTGAATACCTCAAATAATTTATTGAATACTCTTCTGAAAGTGAAAAGCAGAATGGTTGTATGGGTACAGAATGGTTGTAAGTGTATCGGTTATTTACCCTTGTGACAGCATGGCTGACTGGGAGCTGCAGCTCGCTGCTGCTGCCCAGCATCATGAGAGTATCATAGAGCGCATCCCTAGTCTGGGAAAAGATCAAAATTCAAAGTATGGTTCTGCTGAATTCCTATTGCTTTGGCACCATCATAAAGTAGAAAAATCATAAGTCAGGGATTGTCTGTCGTCCCAGTAAGCTGGGGCTTCTCAGGAGGGTAGCGGCTCAAACAGAAGTCTGGTGAGCAGTCAAGCCAAGGGCCAAGGGTAGGGTTTAAAGTGTGGAAGGTAGCTTGTGGTTTCATTGTTGTTAGGGAGTGGAGCCCATGTGGGCTAGAGGCTGCACTACTCAAAGTTCCTTTGGCGTGAAGAGACAAAGGGTCTTTGTTGACCTTTTTATCCAGTTTGCCCAGATACAGAGCAGGCAGGGAAGAGTGATGGGGATCTAAAAGATGTCAATGGTGAAACATCAAAAACGGTCAACTTCTTTATTACAATGGCCAAGACAATATTTTAGCAAATATTGTTATCCCATGTGTAAAAATCCAGAACAGCTCTAGAAATATTTGTATAATATTACTAGGGAATCTTCTTTAAGGCAATATGATATCCTTTTAAGTTAGTCTGAATGAATTAAATATATCTCTTAAGTAATTAGACAAAATCAGTTGCTATATAGGTCTACTGGACAGAAACTCAATAAAATTTGGAGGTCATCTTCCTAAGCAACAACTTTAGTTTCTGTGAAAGTAGCCTACAACTATTCATGTCTATGTCCTGAGCCACAGAAAAATACTGATCGAATCTTTGAAAATTTTATTGCCTTTATCATCCATATTAATGGAGTCTAATCCATAATTACAATAGCCACTTCTACCCCCTGTAACATCACAAATCATCATACACATGCCCTAGAAGTAACTGTATTTAGAAGGCTATGAGAATAGTTGCAGAAGCAACTTTCCCTTACAACTTAAATGTCTGTCCATTAAAACTTAGGGCATGAGTAGTAGTCAGTATATATTTTGAAAGATGCCAACATTCCTGAAAATTTTATCATTGATATTAATTTTTTTCTTTCTGTAAACACATTAGCTTGGCAAATGAAGCCCTCCATGATGAAAACAGAATTGATTTTAGCATCCTTCTAGCTAATCTCCTTCCTACCAAAATTCAGCCATGTTATACATAGGTATTTCCCACGTGTCATGCTATGACACCTACCAATTAATTTTCTTATGGTATTTTCCCTGCTTAAAATACCAATCATTGCCTTGCTCATGTGACAAACAATTTAAAACTCAGCTTGTATGTTCAAGCTGAACATCATTTCTTCCAAAGCCTTTCTTGACCATCTCAACAACTTTGAGAGTCAGTGGTCCTTTGTGTATCCACTTTATGCTGTTTATCTATGGAGTTCACTTGTTTATATCTTTGATACTGTCTTTCATGCTATGAGCTCCTACAGTGTTGGGACTGATCGTTTTTACTTATGCCCATTATTTAGTACAATGATTGCTGTCTGTTAGATGTTTGATATTAGGATGGAGGAAAATACGGATGAAAGTAAGGAAGGAAGGAAGGGAACTTAACCTCATCAAAGGTTAAATTTGACTTCCATTTTGATAAAAATAGAGCTCCTCACTCTTCTAATGTAACTATACTCTGCCAAATTTCATTCATATTCTCAAGTGCATTTTACATCAGACTAAAATAAACAAAGGTGTCTTCAAAAAAAACTCTGTTGTTTGTCCCTTCTACTTTCTAAATTTGTACATTTTCCACCCCTCCATCACCACAGTCTTGTTAAAGGCTCCCAGGTCCCTCAAACGACCCAAGTTTCCATGGGGTGCACTGTGCCTTCTTTGGGGATTGAACTCTCTGTGGATTAAATCTCTCTCTTTTCTTCATTATTTTCCCTTTCCATCAATCAAAGCTTGCTCTTCTTTTGACATATATTTTAAGGGGTCATCTCTCAGCAGCTTGTCTTGGTGAAAAGTGCTCTGACATTAAACTGATTCACACAACATGCTGCCCTCTGAATCATTTTCCTGGAACAAAGAAGACGATTTTAAATGTGTAATCTCAGTGCCCTTAACTATGTGGCAGGAGATAATTTTCCAAATTTGTAACTGATATCTACGTGGTTTACATCCTATAATGCTGTTTAGCTATACATTAATCTTGCAACAATAATAGCAACAATTTATTGAGTATGGAAATATAATAATAATGTGAGTATGAATAATAATTGTGTATTAGTCAATCGATATTCAACATATAATAGTAATTACCTACTCTTTGTTAGCCATTGGACTGAGTCCTTCATACCTATTAACTCATTTCAAGTTCAAGTCAACCCTGAAAGATAAGTACTCTTTACCCCCGCATTATAGATATAGAAACCAAGGCCTGTAGAGATTAAATTGCTATAACTCACATAGCTGATAAGTGGCAGAACTGGTATTTAAATCAGAGCCTCTCTGACTCCAAGCCCTATAAAATATTACCACCCTGATTTTAAGGAATCTTTGGCCAACCCACAAGACAAGGGCAATACACTCATTGCCAAGCCTCAGCACTTGCCATGTATGGTACCCTTTCATGAAAATGTTGGCAACTCTTTATTTCCCCCCAGCAATAGTCTGAATTTGTTTGATTTCCCTCACAGCTTCTCTAAGTCTGTTGGCAAGGGGAAGTTCTGTTTACAAGCTAGATATTTCCACCCATGCATCCCTATGGCTGTGACATTAGTTATGGTTGGCTGTAGCTCACTTTATGGAATTTGCTGCTGAGCTGGTTCACCCTTTCCACTTATTTAAGGTCACTGATTATAGTAAATTTTCATTAATCTATAGTTATGTAACTCTTAATTTAAAAAAAGAGAAAATAGCAAATCTGCTTCTAGAGATCATTAAAAGTTGTATTCTCACAGGTCCAAATTATTTATATATTTTTCATGAACACATTACTTATGATTAAGAGTAGTTTTAACTGTACTTTGCATGCAAAATTTTAGTAATGATTTGTTGTCTATAATATTAGGCCCAAGTTAGTTTCTCATTAGTTTTCTAATTTTTTTTGGTCATTGCTGCTGCTTTGTCTTCCTGAGTTTTGCTTGGTCTTGATGTTTGTTTTTGGACAGGAATGCTTAATTCTAAAGTTCATATCTGTTTTTCCCTTGCACAATTATATTTTATATTTTAAAGGATTAATTTTTATTTGTTTATTCTTGTTTTTTCTACATTCTGCAAGCAAGGTCACTATTATGTCACTCCTGGGTATATGTACCTTTTTCCAAAATCCTCTAAATTCTCAGCTCTCTGGAGGAAAGTTTACAGTTCTCATCTCTGGGGCAGATCCACTGTCCTCAAAGTGTGGAAATCTCTACTCTAATTTCCTCATTGCATTATCTAGGGCCAGGGCAAAAGGAAAATATGGAATTCCACGTTCAAAAAGCAGGGGAGAAAAAGTGCCACTAAAGATACTAAAAAATAAATACTAATAATAAAGTTTTCTCTTTCCTCTCCTGTCTATCAGTATATCAAGATGCTTTTTATTTGCCATTTACTTTTGTTCTAATTAAAGAAACACTAAAAATTTAAATTATTAGCCTGAATTTTATTGTTCTTCATATTGTGCAATGACAGTTTTAAATGCAAATATGTGTTTATCTCATAAATGGAAGTGTCAGAATTACACAATTCATGTTTCTTAGCTCACATATACATATGTACTTCATTCTCATCAAAAACAGTGGGAATTCTATACAAAACTAACTTAATGGTCTTTTATTTTACTTCTTGCTATATGCATATTCTACTAACATTCTTTATCTTCTACCTCCTGAAGAGTAAGGAAGAACTGAAAGGAAAAGGAACTATGGGTTGCCCTATCTTTTTCCTTTCCTTCTGTGTCATCTTTTTCAGCAAAAGTGGTTGGCTAACTTAGGCAAGTAATATGAGTATAAATGGCATGGACATATATACACTACCAAATGTAAAATAGATAGCTAGTGGGAAGCAGCTGCATAGCACAGGGAGATCAGCTGGGTGCTTTGTGACCACCTAGAGGAGTGGGGTAGGGAGGGTGGGAGGGAGATGCAAGAGGGAGGAGATATGGGGATATATGTATATGTATAGCTGATTCACTTTGTTATACAGCAGAAACTAACACACCATTGTAAAGCAATTATACCCCAATAAAGATGTTAAAAAAAAAAAGGATACGGTAAGATGCCTTGGTCATTGGTGGTACTTAGAACACTGATGTCTTCTTTCTGTGTTTGAAGCAAGATCTGATTCAAATGTCATGTTTGGTCTCTAGAGATGGTCAGTGCCTCTGCTTACTCAGCATAGAGTTATTTGTACTCTTGAGCCTTGCTGGACAACCAAGCACTGTGTATCCACTGGAATTCTGTGCTCACATGGCAGCATGTCCTCTATATGCAAATGGGGTAAAAACATGCATATTGCATATAACACCTTTGCCTGTGTGCATGCTCCATTGCCATGCTTCATTTACCAAGCACAAGATCAAAGATAAGATTATTAAGAATTTCAAGATGGTGGCAGCCCAGCATTAAGCCAAAGGCAGGGCCCTTCTGAATGCAGGTGCTGTACAAACATACAAGTTGCCCTCCTGGGAAGCCTGTCTTGACATAGTCCTCCTAGCCCCAGTGGCAAACTTATACTGACTGTTTCTCCATCTATGTCTGTTCTGATCTTAACTGCATCTTGTTTAGTTTGGCTCTTAAGACACTCTTTTGCAAAGTCACGTTTAACCCAAATGACACCTTTGTGAAACTAGAAAAAGGTACCTCTTTTTCTAGACAGACCAAGCCCCATGATAAGGCAAATAGCCAATTCATTCCCCACTGAACACCATGGCTGTGGGCTCTTCTGAAGGATATTACATGCACACGCACACTCATATGCATTTGCCTTACTATGTTGTAACTAATATTTATGGACTGTTAAAGCCAAGAATTAACATAGGGAGCAGGTATTACCTCTGTGGCCCTGCTGCCAACATCTTGCATCTTCTTTCACAGAGACTTTTCTCTTCCCTCTGCTGCCCTGCCCCCTGTAAGACATCTATTTTCATTGTGCCTGGTCTTTGTGTCCTGTAAACAATTAAGATACCTTCTAATGCTGTTACAATCAGTTGATTAAACTGGCTTTGGAGCCCTCTAGAATTCAGCTACCACAATTCCTACCACCTCTGCTGCCCATCATTATCGGCGCAGAACTATTTTTGAAGGTTTCCTGCTATTAGCGCTGATGGTCTGTCTGAGTTCTTCTTGGTCTGGAGCTTTCCTAGCTTTGCCTGTCTGTCGTGAACACTCTCCCCTTGTCTGAGTTAGCGTGGTGACTGCTGCTGCCTTAAATGCATTGCTGACACCAACTTCATTGGAATTTAGAATGTGACCTGCCTTGGGGATATGCAGTTCTACCTCAGTCAAAGGGAAATTCAGAGACAAAATCATTATAAAAGGGAAGGAAAAGTTTACTTGCAAAAATGCAAGAGAGTCAGATATTACAAAGACTGGCTCGCCAAATAAAGAAGCCAGCTAGCATTTAAAAGGAAAAACACAAAATTTGCAAGGTTACCAAGTGTACATTATCATGTCCATAGTGGAATAACCTCACATGATTATCATATTCCGAAAGATCATGTCATATCTTTAGACATCACCATAGCAAAAATCAGGGACAAAATTGTTTTTGCTAAGAAGTTCAGGTTAAAGTAGATGCTCAAGATTTCATTTGAGAACCAGAACTCGAGAAAATGACCCTGTTATTTTTCATTTATATTCAAGTATAAAATGCTTTTTTCCTTACTATGCATCATCTCAAGTGCATAGTAATATTCAAAGCAGAGAAAACTGTCAGCTTTTGCTTCCATACCTCTCAGCATTAGTATTCTTTGGACAAATTCTGAACAGATAAGATACGTAAACAGATGTGGCATCGGGGCATCCATAATGTATCAATAGGTCTGTCTTTTATTTACAGCTTTATGTCATCAGGGTCCAGACCCTTCAGACAGTCCTTGAGAGAGGTGTATGATTCTTCTCACCTCTGGGCCAGATCCATTCTCCTCCACAGGTTTTGTCAGGCAGGAGCTATCTGGTTCCAGGATCTCATGGAAGAGGGCATATGCACACTGAGCCCAAATAGGCTTAGAGCTGGTGGTCTACCTTGCTTTCCCATTAGCAGACAAACACTTCTTACTGTTATCAAGGTGAAATTTTACTTACAAGACCCATTAGTCTTTCATTTGACTGCTTTGTTGCTTTCTCAGAAGCTTAAGTGTCTATGCAGAAATGAGAGACCTGGTGATTGGTAATGAACTTCCAAGTCCCTGAGTCTGCGAGCACCAAGTCTCATTAAGTTTAGGCAGCCAGGATCACTGGGCTTCCGCAAACCCTGGAGTTCTTTAGGCAACAGGACCCCACATTTTAGACTTTTTAAGTGGCAGAATAGTGAAATTTCATCCCTGCATAATTCAACCTTGTCTTCTCAGACCAAGAGCATTCCTTCCGTAACCATGATACCCTTGTAACATCCAAGGTATTTAATAGTTACATCAGAATATTGTTCAGTCCATATTCAAATTTACCCAATTACCCCCAAAATGCCCTTTTATAAAAATTTAGAGTCCAATCAGAGATCACATATTGTGTTTGGTTTCCATGTCTGTTTAAGCTCCTTGAAGGAAGAAGCTGTATGTAGAACAGTACCACTGTTTCTTTGTTTATGTTTTCTCATTCATGACATTGACATTTTAAAGAAATCAAGCTAATTGCTGTTCTTTAGAATCTTTTATTGATCTATCTATTAATGTCCCGGTACCAACTTGTTAAATTATACATGTTCTATAATCTGTTTTAATATTTGGTATTAGTTCCCTTTCCCCATTTCTCTCATTTTTCAGAGTTTCTTATATCTTCTTGGATATTTATTTTTTTGTATTAACTTTAGAATCTAATTTTCTACCTCCAGGAAAAAAAATTTTTGTTGGAATATTTTTTGAGATCAAATTAATGTTATGTATTGGCTTGGGAAAATTGACATACAAGCTAGGCTCTTAATTATAAATGCAGGGTCAGAAGACCTCTTAATCTTTCAAAGAGGTAAGACCTTTCCCCAGCTAGCTCAGAATTCATTCTTTTGCTGACACTCTTGAAGAAGCCAATGCTAAAGAAATATTAATTTTATTTAATTTTTTATCATCAAACATACAAATTAGAGGGAATTGTATAATGAATGCTCCAGAACTCATCACCCAGCTTAGACAGTTATCAGTGGTTATTTCTTCTCCTCTGCCTACATTTTGTGTCCACAGTCTGGTGTTTTGTTTTGGTTTTTTTTTTGTTTTTTACTTATGTGTTATAAACATGTGATCTAACTTTGCTAAAATATCATCTCTTCAAGGATCATCAATATTTTAGTTTTTTCTTAAAATTTAAATCATGGCTATAGTGGTCAAAACTATAAATGCAAACCAGTGCATTAAATTAAGCTGAAAAGTAAGTGATTCACTTGAATAAACAATTATTTCCAAATAGTAGACTAGGATGACCAGTTGTTGGGATAGATTACATAAGTAATTTGTTGTTTCAAATCCTTTCTACAAATCAAATAAAATACAAGTTATAAACGGAGGTCATAGTTGGAGCCTCTCATAATATGACTACATTTTGCTTAGGGAAATATCTTTTAACAGTAGGATACTGATGGTGAAGCATAGGCATTTTTGAGAAAATTATTGGCATCTATCAAGAGTTTTCACATTTAAACCAACTACTAGTTGTCTCATCACTTGTACTGAATTCATGGTGTTCATTGTTCTCACAACAAAGTAAAACTAATCCATACCCTTTATGGCCTCTACTTACCTTTTCACAAGCTCTGTGGTCCAGCTCTGTGGTTCTCCAAATGTGTTGGTCTCTCTTCATCTCTAGGCATTTAAGTGTACCCTTAAGTGTATCCTCACTGTCCCCAATTTCCTCTACTTCTCTCACTTAATTTGACTAGTAGCAATTTCCCACACAAATGTTTAGATTGATATCACTTCTCCTGGAAACCATCCCTGACCCCCATATCCCAATTTAGTACATTTCAAGTGTCATTATTTGATACATATTTACGTGTTTTCACCTTCTGCAGACTATGTGCTCCTCGAAGAAAGGAGCTGTATCTAAGTCCTTTTATTTGCATCTTCTAATTAAATTCTCAATATAAAATAGAACTTATAAATATGTATGAATGAATATTATAATGAAAAGGTTTTCTCTATGTGAAAGTATAATGCAGGGACTGTGATGCAGAGAATCTGGTAGCCCTTTGTCTGCCCAGAATGGATTGGGTGATATACAAGTCATTTCTTTCTCTATTGTATTTTTGGTAGCTCTAAGATGAGAATCAATATCAGTCATGTAAAACTTACAAAATTGCTGTCATAGTTGGATGTATTAAAAAATACAAATGTAAGAAATTTGGGAAAACAATAAGCGGAACAGTATTAACCTCAACCTTAGACTCGAGACCCATTATATTACAAGGAACAGGCACAGTACCTGATATATAGAAGTGTTCAATATGTGTTTGTTCATGTCCCTCATATATCACTTCACAGCTAAACTGATATATTTAGAGAGGCATGCATTGAACTTGTAATTATTGCAGTATGTCTAAGAAGCTCTGCTACAACAAGCACATTTTGTATGAAGGCTTTTCAAGGATAAGCTTTGAGAGGTATCTCCCTAACATAAATTGGCACAAACAACTACATTTTTGAGTAATTATGTAGTATACCTATACACATACAAATTATTTGGGGGGAAAATAGTTTTTATTTTTTATTTTTTGGCTTGGCATGTTTCTGTTTGAAAGGCAAAATATTTTATGGCTGTAGCTTTACTCTGTAGCTGGCAGAACTAGTGGAGAATTATCATGCTTGATGAAACACTACTTCTCCTGATCAAACAAATGTATATCAAAATGAAAGTAAGTGGAGAGATTACTGCTTTTTAGATTAGTGTCTATTATCGACAAACAGAGTTTCAAGTGCTCTAGCTAATGCGATTTCTTTGCCATTAAGGATAATTTGTTGTTCTCTTATATGAATAGTTGTCACATCTTTATACAATGAGTCAGATAATTCTTTGCACAATATTTAGTAGCTCTGTAAAGAATGAGATTTGAAATGTATCGAACAAGGAAGTACCTTTTAACATTTCTTCTCAGATAAAATGCTTGCTGCTTGAACATTTGATACAGATAAAATCAGATAACATCTGCATGTGGCAGAGTGCCCAGTAGCTATTTACATGTGGCTGCCATCTTGTCGATTAATCACGCATGATCTATATGAATTAATGACTCTGATATGACCAAATTGGTCATGTCACCATTAATACCATGTCAAAACAGGTCCAACAAATCAAAGTATTTAATTCTGGATTTGGCTACACACAAGCTTTTCTGGCAGTGAGTGAGGTCAATGGGATGTGTTAGTGTGTCTATGGGGGTGGTAGAAGCAGGATGGGGGAACCACAGAGATACAACAGAAGTGCAATAAAACAGACCATGGCAGCATCTTCTGGTTAACCCTTGGTAAGAGTAGGCCAGGCAAAGGGAGGCTGGTGTCAGGGAGATCAAGAATGAGTGACAGATTGTTATCCCAGAAGGCTGGCTAAGAATGAAAGAATAGATGATGCAGAGATACTAACAAATGGAATTTGTCACAGAGCTAAATTTTGGGGTCAAACTTCTAGATCACCTGAAGGGTAAGCAAGAACAAGGCAAACCACAGTCTTATAGGGATTAGCAGTCCTAGGAACAGGATGGAGCTTTATACATCTCAGAATCAAAATATAAAATTCAAGGAAGAACATAGAGAAAAATTGACTTGCTATTTCAAAATCTGAATTGTGAACAATGGCTTCTTAAATAATCCTTGACCAGGAAAAAAATTTTCCCAGGGGCCTGGGTTTAGATGAAAGATCTAGATGTAAGAATACAGGGAACAGGTAAGACACGCACAATGCTGAAGATACACTATCAAAAGTTTGCTGATAAATGTTTAACATTTATAACATTTGCTGATTTCTGTAGTGTAATTCTCCCATCATGGCTGATTTCACGCTACCATGAAAATGTGAGCCTTGCTCAAAAAATTCCTGAAAATGTGAACAATTAGCTCTTGTGAGCCAGTAAAGGCTAGTTCCAGCACACGACTCTTATGGTGGATGAGTCTCTATCAGGCTAAATTTATCAAACAGTTTATTGAACTTTTAAAAAATAAAATTATCAATTATTTTTAATCAATATTTTAAAAACGATTTTAATCACTCATAAAGTAATTACTGAGTTACCTTCTATGTACCAGAGCTTGTGCTGGCCATTGCTCAAGGTTCTTTGAGTCCGATGGAGCATTTATGACAGAAGGTCATGGGTTATATTGTATATAGGGAATTAACAATCCCTGAATTATTTTAAATTATGGATGGCTAATAATTCAACTAGAAAATTCTTGTACTTAACCTACTTTGATAGATTAAATATATCCAGATTCATTGCAGCTCCTTCCTGTGAAAATAAAATCTAATTCCACTTTCTGTGTATCTGCCCTGGTATTAGTACTTGCTTGACCTAACTTAGGGCCTAGTATGGCATAAATATTTAATAAATCACTGGTGAATATGTCAAGTTTTTAAAATTTTTTTAAATTTGGGTCCCTTATGGCATGCAACTGGTTTCCAAATAGCATGCCACTGTTCATAAAATTATTTTCTATATTTGGATACATGCATTTTTTTTCATGGAAAGAAGCAATCATTTTCATCACATCTTCATATTAGAGTAAATGAAAAATAAAGTTTTCTCGTTATCTCCTCCTCTCTCCCACATAGCATAAAAGCTGTAAGTAGTGTTCCATTTTCTAAACTCTCAAAGTGTTGTATTTGTGATTTTATTGCAACCTCACTGTTTTAGAGTTGTGTAGTCATGCCTTTTTCTCTCCAGGGTCCCCTTACTTCCTGGAGAGCAGTTTCCATGTCTTATGGTCTCTGGGATCTCAGTCCTCAGCACTTATTAGCGAGCCCGATGCATGGTGTGTGCTAAATATCTTTGTCAAATTTATTTAAAGTTACAAGTTTTATGACATTGCAATTTATAACCAACAAGCAATAAAATATATAATGAGTAAATATGGTTCTGTCTAGTAGACATGCATTCTTCCCTCAGAATTTCCACTGCTTCAAATTATATTAATGTTGATGGTGGTGTTTACATTCTGCTTGAAGCATTTCTAACTATAACATATCCAAGATATAAACTACTATCAAGTTAATATAAAGTTGTGAAGATAAATTGTTTAAGGAAATTGCATAAGTGAAACTTACTGAGATCAAGCTGAAAATTATGACAAAGTGATAAGTGGACTTATTTGTATAAATATGGGGCAGGGATTTAGTGACAGTTTGTTACAGTGGAGACCCTACCCAACTTGAATATTAAGACCTCAAAATTCACCTAGGGAAATATGCATTGCCCTGTCCTCATATATGATGCAAGAGAGGAAAGCTGCAACTTGAGCCTTGTTTTTATACTCACAGTACAAAGATGAATAAACAATACACACAAAATCAAACAAAATTGAATGAAGAAAGTATGGCAGCTTAAGGACAAGAATTAAGTTCAATATATACATAATCATATTTCTAAAAATAATTTTGATCAGAGATAAAAACAAGCAAAGGGGCGGTGTCAAGATGGCAGTGTGGGAAGACAGAGAGTTAGCGTCTCCCCACAACTAGGGCGCCTGCTGGCTGCTGGTGGGAGATCCTGATGCCCAAGGAGATGGGAGGAACCCCCAAATGAACTGGTAGGATGTGGGGGGACAGAAGGGGGAGGAGAAGTGGAGGCCAGACAGGATCAGTACCCCTGAGGCCGGGGAGATCAGGAGAGGCAGGCAGGAGGGGCCCTTCAGGAAGAGTGGGAGAGAAGCGGAGGACATTTGCCCCATCCATTCGGGCCCAGGGAGCCTGCTGAGCTCCCAGGCCGGTCCCCTGCCCTCCAAGGTCTCCACTCCCCCCGGACGCATTGGTCTTGGGGTCATAAGGAGGCTGAGGGGAAAACAGGAGAGGCAGGTGGGAGGGGCCCTCCAGGACCAGAGGAGCAGGAGAGAAGAGGAGGGTGTTTGCCCTGCCCACTCGAACCCAGGAAGCCTGCTGGGCTCCCAGGTGAGGTCCCCTGCCCTCTGAGACCAGGGGTGGGGGGCACGGCTGGGCCCCTTCTGTTCTGTTGAGCCTAAGCCCTACCCCCCACAGCCCCCAGGGCCTTTTCCAGTCCTGTGGGTCCTGAGCATAGGCCCTGCCCACTGCCCAAACCTCACCCTTGCTTAGGCCCCGCCCTCCATAGCCAAGGCCTTTCCCCCCTTTTTTTTTTTTTTTTCTTTTCCCTCCTTCTCTTTTTTACTATTGTGGTACTATTGTACCTTCCGGTTGTTGATTCATCTGTATTTTTATTTTTATATTCTAACATATCTGTTAGTTTCCTAGTCTAATTTTATTTTTTATTTTGTTACTGTTCTTTTTTTTTTTTTTTTTGCCACCCTACACGGCTTGTGGGATCTCGGTTCATGAGCCAGGGGTCGGGCTGAAGCTCCTGCAGTGGGAGCTCCAATTCCAAACCACTGGACTAACAGAGAACCTCAGGCCCCAGAGAATATTCATCAGAATGAGGTCTCACAGAGGTCCTCATCTCAGCACTAAGACCCAGCTCTACCCAACAGCCTACAAACTCCAGTGTTGGTAGCCTCAGGCCAAACAACCAGTAAGACAGGAATAAAATCCCACTTATTAAAAAAAGAGACGGCAAAAAAATATGTCACAGATGAAAGAGCAAGGTAAAAACCTACAAGACCAAATAAATGAAGAGGAAATAGGCAGTCTACCTGAAAAAGAATTCAGAGTAATAAGGGCAAAGATGATCCAGAATCTCGGAAATAGAATGGAGGCATGGATTCAGAAAATACAGGAAATGTTTAACAAAGATCTAGAAGAACTAAAGAACAAACAAACAGATGTGAACAACACAATAACTGAAATGAAAAATACACTAGAAGGAATCAGTAACAGAATAACTGAGGCAGAAGAACGAATAAGTGAGCTGGAAGACAGAATGGTGGAAATAACTGCCGAGGAGGAGAATAAAGAAAAAAGAATGAAAAAAATTGAAGGCAATCTCAGAGACCTCTGGGACAATACTAAACGCACCAACATTTGAATTATAGGGGTCCCAGAAGAAGAGAAAAAGAAAGGGTCTGAGAAAATATTTGAAGAGAGTATAGTTGAAAACTTCCCTAACATGGGAAAGGAAATCGTCACCCAATTCCAGGAAGCACAGAGAGTCCCATACAGGATAAACCCTAGGAAAAACACACCAAGACACTTATTAATCAAACTAGCCAAAATTAAATTAAAAAAAAAACATTAAAAGCAGCAAGGGAAAAGCAAAAAGTAATACACAAAGGAATCCCCATAAAGTTATCAGCTGATTTTTCAGCAGAAACTCTGCAGGCCAGAGGGGAGTGGCAGGATATACTTAAAGTGATGAAAGAGAAAAACCTACAACCAAGATTACTCTACCCAGCATGTATCTCATTCAGATTCAACAGAGAAATCAAAATCTTTTCAGACAAGCAAAAGCTAATAGAGTTCAGCACCACCAAACCAGCTTTACAACAAATGCTAAAGGAACTTCTCTAGGCAGGAAACACAAGTGAAGAAAAAGACCCACAAAAACAAACCCAAATCAATTAAGAAAATGGTAATAGGAACATACGTATCAGTAATCACCTTGCATGTAAATGGATTTAATGCCCCAACCAAAAGACACAGATTGGCTGAATGGATACAAAAAGAAGACCCATATATATGTGGTCTACAAGAGACCCACTTCAGACCTAGGGACACATACATACTGAAAGTGAAGGGATGGAAACAGATATTCCATGCAAATGGAAATCAAAAGAAAGCTGGAGTAGCAATACTCATATCAGATAAAATAGACTTTAAAATAAAGACTCTTACAAGAGATAAGGAGGGACACTACATAATGATCAAAGGATGAATCCAAGAAGAAGATATAACAATTATAAATGTTTATGCACCCAACATAGGAGCACCTCAATACATAAGGCAAATGCTAACAACCGTGAAAGGAGAAGTCGACAGTAACACAACAATAGTAGGGGACTTTAACACTCCACTTACACCAATGGACAGATCATCCAAACAGAAAATAAATAAGGAAACACAAGCTTTAAATGACACAATAGACCAGATAGATTTAATTGATATTTATAGAACATTCCTCCCAAAAGTGGCAGAATACACTTTCTTCTCAAGTGCACACGGAATATTCTCCAGAATAGATCACATTTTGGGTCACAAATCAAGCCTCGGAAGATTTAAGAAAATTGAAATTGTATCAAGCATCTTTTCTGACCTCAACGCTATGAGATTGGAAATCAGTTACAGGAAAAAAACTGTAAAACACACAAATACATGGAGGCTAAACAGTGCGCTACTAAATAACCAAGAGATCACTGAATAAATCAAAGAAATAAAAAAAAAATACATAGAAATAAATGACAACGAAAACACGATGACCCAAAACTTATGGGATGCAGCAAAAGCAGTTCTAAGAGGGAAGTTTGTAGCAATTCAATCTCACCTCAAGAAACAAGAAAAATAAACAAATAAGCAATCAAACCCTGCACTTAAAACAATTAGAGAAAGAAGAACAAAGAAAACCCAAAGTCAATAGAAGGAAAGAAATCCTAAAGAGCAGAGCAGAAAAAAATGAAATAGAAATGAAGGAAATGATAGCAAAGATCAATAAAACTAAAAGCTGGTTCTTTGAGAAGATAAACAAAATTGATACGCCATTAGCCAGACTCATCAAGAAAAAGAGGGAGAGGACTCAAATCAATAAAATCAGAAATGAAAAAGAGAAGTTACAACAGACACCACAGAAATACAAAAGATTATGAGACTACTACAGACAACTATATGCCAATAAAATGGACAACCACAAAGAAATGGACAAACTCTTGGAAAGGTACAATTTTCCAAGACTGAACCAGGAAGAATTAGAAGATATAAACAGACCTATCACAAGTAATGAAATTGAAACTGTAATTAAAAATCTTCCAACAAACAAAAGTCCAGGACCAGATGGCTTCACAGGTGAATTCCATCAAACATTTAGAGAAGAGCTAACACCAATCCTTCTCAGACTTTTCCAGAGAATTGCAGAGGGAGGAACACTCCCAAATTCATTCTATGAAGCCACCATCACCCTGATACCAAAGTGAGAAAAAGATATCACAAAAAAAGAAAATTATAGACCAATATCACTGATGAACATAGATGCATACATCCTGAACAAAATGCTAGCAAACAGAATTCAACAAGGCATTAAAAGGATCATACACCGTGATCAAGTGGGATTTATCCCAGGAATACAAGGATTCTTTTATATATACAAATCAATCAATGTGATACACCACATTAACAAATTAAGGAATAAAAACCATATGGTCATCTCAATAGATGCAGAAAAAGCTTTTGACAAAATTCAACACACATTTATGATAAAAACCCTCCAGAAAGTGGGCATAGAGGGAACCTACCTCAACATAATAAAGGCCTCATATGACAAAACCACAGCAAGCATCATTCTCAATGGTGAAAAACTGAAAGCATTTCCACTAAGATCAGGAACAAGACAAGGATATCCAATCTCGCCACTCTTATTTACCATAGTTTTGGAAGTCCTAGCCACGGCAATCAGAGAAGAAAAGGAATACAAATTGGAAAAGAAGAAGTAAAACTGTCATTGTTTGCAGATAACATGATACTACACATAGCAAATCCTAAAGATGCCACCAGAAAACTACTAGAACTGATCAATGAATTTGGTAAAGTAGTAGGATACAAAATTAATGCACAGAAATCTCTGGCATTCCTATACACCAACAACAAAAAATCAGAAAGAGAAATTAAGGAAACAATCCCTTTTATCATTGCAACAAAAAGAATAAAATACCTAGGAATAAACCTGCCTAAGGAGGCGACAGACTTGTACTCAGAAAACTATAAAACACTGATGAAAGAAATCAAAGATGACATAAACAGATGTAGAAATATACCATGTTTTTGGATTGGAAGAATCAATGTTGTGAAAATGACTATACTACCCAAAGAAATCTACAGATTCATTGCAATCCTTATCAAACTACCAATGGCATTCTTCACAGAATTAGAACAAAAAATTTTGCAATTCAGATGGAAACACAAAAGACCCCGAATAGCCAAAGCAGTCTTGAAAAAGAAAAAAGGAGTTGGAGTAATCAGGCTCCCCAACTTCAAACTATACCACAAAGCTACAGTAATCAAGACAGTATGGTACTGGCACAAAAACAGAAATATAGATCAATGGTACAGGATAGAATACCCAGAGATAAACACACGCACATATGGTCACCTAATTTACGACAAAGGAGGCAAGAACATACTATGGAGAAAAGACAGCCTCTTCAATAAGTGTTGCTGGGAAAACTGGACAGCTACATGTAAAAGAATGGTACACAAAAATAAACTCCAAATGGATTAAAGACCTAAATGTAAGACCAGACACTAAAAGACTCCTAGAGGAAAACATAGGAAAAACACTCTTTGACATAAACCATAGCAAGATCTTTTTTTATCCACCTCCTAGAGTAACAGAAATAAAAACAAAAATAAACAAATGGGACGTAATTAAATTTAAAAGCTTTTGCACAGCAAAGGAAACAATAAACAAGACAAAAAGACAACCCTCAGAATGGGAGAAAATATTTGCAGATGAAACAACAAAGGATTAATCTCCAAAACATACAAACAGCTCATGGAGCTCAATATCAAAAAAACAAACAATCCAATTTAAAAATGTGTGGAAGACCTAAATAGACATTTCACCAAGGAAGACATACAGGTGGCCAAGAGGCACATGAAAAGAGGCTCAAGACCACTAATTATTAGAGAAATGCAAATCAAAACTACAATGAGGTATCACCTCATGCCAGTCAGAATGGCCATTATCAAAAAATCTAGAAACAATAAATGCTGGAAAGGATGTGGTGAAAAGGGAACCCTCCTAAACTGTTGGCGGGAATGTAAATTGATACAACCACTATGGACAACAGTATGGAGGTTCCTTAAAAAACTAAAAATAGAACTAACCTTATGACCCAGCAATCCCACTACTAGGCACATACCCTGAGAAAACCATAATTCAAAAAGAGACATGTACCACAGTGTTCATTGCAGCACTATTTACAATAGCCAGGACATGGGAGCAACCTAAATGTCCATGGACAGATGAATGGATAAAGAAGCTGTGGCACATATATACAATGGAATATTACTCAGCCATAAAAGGAAATGAAACTGAGTTATTTATAGTGAGGTGGTTGGACTTAGAGTCTGTCATACAGAGTGAAGTAAGTCAGAAAGAGAAAAACAAATACCGTATGCTAACGCATATATATGGAACCTAAAAAAAAAAAAATGGTACTGATGAACCTAGTTGCAGGGCAGGAATAAAGATGTATACATAGAGAATGGTCTTGAGGACACGGGGTGGGAGGGGGAGGCTGGGGCGAAGTGAGAGTAGCATCTAGCATTGACATATATACACTTTCGAATGTAAAATAGTTAGCCTGTGGGAAGCAGCAGCATAGCACAGGGAGATCAGCTTGGTGCTTTGCGATGACCTAGAGGAATGGTGTGATAGGGAGGGTGGGAGGGAGGCTCAAAAGGGAGGGCATATGCGGACATATGTGTGCATATGGCTGATTCACTTTGGTGTACAACAGAGGCTAACACAGTATTGTAAAGCAATTATACTCCAATAAAGATCTATTTAAAAAAAAAAAAAAAACAAGTAAGAAAAGAATCAGGGAGATAAGATTGACTGATATGACCAGATTGACTTCAACAAAAGAATACAGGTCACTGGCAAGGGGCAAGAGCTGGTCTTCAGTCTTTCTGGGGCTCCATAAGCAACCTCTGCTAATGTTACTGAACTTTTGATTACAGATAACCTCACCCAGTAAAGTACCTTCCTGTTATAAATCAAGATGTTATGTAAGGACTTTCTTCTCATATTGGTCATTTTCATATAGCTCTTCCAACCTAAGCCAAAGAGAAGAGTTAATATCTATATATCGTATATAACATTCTCCCTGAAGAGGTGACGATAAAAGAGGGGCTTATAAAAGAACACCTCATCTTACAGTGCTGTGCTTATTTTGTGAAAGGTTAGAGCCACATTTAGATCCTTAAGCCCTAGATTTCAATTTTAATTTAAGCATTCTTTCCCGGTGACCTTTCCCTTTTACTGCAAAAAGACAGTGTTCAGTTTGACACTTTTGTTCTTCAAAATCTACCCGCTTCCTTGATTTTTAAGTAAGAATTGAGAGAGCCTATCAGAGTCTGTTGTAAGGCAGGCATTTTTTCTTTTCTCCAGGGCTTTTGAATTGTCTTTATTGGAGCAGGCATTATTTGGCATAAAGCAAGAAAGTCCTAAGAGCAGTCTTTAACGGAGTTGAGTCGTTAATAAAAAGAAAACAGGGGAACACCACCTTGTCAGTGATGTGGCATCTACTGTCTCTCAGTCCGTACTCATTTTGAAGCCTGTCAGGTATCATGCACTTGTTAAGCATATGGGCTGATAAAAATATGTGTTAATTTTAATTAACACACTTTCAGTACTCTATGAGTTACAGGTGAGTGACAAGTTATTCAGTAATAGTTATAGTATACTTATTAAATTTATTTTTTCTGAGCTGTTAGAAAATTGCAACAATTCACTGATTTACACCATTAGTTTTAAGGTGGGTTGATTAGAAAATATGAGCCTTTCAATGCAACTACTATTTGAATACCTAGTTAAATGTCTAATAATGGCAATTACATGTCATAGTTTGGGTTATTATAATCTGTTTTGCAAATGCCCTCTGCACAAAAATATCATGAAATTTTTAAAACTTTGTAAGTTTTTACAACATTAACAGTTATTTATTGAGTACAAAAATGAGCCAAGACAATACTAATCAAAAGAGATACACAATAAACATGATAGGTGTGGTAGCTGCTTTCAAGGAGACAATGTAACAAAGGCCATGTGCCTCTGATGCCAAAATAATCTAGCTGAAAATGGAAAAAAAAAAAATCACCCAGAAGTTTGTTCATCTGAACCAATCATGTTTCCATTTGACTGAGTTTTGTTTAGTTTAGGAGAAGGCTATTTGTCCAAAAGTATTTTATTCAATGGAAAATATTTTCTTTTACAGCCACAAAAAAAACCTACCAAGCATTTTCGCTATAGTAATGATTGTCTAGTACTCAGTAAACATTCTTTCCCTTTCTCTTTCTTCTCTCTCCTCCTCTCCTTTTCCTCCCTCCCTTTAACAAATAGCCAATTAGCACCGAATTTGTTACAGGCATTATGTGAAATACCTGGGATTTAAAGTATGGTACCTGGCCTTATGGAACTACTATCAAGTTGAGATGGCATAGGGAGACCTCTTTGAAAAAAACAGTGTACTTGCTTGCTTAAAATAATTACTTATATTAAACCTCATTATAAGGACTTGAAATGGAACAATAGGAAAGTGATGAATTCTGCATGTGGAATCGGGGAAGCCTCTATAAAGGTTTCTTCACTAAGGTGTTCTGAGAGACATATGGGAGTGTTCTACTCACCAGGCTTACAACAAACTGGGTCTTGACTGAGGCTTTATCTCTGCCTACCTCCTCACTCTCCTACATGCACACAAACCCTACGACCACCCCTTTCCCCTTCAGCGATTTAACTACAGCCCGTGTTTAAAGGTTCAGTCCAAGTCTTATTAAGACTTCCTTGAAGCCCATAGAAAATGGTGCCGCCTTCTTTGTGGTTTCCTCTTAGATTAGTCAGTAGCACCTCACACTAGTTTTCTCATCGTTTGTCTGCCCAACTAGACAAGAAACTGAATAGATGGTATAGCCCTGTGGAATCTCTTGGTTCTCCCAACAGGAAATTTAGCAGTTGATAACTATGAACAACTAGTTTGATTCTTTTCCCTGAGAGTTTGACAACTAATCATCTCTATTCTTTCCTTTCCTGACCCTAATCCTTACCCAACATGTACATAGTCTGTTATAGTCTGTAAGTAATAAGATTTCTAACCAATTAAAGAGTGCTATGTGTCTTCTTTTGCATGAGAAGATATACCAAGAGAAAGGATTGGAACATACTGATTGTCATATCGCAAACCAAGAGTATGGTCTTGGTCTTTGTAACTTAAATGCCTTGAAAACATTTTAGTGGAATTCATCCTCAGTGGTAATGGAGCTTGTTCTGGATTTAATAGGATTCTTTGAGTGTAAAGTGTTAGAGAATGGCCTCAAAGAAAGATGATTCGTACACAGAAAATATTGCTTGTACGTAGTCATTAGACATCCCAGGTACATACTGACTTGCCGGAGGAAACTGAAAATGTCCCTGTTCTGATGTATTTTTTATTTTTTGTTTGGGCTTTTAATCGTTCCCTTTCTGAAGTACAAGGAAGAAAAATTGTGAAGGATTTTTAAAAAGATGAAAAATTTGACTTCAGGTCTCTTTCTTTCCTAAAGTTGCAAGTCTTTTAGTGATCCTGTTTTAAAGTAGATGCACATTTATTCTGCTAAGGGAAACCACGGCACACTTTGATAGTATGTCCTTCCTGCAGCTATTCACTTCCTTAAGGAGAAAGTAAAAAAGGTTTTTGAGCCTTGAAAGATTTGGATTTAGGAGGTCAGTTTATTATAGTGCCTTTATCTCCCCCCTTCCTTCTGCCTGCACTGAGCATAAAGACATTTCTTTAGAAGTTTAGGAGGAAATGACCTTTCCCCTGGGTTGTCCTTGAGCTAACAGCTGCACACTTCAGATTTTCAAGATAACACATGCAGCAACACATGTGAGGAAAGAGGTCCTGTCCTGCCCTCACTTAAAAGTTCAAAGGCTGTGGTAGGAAAATGTGCCCATGTCAAGTGGCTTCTGAAGATGCTGGACCTGTACTGAGCTAACCAGGTTAAAGAATGGCAAATATTAGGAGGTTAGGGTGAAAAGACTCAATAAAGACCTTCCATAAAAGTTGGCCAAAAGAGAGATGATCTAAACAAGGTCAAAGAACAGAAGAGTTGATCAGCAGGAAACACACACAGTGGTCACAAATCAAAGTAGAGAGAGGAATTGCTGAATGAGATGTCAGCTGATTTTTTTGCTCCTCAAGGTATTAAAATTGTAGGTATGTAATGGAAATAAAATATTTTTTACAGTGGCATAGTAATTATCTACATGAGTTCAAATTGTGTATGATTCAGGACGGTTTTGCTCTAGGAAAACTCATCAGGGACTTGGCTGCCTTATAAGTGAGGCTCACTCATCATTACTTTTCTCTCCCTACTTAGACAGTATAACCTCTGAAATGTAGAAGATGAATCTAACATATCAAACTTCACTGTGTCATTTAATAACAACCTTTCAGTTTAATAAGAGTTGTTCAATTTTCACAGCCTTCCAGGGCACACAGATTACTTTACCATGTTGCTATGAATTATAATAAAACAAACATTTTTAATCTTCCTCCCACATTAGAGAAATTAAGCATTGAAGAGCATTGAGGGAGTCCCAAAATTGTTCTTCAGATAGCCTCTAGAATAATCTCTCTAAAAATACAGACTTCCTCATATTATTAATAGTATCTTCCACCTTCCTTTTCTTTATAATAATTAAGAGAAGTGATATATGTGAAAGTTCCAGTAAAATGCAATGAACAAAGCAGTTTCAATAAATACCGATTCTTTTCGCTGCCTTCTCCCTGTCTTGAATGACAATATACAGACTAGATCAAATGTAAATACTACTCACAACATTAGCCAGAAATGAAGCATAAAATATAAGCAGATTTCTTTTAAATGCACACCTGAATTCTTAAGGAAGTAAGAAAAACACCAAAGGACAGCTGTAAAGAAGGAGTCAAAAACAGAATGATAGGTGTGAAGTGGTACTGGGACTTTAATGGAGTGGCAGTAAGGATTTTTTAATTGGGAAAAAATATATATGAATTGGGGTTTAATGGTCACCAAGTGACAGGCAATGAGGCTTTTGGTTTAGAAAAGCCAGGAAGCAGGACTCCAAACCAATGCATAAAACATTGGTCCTAGCAAAAGACCACATCCTCAGAGTAAAAGTGGTCTAAAAATAAAAACAAATCTCTATATTCATACAAGAAAACCACTTGTGTCAAAGGAAGCTTGACTCTCTTGTCCTGACTCTCAACTGAAAAAATAAATCTCTCTTGAGAAACTAAAAATTAACAAAATATTATTTAGAAATTCAATAGAGAGTGAAACAGCATAATAAACACAGTGGAAGAAATAAATGGAAAAGCTGTTTACATTTGACATGATTTTGTATATAGAAAAACCTAAAGACTCTGCCAAAAAACTATTAGAAATAATAAATGAATACAGTAAAATTGCAGGGCACACAATCAATATACAGCATGGTATTGACAAAGAAATAAATACATAGTTTCAGAGTCTGAAACTGACCTTTTTATTTGTGGAAACTTGGTATAAGACAGAATTAGCACAGCAAATCAGTAGATAAAGTGTGAACCATTCAACAAATGGTTCTGGTAAAGTTGAATTTCCACATGGAAAAGATATTAGATTCATATCTCATTTCACATACTTAAACAAGATGCAAAAAAGGCCAAACCATAAACAAAATGATTGATAAATATGCCTAAATACAATTTTTTTTGGAAGAGGGGAAAACTTCAGAAGCAAGCTGGAGATTTGGTAAAGTTTTATTTGTGCAACATACATATCTGATGAAATACTAGTCTTCAGCCTAGAAATCAATATAAACAAGAGAGAGAAAAAAAGAAAAGAAATATGAGTAAATAATACTAATAGGCATTTCTCAGAAGAGAAATTTCAAATGGTCAATAATCATATGAAAAGACGTTCAATCTCGTTAGCAATCAGAAAAATGCAATTTTAAACCAAAATGAGACACAATTTGCCACCATTCAGCTTGACAACATTCTAAGCACAAAACACCAAATGGTTACGAAGTTGTAAAGCAATTGGCAACTCTCATACACTACACAAGGGAGTGTAAATTGGTAAAATTACCTTACAGAAAACACCTTTTCAGTATCTAGTAGAGTTAAAGGGCCATATCCTCTATATTTCAGTAATTCCTCCGTATGTATCTATCCTAGATAAATTATTACTAAAAAATTAAGGAGAAATATACAAGAAAGTTTACTTAAGCTTTATATTTAATAGCCAAAAAAGAAGTGGGAGAGGGTACAAAACAACCTACATCACAGGAGAATGGATACATAATTTGAGGTATATTTATAGATTGGAGGGGTTAAAAAGAGAAAATAAAAATAAAATATGTATGGACATGGATAAATCAATATAGCTATATCAAAAATCAAATAACATTGACCAAAAAAGAGAGAGGGTTGTTATATGATGAGGTATACAGTATAACACAAATACATTTCAAAATCACAAAATAATTCTATATATCATTTATGCATAAATGAAATTGCATGGGAATAAAGGCTAGAAACTTCAGAATGATGGTATTCATGGACAGGAGCAGAGGGCAAGGGAAAAGGTAGGAAGTTTCAACTCTTTTAAACCATTTATTTATTTCTCCTAAAGGATCTCAAGTAAACGTGTCAAAGTATTACATATATGTGTGTGTGTGTGTGACAAGTGCATGCTATGGGGCCTTTGAGTATCAATTATACCAATTCCTAGCTTTTTATGCTGAAATATTTCAATTTTGAAATTTAGTAACAACAACAACAGCGACAATAAAGGTAAGGGTGGTGCTGCATTCCTGGAATTTCTAATATCTTAAAACCTTAAGATTGAAAGTATCAATTTTGATATTCAATAAAAAGGCAACAAAATTCTGAATTCTTCTAAAACAATGGAAATTTTATGGGTAGCTGTTTACAAGTTATAAAAAGCCATGATATTCATATGAATATCATTCCAGAGTTATAAGACATATCAAATCTTTCATGTCAGTTGAACTAAATATATTTTAAATTTAAAGACTTTGTAGTAATAGTGACTTCATTAGAGAAAGACAATTTGTCCACCCATCTTTATTATTAGGATGTTAGCTAGATTATCTGTAATTATGCCAAATGAATAGGGTCTCTAGACTCTTGAAAAAGATCATTTAATCAATGAAAGAAATTTTATAATTAGAGACAGATAACATAGGGGAAAAGGGTATGTATTATGTTTGTGTTCAAATTCCAGTTTTGCTACTCAGCCATGTGATATTATAAAGCTTGATTAACTTCTCTAGGTTTCCATAATCTCATTAATAAAATAGAAATATCTATTTCAGTTTTTATAAAGATAAGTGACATAACATATACAATTTACAGTTAAGTAACTGTTGTTTATAGGCATTTAATAAGTGGCAGCCTTTTTTTCATTTATTATTTTATTTACTTATTCATCCTTCTTATTATGTGGAAATATTACAAATAAACCTTATCAAAGGCAGCTGGGAGTCTTTCAAATTGGGAAAAGTACATAAAGAGCTAAAACTGATTTTTGAAAGTTGATGGCTGAGGGGACAATTAATTTGAGAATAAAATAAAAGATTATTGAAAGAATTTCCTGTTTCAGCATGAGTAACAGAACAGTATTAATGATGAACTTAACAACTGTAGTATTATTGTAGCTGAATATAAGTTGAAACAGTCTTGTCAGTCACAAGTTGTAAACAAAGCCTGAGGCATTTCATAAGTGAGAAAAAGAAAATAAGTTAATGTTTGGAGAAAAAAGGTGGTAAAAAGTTAAAGGTGATGAAAGAGTAGATAGCTGTTTTACTTCTTCTAACGCTTGCTTTAGCTAGTGCCTTTTATATTTTAAGCATGGTTTGAAAATTTAAATCATATATCTGTTATTGTCTAAACAGTTTATTTCATTTTTAAAGGAGAGGAGTGTGTGTAATTATTAGGTGCATTATCCGTTTTTAAAATCCATACCTGAAATAATTCTAACTGCTGAGCCTGTAGTACTATAATCAAAAACATCAATCACTTAGAAGCAACTACCACTCAAAGAAAAGACAGATGGAGCTCAATTTCTCTATGACTTGCCCTGGAGCATCAACCCTTTTTAAAGTAACAACAACAAACAACAAAAAAGATCATTAAGGAGAAAGAATTATCAAAGGAAACTTGCTATAAAGTGGTATCATCTAGAAAGTGGCCTTAGGGTCTAGGTCCTAAGAAATATATTACTAAGAAATCACTGAAAAAGATTACAAAGTTTTGTTTTGTTTTTCAAAGTCTTCCTCATTTACAGAATCACAAAGGCTGAGAGGAACCTTAGTCCAAAGGTAACAATAGTCCATATTCCTGAATCCTGGAAAGACCAGGCTAAACAGCATGAGCTTGAGAGTTCTAACACAGACACTCCTGAGGCAGTCCTTCCCTTTGCTAAAAAACCATCGCTGGGAGAAAGTTGTTTATAAACTTAAAGGTCCTCTTGGGATTATCTTCCTCCCCTTCAAATGGGCCTTCCCTATGTAACATACAACTTTATTTCCCGCTGCCACTATCCCTCCAAAGATGTACTTCTATGATCAACATAGGCACATAAGCCAAAGGTGAAAAGCAAGTTCAGAGACTATAAAAACAACGATGTCTTCTTTAGTATCCCAGCCACTAAACACACAAAGCTTGTCTTACCTCCAGGTTTTCAAGCATGTCAGTTCTCTTATAGAATCTCCTCCTTTCTCTTTGTAGTCTGGACAAATTTTTCTCAGAATTCTAGATTCTGGTCAAGACTCAAGTTTATTATCAAGCTTGCGTGACAAATTTTTATATTTTTCTGTGATTTTCCTTTCCTTCAATTGAGGCATTGTTTGAAATACACACATACACACACACCACTTTAGAAACATATAATTACAGATCTTTCTTGATTTATGATGAGATTACTTCCCAATAAACCCACCATTAACTTGAAAATATCTTAAGTTGAAAATGCCTTTGGGACTTCCCTGGTGGTGCAGTGGTTAAGAATCTGCCTGCCAATGCAGGGGACACAGGTTTGATCCCTGGTCCAGGAAGATCCCACATGCCGCAGAGCAACTAAGCCTGTGTGCCACAACTACTGAGCCTGCGCTCTAGAGACCGCGAGCCACAACTACTGAGCCCTCGTGCCACAACTACTGAAGCCTGTGTGCCTAGAGCCCGTGCTCCACAACAAGAGAAGCCACTGCAATGAGCAGCCCACACACCGCAACGAAGAGTAGCCCCCACTGGCTGCATCTAGAGAAAGCCCGCACGCAGCAACGAAGACCCAACACAGCCTAAAATAAATAAATTTATAAAAAAAAGAAAATGCTTTTGATACACCTAATCTATCGAACAATATAGCTTAGCCAAGCCTTACTTAAATGTGCTCAAAACACATTAGCCTGCAGTTGGGCAAAATCATTTAGCATAAAGCCTATTTTATAATAAAGTGTTAAATATTCATGCAATTTATTGAATACTGTGCTGAAAGTGAAAAGAGAATTGGTTTGTACGTGTATCGGTTTTTCCCTTCGTGATCATGTGACTGACTGGGAGCTGCTGCCCAGCATCACAAGAGAATATCATACTGCATATTGCTAGCCTGGAAAAAGATCAAAATTCAAAGTATGGTTTCTACTGAATGTGCATCACTTTTGTACCATTGGAAAGTCAAAAAGTTGTAAGTTGAGCCATCTTAAGTCAGGGATCATCTGTATATAAATGTAGAAGCCACTTTTGTCCAGCTCAAACCCAGAAATGTTGCCTTTTAGCACAGTGAACGTCAGGACATCACTTTCCATTAGACTTTGTGTGTGGGTTGGATAGAAATATTGTTGGACATTCCCATCCTTTCATGAACAGGGTATAAAAGTACAACAGACTGAATAGCTGTACTTTTGAGTGCCCTACAATTAGAATAGGAGCAGGTCCCAAGTCAACCCACCTGTGGAAGGATATTTTCACCTGAAATAGAATAGAAATTTGGTTACCTTGAGTGAATTTTCATGCAAGTTGTTAGTGGAGTACCTGAAAGGGCAGAGAGAGCTGACACTCCACCAAGCTGAGAGGACAAATTTTATGAATAAATTTGTACATGCTTAATGATCAGTGCCTATATGTATGACAGAATTCATTCTGAGACTTATTTTTTTCCTTTCCTACCTTGTAGTAAAGTTGAAAAAAGGAAACGTGTAATCCTCACCTACCTTCAACTATTGGGGGTCACCAAAATTTTACCAAAATCTACCAAACATATTCCAGCAATTGTGAATGACCAAATTTTATGATTCCATTCTTACATTCCCAATCATCAGATGTCACAGGTATTGTTAGCCTAGAACACACAATTTGGCACTTATTACAGAAATACGTCTGTCCTCTTCCCTGTTGCCATGGTTATCTATCCCTTCTCCAAGCTTCCTAGCTCTCACAGACACCTGCTTTATCTGTTTTTTTCATTATTTCACTTCTGTTTAGTTTTCTCACCATCAAATTGAAAGCAAACTGAACTGGTGCGGGTAAAAATATTATAAACTCTAGAGCCACATGGCACTAGATTCAAATTCTAACTACACAGTTTCCTAGCAGTTTGACCTTGGGCAAGTAACTTATTCTGCTTATGTTATGTTCTGTGTAAAATGCATACAATTATATCCAATGTACTTGAACTTTCTGAGAAATCAATGTGATGAGGTGTGCAAAGTGCCTAGCCTAATGATTGACAAACGGTACACTCTCTAAAAGTATCGGTCACCTTCCCTTTTTCTTCGCATGGTACTAAGCACAAAGTAAGAACTTCATAAATACTTGCTGACATTGATAGATGCAAATGAATTTTTGTTCACTGTGGGTTAAGTACTATTTTCATTTTGGTAAGATGTATTTCATTATTACCTCCAACACTGTATCACTGTTTTCATGTCAAGTGATTGTGGGAGTAAACATAGACCACTGATTATTCAATACGCATTTTTCGAAGAAGGCATTGCTACCAATAAGCTGAGTCATCAAACAACAAGACGAAACAAATGACCAGCATCTTTTCAACTACTTCACACTTGTAAGAATAATGTGCTTAGCATAATAATCACTAACGGTGGTCTACACAGTTGACCCTAGAACACGTGGGGGTTAGGGGCGAAAACCCTCCATGTAGTGGAAAATCCCTGTGTAACTTGTAGTTGGTGCTCCCCTCCCTAGCCGAGCTTCCTCAGTATACATGGTTCCACATCTGTAGATTCAACCAATAGTGGATCTGAGTCCTGTAGTATTTATCATTGAAAAAAATCCATGTTTAAGTGGACGCTTGCAGTTCAAACTCATGTTGCTCAAGGGACAACTGTGTATTTTTTTTTTCAAGGGAATATGCTCCTCTTGCTTGTTTCATTATATTTCTCAGCTAATGTCAAAAATGCAATTAAACTCCAGATATAAAAAAATTAAACCATGACTTTATCTTAATTATGCTAAGAAGAGCAACTAAAAGAAAAAAAAATCATTCACTTAGAATCAAATAGTTTAAATCATCTAATATTTATGAGAAGGCAAAATGTATGTAATTTTTACATTTACATCAACCTAACTTTCAAGTCCATACGTACAAATCAAATGGCAAAAGAGCAAAAAGCATTTAAACAGATAAAGTATAGTACGTGTCCATTTTCCTTTCTTGTTTAGCGGACCGTAAGTCGATTATAAGCTCTACCTTTTCTGCCTAGAATGACTTCTGTAGCATCTGGGCAAAGGTTGGTATCTTCAGAGCTAGGAAAGTCGCTAGCTTTGACTGCTTCATATTCCCTATCTCATCTTTCTCTGTTTGTCATTCAGGCCCAAATAATGTAATCAAGCAGGAAAATTGTAGCTCTGCATCATACCAGGCGTGATAAGCTTGATTGCTGTGATATGCTATTTCTTCTGTTTGTCACTATATCTTTGGAACTGACATCTTGGGGTGAGAATATTTGTGTATGCATGCAGGCTTGAAATATGTACGTGGCTTTTTTTACATTTATGTCTAAGCCACTTTAATAATTTTTAATAGTTTGTATACATTCAGTCCATATCAGAAGTAATTCATTTTAAAATTAGGTTTTTTTTCTTAAAAATGTACTATTTCTTTATTGATACCAATTATGGCATGGTACTCAAATTCTCAAACACTGGATACATGGATCATGGTTGGGGAATTGACATTTTCTCAATTTTTGCATTTTGGGATACAGATTTTATGACAGTCAACATACTGCAAGAAAATATTGGCATTGATGAGAAAATACTCCACACACAGAAAGCTCCAAAACAAACTGGCCAAGACCAAATACACAGTTGGTGTGGAAGATGATAGTTTTTTTTTATTGTCATCAGGCTAAGAATATATTCGGGGTGTGTGTGTGTGTGTTGGTTTTTAGGCTGTGTATTAGGAATGATGATTATGTTGGTATCCTAAAATTGTAAAGAATTCTCATATCTCTGTCAGCGTGCTCTCTCACACAATTTAAAATAGACATCAACATATTTAAAGCACAGAAGATAGGAATCTGTCTATCCCAGTATAAAACAATTCTTAAGTATATTTACCTCGCTATTCTTGACGGTGGATAAGTGGGTCAAAACTCTCTGGTTTCAAATCCTAGCTCCTCCCGTATTAGCTGTGTGATATAGCAAAAGCTACTAAAATCTCTTCCTTTCCCACCTGTAAAATGGGCATAATAGGAGCATGTATTTCATGGAGTTTTTGTGAAAATTAAATGAGTCATTACATGTGAAGTACTTATAGTACAAAGTGTCACAAAGTAAGTGCTCAATAATTATTAGCTATTATTATTGTGGCCTTTCCCCCCTAATAATAGATATTTCTCTTTTTTTTTTTTTTTAATCAGTCATCAGTTTTATACACATCACTTTATACATGTCAATCCCAATCGCCCAATTCAGCACACCACCATCCCCACCCCACCGCAGTTTTACCCCCTTGGTGTCCATACATTTGTTCTCTATATCTGTGTCTCAACTTCTGCCCTGCAAACCGGTTCATCTGTACCATTTTTCTAGGTTCCACATACATGCATTAATGTACGATATTTGTTTTTCTCTTTCTGACTTACTTCATTCTGTATGACAGTCTCTAGATCCATCCACGTCTCAACAAATGACTCAATTTCGTTCCTTTTTATGGCTGAGTAATATTCCATTGTATATATGTACCACACCTTCTTTATCCATTCGTCTGTCAGTGGGCATTTAGGTTGCTTCCATGACCTGGCTATTGTAAATAGTGCTGCAATGAACATTCAGGTGCATGTGTCTTTTTGAATTATGGTTTTCTCTGGGTATATGCCCAATAGTGGGATTGCTGGGTCATATGGTAATTCTATTTTTAGTTTTTTAAGGAACCTCCATATTGTTCTCCATAGTGGCTGTATCAATTTACATTCCCACCAACAGTGCAAGAGGGTTCCCTTTTCTCCACACCCTCTCCAGCATTTGTTGTTTATAGATTTTCTGATGATGCCCATTCTAACTGGTGTGAGGTGATACCTCATTATAATTTTGATTTGCATTTCTCTAATAATTAGTGATGTTGAGCATCTTTTCATGTGCTTCGTGGCCGTCTGTATGTCTTCTTTGGAGAAATGTCTATTTAGGTCTTCTGCCCATTTTTGGATTGGGATGTTTGTTTGTTTAATATTGAGCTGAATGAGCTGTTTATATATTTTGGGGATTAATCCTTTGTCCATTGATTCATTTGCAAATATTTTCTCCCATTCTGAGGGTTGTCTTTTTGTCTTGTTTATGGTTTCCTTTGCTGTGCAAAAGCTTTGAAGTTTCATTAGGTCCCATTTGTTTATTTTTGTTTTTATTTCCATTACTCTAGGAGGTGGATCAAAAAAGAACTTGCTGTGATTTATGTCAAAGAGTGTTCTTCCTATGTTTTCCTCTAAGAGTTTTATAGTGTCCAGTCTTACATTTAGGTCTCGAATCCATTTTGAGTTTATTTTTGTGTATGGTGTTAGGGAGTATTCTAATTTCATTCTTTTACATGTAGCTGTCCAGTTTTCCCAGCACCATATTGAAGACACTGTCTTTTCTCCATTGTATATCTTTGCCTCCTTTGTCATAGATTAGTTGACCATAGGTGCGTGGGTTTATCTCTGGGCTTTCTATCTTGTTCCATTGATCTATGCGTCTGTTTTTGTGCCAGTACCATATTGTCTTGATTACTGTAGCTTTGTAGTATAGTCTGAAGTCAGGGAGTCTGATTCCTCCAGCTCCGTTTTTTTCCCTCAAGACTTCTTTGGCTATTCGGGGTCTTTTGTGTCTCCATACAAATTTTAAGATGATTTGTTCTAGTTCCGTAAACAATGCCATTGGTAATTTGATAGGGATTGCATTGAATCTGTAGATTGCTTTGGGGAGTATAGTCATTTTCACAATGTTGATTCTTCCAATCCAAGAATATGGTATATCTCTCCATCTGTTGGTATCATCTTTAATTTCTTTCATCAGTGTCTTATAGTTTTCTGCATACAGGTCTTTTGTTTCCCTAGGTAGGTTTATTCCTAGGTATTTTATTCTTTTTGTTGCAATGGTAAATGGGAGTGTTTCCATAATTTCTCTTTCAGATTTTTCATCATTAGTGTATAAGAATGCAAGAGATTTCTGTGCATTAATTTTGTATCCTGCAACTTTACCAAATTCATTAACTAGCTCTAGCAGTTTTCTGGTGGCAGTTTTAGGATTCTCTATGTATAGTATCATGTCATCTGCAAACAGTGACAGTTTTACTTCTACTTTTCCAATTTGTATTCCTTTTATTTCTTTTTCTTCTCTGATTGCTGTGGCTAGGACTTCCAGAACTATGTTGAATAATAGTGGTGAGAGTGGACATCCTTGTCTCGTTCCTGATCTTAGAGGAAATGCTTTCAGTTTTTCACCGTTGAGAATGATGTTTGCTGTGGGTTTGTCATATATGGCCTTTATTATGTTGAGGTAGATTCCCTCTATGCCCACTTTCTGGAGAGTTTTCATCATAAATGGGTGTTGAATTTTGTCAAAAGCTTTTTCTGCATCTATTGAGATGATCATATGGTTTTTATTCTTCAATTTGTTAATATGGTGTATCACATTGATTGATTTGCATATATTGAAGAATCCTTGCATCCCTGGGATAAATCCCACTTGATTGTGGTGTATGATCCTTTTAATGTGTTGTTGGATTCTGTTTGCTAGTATTTTGTTGAGGATTTTTGCATCTATATTCATCAGTGATATTGGTCTGTCATTTTCTTTTTTTGTAGTATCTTTGTCTGGTTTTGGTATCAGGGTGATGGTGGCCTTATAGAATGAGTTTGGGAGTGTTCCTTCCTCTGCAATTTTTTGGAAGAGTTTGAGAAGAAGGATGGGTGTTAGCTCTTCTCTAAATGTTTGATAGAATTCACCTGTGAAGCCATCTGGTCCTGGGCTTTTGTTTGTTGGAAGATGTTTAATCACAGTTTCAATTTCAGTGCTTGTGATTGGTCTGTTCATATTTTCTGTTTCTTCCTGGGTCAGTCTTGGAAGGTTATACCTTTCTAAGAATTTGTCCATTTCTTCCAGGTTGTCCATTTTATTGGCATAGAGTTGCTTGTAGTAGTCTTTTAGGATGCTTTGTGTTTCTGCGGTGTCTGTTGTAACTTCTCTTTTTCATTTCTGATTTTATTGATTTGAGTCCTCTCCCTCTTTTTCTTGATGAGTCTGGCTAATGGCTTATCAATTTTGTTTATCTTCTCAAAGAACCAGCTTTTAGTTTTATTGATCTTTGCTATTGTTTTCTTTGTTTCTATTTCATTTATTTCCGCTCTGATCTTTATGATTTCTTTCCTTCTGCTAACTTTGGATTTTGTTTGTTCTTCTTTCTCTAGTTTCTTTAGGTGTAAGGTCAGATTGTTTACTTGAGATTTTTCTTGTTTCTTTAGGTAGGCTTGTATAGCTATAAACTTCCCTCTTCGAACTGCTTTTGCTGCATCCCATAGGTTTTGGGTCGTCGTGTTTTCATTGTCATTTGTCTCCAGGTATTTTTTGATTTCCTCTTTGATTTCTTCAGTGATCTCTTGGTTATTTAGTAACGTATTGTTTCGCCTCCATGTGTTTGTCTTTTTTACGTTTTTTTCCCTGTAATTCATTTCTAATCTCATAGCGTTGTGGTCAGAAAAGATGCTTGATATGATTTCAATTTTCTTAAATTTACTGAGGCTTGATTTGTGACCCAAGATGTGATCTGTCCTGGAGAATGTTCCGTGCGCACTTGAGAAGAACGTGTAATCTGCTGTTTTTGGATGGAATGTCCTATAAATATGAATTAAATCTATCTGGTCTATTGTGTCATTTAAAGCTTCTGTTTCCTTATTTATTTTCATTTTGGATGATCTGTCCATTGGTGTAAGTGAGGTGTTAAAGTCCCCCACTATTATTGTGTTACTGTCGATTTCCTCTTTTATAGCTGTTAGCAGTTGCCCTATGTATTGAGGTGCTCCTATGTTGGGTGCATATATATTTATAATTGTTATATCTTCTTCTTGGATTGATCCCTTGATCATTATGTAGTCTCCTTCCTTGTCTCTTGTAACATTCTTTATTTTAAAGTCTATTTTATCTGATATGAGTATAGCTACTCCAGCTTTCTTTTGATTTCCATTTGCATGGACTATCTTTTTCCATCCCCTCACTTTTAGTCTGTATGTGTCCCTAGGTCTAAAGTGGGTCTCTTGTAGACAGCATATATATGGGTCTTGTTTTTGTATCCATTCAGCGAGCCTGTGTCTTTTGGTTGGAGCATTTAATCCATTCACGTTTAAGGTAATTATCGATAGGTATGTTCCTATGACCATTTTCTTAATTGTTTTGGGTTTGTTTTTGTAGGTCCTTTTCTTCTCTTGTGTTTCCCACTTAGAGAAGTTCCTTTAGCATTTGTTGTAGAGCTGGTTTGGTGGTGCTGAATTCTCTTAGCTTTCCCTTGTCTGTAAAGCTTTTGATTTCTCCATCAAATCTAAATGAGATCCTTGCCAGGTAGAGTAATCTTGGTTGTAGGTTCTTCCCTTTCATCACTTTAAGTATATCATGCCACTCCCTTCTGTCCTGTAGAGTTTCTGCTGAGAAATCAGCTGTTAACCTTATGGGACTTCCCTTGTATGTTATTTGTCGTTTTTCCCTTGCTGCTTTCAATAATTTTTCTTTGTCTTTACTTTTTGCCACTTTGATTACTATGTGTCTCGGCGTGTTTCTCCTTGGGTTTATCCTGTATGGGACTCCTCTGTCCTTGGACGTGGGGTATCCTCCTTGGTGAAGTCCAGTGTCTTCCTGTCAATGATTGTCCAGCAGCCAGTTGTGATTCTGGTGTTCTCGCAAGAGGGAGTGAGAGCACATCCTTCTACTCCGCCATCTTGGTTAATCTCTATACAGTTGATATTTCTCTTAATTCATGTTAATTGCTTCCTTTTTGGTATCCAGAGGAGTTGCAGAACAACTTCTTTACAGTCCCATAGAATTTGATATTCCATATGACCTACTTCCATCTAATTTATTATATAAATAAATAAATTTTATTAAGTGTTTACTATGTGCCAATGAAGAGGGAAGCACTGGTTATACATGTATACATATATTAGATAAATACTCATTTAATTCACTAAATTAGGTGCTATTATATATTCTATCTCCCACTTTATAGAGAAGACCAAGGCACAGAGAAACTAATAACATTTTACCCAAATTCTTATGAAAAGAATATTTTAAAGCTGAGACATGCACCAGATCTATCTAAGGCCAACATTTGTGCTCTTAACTAAAACCTACCAGTGAAACACTATTCCAGTGAAAAGATATGGGAAACAGTTGACCTGAAAAAAATAATTTTTCTAAATGCTAAAACTACTTGCTCTGTGCATAACTCATTTTGATATTCTCTCTTATATAAGATATAGTCATGGAGAGTAGAGAGTCATACTTGATATATATTTGTGGAAATAAATTTTTTGTCTTAAGTGATATACTACCTTTGACTTTTTCTCAAAGTTCTTGATTTAAAATTCTTTAATTACTTTTGTGACTTTTCTTGACTCTCTCCTATTTCTCTAAATCTCTTTTAAAGTGTGAAAACCAAAAATAGTTACAGTATTCTAGTGAAGGCATGACTAATGCAAATTCTAATAGATGTTTCCATTTTGAGGAAAAATGTTCCCATTATTACATTGCAACTCAGTTTTTCCCCATCATTCTGGGAAAGCTTAGCTTTCCTTCAACATAGGAATAAATTGACTTCCTACTTTCACCACTTTATCCATATTTATCCTGATTTGCAGGCAACCAGTTTCTAAGATCTGGGAGAAAGCTTAATGCCTAGGCAAGTTTTTCACAAAATGTATTTGAGCCTACTAGTCCCTCAAGTTATCTCTTAGAAATGCGTTCTATACACAAAGAAATTTAGCCATAGCTTCAGCTTGCTGATTCCCAATGCAGATTTAAAAACATGCACTCCTTTTGCTTGCTCCAGCACTTCCCAGTTTGGTAGTCATAGAGACTTTCGTCTCAGAGCACCTATGAACATCCACTATCGTCTCTAGTAGGGGCACAGCTAACTATTGGTCTCATCTCCCCTCCTCTGTTTCCTACTCTGTTGACCCTGCTAAATCTACATTGCTAAATTTGAGCACTTTACAGAGAAACGGAAGAGTTCCAGGGAAAGAGAATTATTTGACGTGAAGTATAATTTAATTTGAGACAATTGTAGGGGAGCAAAATTTGCCACCCAAAAATGTCTCTTTGGCATGTAGATTATTTTGTTCTAAAAACAATCAAGCCCCAAAAGACTCGGGAAGAAACGTTGACCTTCCCACTAACTGCCTAAAAGAATTTAGATAGAGGCCCTGTTCCAGGAATAGAGCTATCACCAGAGGTTATCTACAAAGAATATGGGCTCGGTGTGATGGGAGGCCTAAAGATCAGAATCCACTCTATCCCAGTGTCTCTGCATGACCCAGCAAACATTTGTTTACCAAGCATTTGCTTTTCCATCTCCATGTGAATCACCTTTCTCCCCTTTGAGGGTCCAAACTACTACCCTCAACATCCTCTTTTGTCTCTAGCTGAAAATGGTATTTAAGGTTAATGCTTTGGTCATTTTGGTGAGTTACTCAATTTTCCTGGGTTTCTCCTATGTATATATGTTATTAAGTTTTGATTTTCCCCTGTTATTCTGTCTCATGTCAATTTAATTCTTAGACCAGTCCTAAGAACCTAGAAGGGTAGAGAAAAATTTCTTTGTCCTTGACATCATACTGATGATAACGAACATAGAATTGGGATTTAAGACCACAAAAGATGAGCTTATAGTAATTTATGGGAAGGTGTTTCTGAGTTGTGATTGTTAAATGTTGATTTGGTTATCTACAACTGGAATCAGTGCTAGACTTCATCAGAGTTCACTTTTAAGATGTGGGATATAGTGTTAAATGTGCGTATGGATATTTTATTAGTTGTGAAGTACTGAATTAGGTTCTGAGAGGTAAATAAAAATTAATCAGGTAGAAGATATGCTCTTATAATCTACATAGTGATCTACCTGCTCATAAATAACTAATGCATTTTAAAAATGTAATATGGACCGTAAGAGCAGTGCAAATAAAATGCTGAGAGAGTTTAAGAAGGAAGGTAATACTTTTAGTACTTTCTGGAAATGATACCATTTCAACTATGTTATAAAAGATGGGAAGAATTTAGACATACCAAAATAAAAACTACATAGGTTAGCTAGTAGAAAGGCATTCCAGATAATAAGAGAGGAGTATAGGAAAACACCTAGAAACAGGATATTAATGGGCACTAATGAGAAATAATGGATTAATGAACTATTCATAGAATTGATATGAAGATTAAAGTAGATAATAATGGAGATTTTTGCTTTAAGTAATATCAGACTGTATAATTTGGGTCAACCATCCCACTCAGATGGAACAAAATGGAAAAAAAAATTTTTTTTAATGTATGGATTATTCCTTTGAATTCCTGTTTCTGGTCTCACATGTGCAGAGCTTAGGAGTCCTCAACAGCAAGAAAAAAGCTGAACAAACTAAAAATCAACAACTATTCTTAGATCTATCAGAAAATTTAGGTCGCAGGGTAAACTGCTGCCCCAAAATTAGAGAGATCAGGAAGTACAGAAAATCATAGTTCACCAGAGCAGGAGCTCACACCCACAAGCAGAAGAAGTCTGCTGCTGGAACCAGCACCAGGTAAAACGTAAACTGCAGTTGATGAATTGCTGGAGGCTCAATGGTGATGACCTTAGGAGTTAAAAACTTTCCTGAGCTTTACCTCCCGGGAACTCCTTTAGGTTCACAGAGTGAAGATCCAAGAAAAATCCCCTTGTGCTTCTGGTGGGGAGGCAGAGAGGAAGTACCTGTTTTGAAATATGTCAGAGCATTCTGTTCACCTTAACAAAAGCCTGCCCTCAAGGAAAATTATTTTGCCAAACTGTTTTGGCACCTTGGGTTTGACCAGGGCCTAACAAACCTGGGGAAGGTAAATACCCAACTCCAGCCCTCTCTAGTCTTCCACCTGGGGGAAAGCGACATCTAAGAGTAAGGCATTCTGGAAAATGCAAAGCTATAGGGACAGTAAAAAGATTGTAGTTTTGAGGCTTTTGGGGGAAAGGAGGGAGGGATGAATGAGTGGAGCACAGGGGACTTTTAGGGCAGTGAAATTAATTCTGTATGATACTGTAATGGTGGATATAAGAATACTGTTTTAATATCGATTCACCAGTTATAATGAACTTACCACATTGATGCAAGATGCTAATAATAGAGAAAGCTATGTGCAGGGTGGAGGGGAGTGTCATACCAGAATACTCTGTACTATCTGTTCAATTTTTCAGTAAATGCAAAATTTTTCTAAAATATAAAGTTTATTCATTTAAAAACTAGATATATGATTTAAAAACTTATCAAACTCTACATTTGAAATGGGTACAATTTGTTATATGTAATTTATGCTTTAATAATGTTGACTTTTTAAAAATAACATTATAAAATATACAATACTTAAAACTACATTTAACAACTGCAACAGCAACAAAAAGACCTGTACACTGAAAACATGAAAATATTGCTAGAAAAAATTAAAGAAGATGTAAATATATGGAGAAATGTACCATGTTTATGGATTGCAAGGCTCAATATTGTTAAGATAGAAATTACCTTTAGATCTTTAAATAATCTTTAGATCTATAGGTTCAATGCAATTATAATAATCCTGGCAGATTTTTTTTTTTTAGAAATAGGTTTATTTGTTTGTGCGGAAATACAAAGGACTTAAAATATTCAAACAATCTTGAGAAAAAAAAGTTACAGAACTTCAAGAAAGTATAATCCTACAGTAATGAAGACAGAGTAATACTGGCATAAAGACAGACAAATAGATCAATAGAACAGAAGAGAGAACTCAAATAATTTCTCAATTGCATATTCATCTAATTCTCAATAAATTTTTTAGTGTAATCCAGTGGAGGAATGAAAGTCTACTTAACAGATCATCTTGAAATACTTATAGCTTTAAATAAAAAATAAGTTAACTTCAACCCACCCTACACAAAAATTAATTTTACATAGATCATAGACCTTAGCATTAAAAATAAATCTTTAAGTATCTAAAACACACACACACACACACACACACAAAGACAATATCATCACAACTTGGAAGTATGCAAAGGTTTTTCAGACAGGACAGGATATATATATATGTGTGTGTGTGTGTGTGTATATATATATACACATGTAATATGGACCATAAGAACAGTGCAAATAAAATGCTGAGAGAGTTTAAGAAGGAAGATAATACTTTCAGTACTTTCTGGAAAAGATACCATTTCAACTATGTTATAAAAGATGTTATAAAAGATATATATACACACACACACTACAACTCAGTAATAAAAAGACAAACCGAAATTTCAAAAATGGGCAAAAGAATAGTCACTTCACAAAAGAAGTTACACAAATGGACAATAATGTGACGAAGTGGTTTCAACATCATTAGTCACTTTGTAATCTACAACATTCTACAGAATTTTGAAAGCAGGCAAACAAAATCCTGACAACAATAAATGTTGACAAAGCTGTTTAGTAACCAGAGCTCTTCCTTGTTTAGTGGAGTGTAAACTTTGGAAAAGTTCTGGCAGTTGTTTTATAAACCTAAACATGTACCTATCCTATGAGGTAGGGATTTCATTTACGTTATAGATATTTATCCAAGAGGTGGGGGAGCATATCCCACTAAAAGACTTTTAGAAGAATGTTTGTGGCAGCTTCATATCTTAGTAGCTGAAAACTGGAAACAGGCCAAGTGCTCATTAATAGGAAGACAGTGGTGCATATTAATGCAATTTAATATTACTCAGCAAAAAAAGAAACAAAGCATATATCACATAACAGTATATCTCCAAAATATTACACTAATGAAAGAAGTGTCACTCAAACAAGCGCATATGACTTTATTTGTATGAATTTGGAGAACAGGCTAAACTAATCTATATGTGTACACATCAAAAATTATTAAACAATACACTTAACATTTGTACATCTCACTTTATGTAAATTTACCTCAAAAAACAAACCAAAAGACCATAAGCATATGTTGAATTCTAGTTAATGATACGAATGTTTGAGTGTTTAGGGATGAAGGGTACTGAGTGCTGTAACTTACTTTGAAATGCTTTAAAAAGATGAATGCATAGGTGACCAGAGGAATAGAGAGATGGATAACTTATGATAAACCAACCATCACAAAATGTTAATTGTAGAATCTAAGAGGTGAACATACGGATGTTTAAAGAACAATTCTTTTAACTTTTCAGTATGTTTGAAAATTTTCATAATGAAATAATGAGAAAGCATAGGGAACCAAAAAATTAACCCATGCAAATATGGACACTTGACTTACAGCAATGGTTACATTTCAGGACAATGTCTTTTCGGTAAATGGTGCTGGGTCAACTGGATATCAAAACTGAAATGACCCACAATTCATACTGTACACAGAAAATCAATTCTGTTTGTATTGTGCATCTAAACATGAAATGTAAAACAATGAAGCTTCTAGAAGATAGCATAGAAAAATATCTTTACGATCTCTGGGTAGGTAAAGGCAAAAGTATAGATCTCAGGGTGGGTATCTTAATAAGCCAGATACCCATATCACTAACCATCAAAAAAACTTTCTCTATTTGATTATATTAATGAAAGTTGAGGACATCATTAAGCAAGTGAAAAATGCACCCTGGAACATACAAGAAGATGTTTGCAATAAATATAACCAAAATGCACCCATATTCAGAATACATACAAAGTTATTCAAATTAATAGAAAAAAGACAGAGAACTCAACAGAAAAATTGGCAAGAGGCTTGACCAGGCATTTCACAAAATAAATTATTCAAATAGTCAACCAAAAAGTGGAACGGTGCTAATCCTCACCAGCAATCTGGGAAATACAAATTAAATTCCAATGAGAACTCATTATACTTCTATCAGAATGACCAACATTAGAAAGGCTTTATGAGAGTAAATATTGATGGAGATGTGAAACAATGAGAAATTTCACACGCTCGTGGTGGTAATGTAAGTATGTATATCCATTTGGGGAAAACAAAAATTTGGCATATTCTGCTGGGGCTGAATATACTTATTTCCTATGAGCCAGAAATTCCATTTCTAGGTATATACCCAACAGAAATGCATGCACATGCATCCCAAAAGATATGTACAAGACACGTATAGCAGCATTGAATCAAAGATACATCAAAGGTAAAATGGATTAAAAAATGTCATACTTGTGCAATGGAATACTGTACAGAATGAAAATGAATTAACTATAAGTATATGCAACCACATAGATGAATGTCACAGATAAAATATTGAGCAAAAGGATACACACTGTGTGTTTGAATAGATACAGATATAGATATAGAAATACATATAAATTTCAAAAATCTCCAAAACTATTCTAAAATGATTTAGGCTACCTGTCAAACTGGTAAGATTATGAATAAAACCTAGGAAATATTTCCCATAAAACATGAAATCAAGAAAGTAGTTTGCAGTTGGAAGACCTAGTATTGGGAAGGCAAAGTATTGGCTACTGGAGTTTGGCAATGTTCTATATTTGACCTGGGTGTTGTTTGGTGATGACTCAATGAACTATGCATATTTGTCCACTGTTCTGTCTTTTGCAAATGTTTCATAATAAAAAACAAGTTTTGAAAGAGTAATGTTGGAAAAAAAAGACATAGCTGACATTTGTAAAACACTTAGAACATTGCCTTAGAGCACAACCTCTCAGGGTTATTCCATGGGGTCAAATCCTAGTTTTTTCACTTTCTGGATGTGTGGTTTGGGGCAAGTTACTTTAATTTCTTTTGGCTTTAATTTTCCATCTGTACTAAAAGGATTATAATTGTACCTTCATTACAGTTTGAGGTTTAAACGAGTGAATCCATGTAAAAGTGATTAGTTCTGGCTCACGGGTATTATTAGATATTAATGTCATCAGCATCTTCATAACCATCAGAGCATCGGAAGTGCAAAGGAAGGAGAACAGTTGGGAAATAAGTTGGACTAAATAGGTGGAAATTTAAAAGTTAGTAAGAGCAGGTTAAGTGCTTTGTGCTTTATTCTGTGACAATGCGGCACTCATTAATAATAATAACACTATTTTTAGATGGTATTATCATAATTTTACAGATGAGAACCTAAAACTTAAAGGAATTCCATGTCTTGCCCCTAATCACACAGCAAGCAAGTGAAGAACAGAAATTCAAACACTTCAGAAAGCTTAATCTGGTAATAGGGTGTCACATGGATTGGAAGGGAAAGAGTCAGCCAGCAGGAGGGCAAATTAAAAGACTCTTCCAAATATTCTCTCCAAGTGAATAAAGGCTGTGGTAGTGGGAATAGAAAATTTAGGATTTGAATCAATAGGATTTGAAAAGAGATTTAATGTGGCATCAAGAGAATAATCAAAGAGGAGTCCATGCTATTTAGGGCTGGGAGCCTGGAAAAAATGGTGGTGCCATCAACAAAAATAAGGATCCCAGGAGGAGTAGCGTTTGCACTGGGAGATGAAAAATCTAATTTAGACAGAGTATAATCATGGGGTCTGTTAGCACACACACCATCATAATGAGAAGTGTTTATTAAATACTGCATTATGCACGCCTAGGCTTAACAAAGCAAGCTCGGCGCAGCTGCCGGGCCAGACTCCCCGCCAGAGGAAGGAAGGTAAATGCTCCTCCACGGAGCACAGCGGGATGACCGAGGGGAAATAAGACCAAAAGTTTGACTCGAGCATTTGGTCAGCTCCCTCATGGTGAAGTCCTGGGCAATTTAGAGACTCTTCGAAATCCATGGGAAACAAAAGGCAGAAGGAAGCTTCTGGCAAGATGGAAAGAAACCCATGACAAATTTTGCCTGCGATGTGCCCTGTCAGGACTCCCTGAGCCTGGGCCAGGTTCTCCGGAGCCTGGGCTCGGTATCGGGTGACGTGGAGCTGGCTACCAGGCTGCAAGAAGGGAGCTAAAAGGTCTGTCCAGGAACAAAGCTGGAACCAAGCTAAGCTGTGAGGCAAGAGCAGGTGCAAGGCAACGAGGAAGCTAAATCACCTAGGCAAGAGCAGGCGGGCTGGAACCAGAGAGAGAAGGCAAAGCAGCAGCGTGTGGAGACCTTCCACAACGATGTGGGGTTTCACACTGCGTCTTTTTTATAAGGAGCCTCAGGATTTGGCTATGACTGATAAAGGAGTTTGTTACAGGAACTGAGCCTGTTCAGACACGGCAAAAATGGTCAGAGAATTTCAGGGTGGCAAACGGACACACAAATGAAGGTGAGGAGGAGGAAAAAAAAAAAAAAGGGACTGTAGCTCACATTGTTCTCGAACTAAGCAGGAACCCCAAAAGACACGTTTCTAAATCTTTTCTCCAACTTATTTTTACCCTTCTAACTACTTCGTAAATCCCAGCACCACCACCACCCCTTTTTAAAGAAAGCCTATCTTGAAATCTTATCCTTTATAAATGACACACTCTTCCACAGAGCTCTTTCTCCAAGATTTGAAAGTTGGCATACGGCTGTGAAGAGGGATGTTTGAGCTCCCTCTGCCTGTATCAATGTGCATCTCACAGATAACAGAGGACCGTCTACTCCCTGGCTGCCAATCTCCCATCTTTCATCTGCCCCAAATTCACAACAATGAGGAAGAAAGGAAAGCAATTTAATTCTCAATGGTACTTCATATAGCTGCTGTAAAGCATCATTTCTGCTTTATACCAAGTAAGCAGTAATAACATAGGAACACTGAAAATTGTCAGTTGGATGGTAAAAATGGTGGAAGGAAAGTTTTATAGAATAAATCTGGGTAACAAGGAAAAAATATATATATGTTACAGTGGGTTTTCATCAAGGATTCCAAAAATACCCACTTATGCTCTGCAAAGAACTTGTTACAGCTCATTTTCTATCTGTGTATGTAACTACATCCCAAGATGAGCATCTGTCAAGCCTGGAAAGCATAACATTTATAATATTGTTTTCATTCTTGACTGAACACGTAAAAAGCACAAAATCTAGTTAGAAGAATGGCATATGTGCGTGTGGGTTTTCTCAAAGCCATTGCCACAGGCTCTCGCAGGCCCTCATATAATTTACAGGCTACTGGTGGGTTTTGCTTAGAGGGTTATGAGAAAAGTAAAATGAATCATTGACATTAGTCTTCAGGTGGCTCCAGGAAAGGCATAGGAATGACAAGTGTTACCTAGCTCTATGTAATCTTCACATTTTCATTTTTAAGTGTCTCATTATCATCTTATCAGCAGCTGCAGTTTCAGTTTTCCTCAACCTGGAGTACACAATCCCAAAGCCTGGCTAGATAAGTTCCCGGCTTCCCAGCCAAAGTTCCACCCTGTGGTGGCTTGATTCCTATTTGGATGAGGATGCTGCCGGCTAGGCAATTCACCTTCCGTGGCTCTAGTCAGGAACTATAATGCCATTTCCCATCTCTATTCCTTAACCCCATGCCAAGACCCACATCCGTTATGATCCCAGTCTTTGGCTTTGAGATAAACGTATTACTTTTCTAAGGCAGGTTGTTCATCTTCATGTTGTAATTCTCAAGAAAGATATATCCTAAGACAATCTGTTAATGTAGTTGGAAGCAGATGGGGAGAAGAGAGAAAAAAAGAGAACTGGTAGCTTTCAGTAACATGTTCTTGCTCCTTAAAATGTTACTTGAAGGTCTTTGTTAGTGACAGTTTTCCCTCTGTAAGTGTTCTTCCCTGGCACCTGACTTGGCCTGACACCCCATCACAGTAGTACAGTGGGCATGGATTTGTAGTCCAAAAAACTTGACTTTGGATACCCACGCCTGCACTTACCAGCCTTGCGATCTTCAATACATCGTCTCATTTTTCTCAATCTATTTCTTCATTTGAAAAACGGTGATAAAAATACCTACTTGGAAGGATTTTATGAGGATGAAATGTGTGAATGTATGTGAAGCATCTACTTCAGTGCTGCATTCAATAATCCACCCTTAACACATTATATTTATTGTATTATGGTAGTTATTTAACAGTATTTTCTGATGTACTCAATAATTATTGCCTGAGATCAGAAGTGTTGGAAGCATAGCAAAAAATCAGCTGCAGGAATGATTCTGTAACTCCGCTTGCACTTCTAAGTGTGGTATTTTCCTCCAGGGGGCTCCTCTAGGGCTCCCTTTTGTTTTCCTTTGCCATAACTTAGGGCCATGAGAAGAGGACATCAGGAGAAAAAAGCATTACTCTCCTGCAGAAAAGCAGCTGAGAATCTCTCTCATCCTCTTAGGCTACGTAAACCTGTTTCCCCGATAGCAACACTCATATACTTTCCTGTGATACACCCTGTACCTTCTATATGCCATTCTGATTTTATCAAGGTAATTTAAAAAGAGTCCTATGTATTCCTCAAAGCACTTTTCAGAGCAATACTTTATGTAAACAGTCAGTTAGGTTATCACTTCTCTTACTTTTTCACTTCATTTTGGGTGGTCTGCTTTTTCCTAGAGCAGTGTTCCTCAGTTTTGGTTACACATTAAATTCACTGGAGGAGAATTTTTAAGTGCCATGCCCGGGCTTGCACCCAGAACTTGGTATATCCCAATCGCTGGAGGTGAGGTGCAGGCATAGGTATATTCTAAAATCTCCCTGGGAGATTCTACTGTGGACACAGGGTACAGAATCACTATTCTAAAGGGAATCAACCTATTTTTTCTGGGCTAATAGCCAACCTAGCTGACTTATCACTTTAGGTGAACAACCTATAGCTGGTGTTGGAGGCTTTATTGGATCCTTAAGGCCATGTGATAGGTGAGTTGTGTTTGTTGAGAGCCTGTACACCTCCCTGGACTTATTATTCCCATCGCCTAGATCTCTTAACAATGAAGTTTTCCCACTCAGATCTCATCTTCCAAGGGCTTAAAATTTGTTTGTTCTCAGGAATCTGGTAAACTAATTCATGCTAATAAGAGAAGGGGGCAATATGCACATTTTAATTGATATTTTCTGAGCATTATACCCATTTTTTGTTGCCAATACAGTCTAATGGTGATAATTTGGTATAAATAAAAGAGTAAAGATAACTAAAGCAAGTAGAGGTTATGAGATATTGGAAAGCCTGTAATAATAAACAACTGACTTTGGTACAGTGGGAAAAGCATGGAATTTGAAGATCAGAGTCTGAATCCAATCTTTCATTCAAAAAAATTATTGAATTATAGTCACTGTTGCAAGCTCTGGATACACAGACATGAATAAAACGATTAAGGTTACTACTTCCATGGATGTAGCTAGACGGAAAAGAATAACAATAACCCTTCTGCTCTGCTCCTGCCCCAAAGCAAAACATTTCATATTGTGATAAATGAAACTAAAAAGTAACTAATGAGACACCAGTAAGTGAACTAGAGAGTGAAAGGAGCAGGGAATGTGGAGGTAGTTAAGAGTGTTCAGGGAAAGGCTATTTGAGGTGATGCTTGGTTGAAACCTAAATGGTGACGTGAACCCAGACATGCAAACATCTGGTGGCAGAGATCTCCAAGCAAACAGGAGACTGGTACAGAGACCTCAGTCCAGGAACAAGTGTGAAGTGTTAAAAGTACAGAAAAAGGTCTACTACATCCGAAGGATATGGATAAAGTATGAGTGATAAAGGATCTCCTTACTGTCTTCCTCCAGACAGCCCCAGCCTGATCTCATTTAGGTATCTGCTAAGTGTCACCCCATCAGAGACAGAGACAAGAGGTTTTCCTTGACCATCCTACCTTAAAAAAAAAATCAATTACACACACACACACACATGCACAGGCACAGGCACACAACTCTTCCCCTTTAGTTGTTCTCTTCCAACGAATATGCCAGTTCCACATGAGTAGGTACATTATGGATCCTTAGGGGCATATGATAGGTAGAATAATAAATATTTTTTAGCAAATGAATGGGTAAAAGAGGAAGGCAGAAGTCACTTTTGGATATGTAGCTTGTGGTAAGGAATTTGGACGTCATCAGAGTGTACTAAGCCAGGTTGTGCTGTGGTCCAAGACATAGTTTTAAAAGGTCACCCCGGCTTCTGTGGAGGGAAATGATATGTAGGGAGATTGGAGTAGAGCTAGAAGTAGAAGTTAAGAGCTTTCTGCTGTCATCTAGGCAAGAATAATGATGTTTCGGGCAGTAGCATTAGCAGATCTGAGTAAAATCAAGTGGATTATTTAGGTATTGGTGAAGTTTGAAATGCCTAGCAGACATGTAGGAGGAAGGGAAGAGTTGTGTAAATAGATGAAGGTAGTGGAGGCTTCAGGGCCTGAAATAGAAATGTGGGATGCGTTACCCTTAGATGGTATTTAACAGTCGTCTGACTAGTGAAATCATCCAGGGAGAGCTTAGATGGAATACTAAAGAATGTCGGGTACCAAGGCCTGGGAGTGCTCCATCATCTGGAGGTTGGGCAGAGGAGGAAGAGCCAGGCAGCCAGACTGAGAAGTAATTGTTGAGATAGGAGGAAAATCTGAAGAATCTGGTGTCATAAGAGTCAAAAAAAAAAAAAAAGAACATGATCAGGTGTGTTGAATGATTGATGCTGGAAGAAGAAATAAGATGAGCATAGAGAACTGACCAATGGGTTTGGCAAGATGCTGATCTTCAGGCCATCACAATAAGAGACATTTGAATAGAATCATCTAAACAAAGTTTACTGAATAGAGAATGAGATGGGTATTCGAGTCCATGTGCTTAAGTCCACTTATTAACCGAATAAGCTTGGGAAGTATTTTGAGGCTCAATTTCTTCTTTTCTGAACTGGGAGTAACAATATAGCAGGTGCTCTTCTGACTTCACAGAGTTGTGAAGACTTTGTGAGAACCACATATATGGAAGTTTCTCTCCACCACCTTAAAGCATATGCAAAATATGTACTATGTTTTACTATTATTATTTTGTGGAGGATGGATACTGTTATTCAGACTACATGATAAATTGGGACAAACCAAATTGAAACAGTTGGTATACTTGACATTTTATTCTTCTTAAAAAAAATCCCTTTTAATCATATTTAAAAGTAAATAGCCAACAGTACAGATGTTAGTTTCTTTCCTTCTTTATATCTATCTTTTAAAGTCATCATTTGGAACGTAGTGGCAGGGCAGGAATAAAGACGCAGATGTAGACAACAGACTTGAGGACACGGGGGAAGAGGAAGCTGGGGCGAAGTGAGAGAGTAGCGCTGACATATATACACTACCAAATGTAAAATAGATAGCTAGTGGGAAGAAGCAGCATAGCACGGAGAGATCAGCCCAGTGCTTTGCGATGACCTAGAGGGGTGGGATAGGGAGGGTGGGAGGGAGACACAAGGGGGAGGGGATATGGGGATATACATATACATATAGCTGATTCACTTTGTTGTACAGTAGAAACTAACACAACATAGTAAAGCAATTATACTCCAATAAAGATGTAAAAAAATTTTAAATAAAAATTAAAAAAAAATAAAAATAAAGTCATCATTTGCCCAAGTCTTCTGAAGCATCTGAGAGCACACTAGTAGGAACCAGTAAGTTGAGTTTCGTCAATCTCTAAAACATCAGGTGAGATGGAATGCTTGTAGGTGACAACAAAGGAATAAAGTGTCATCAACAATACTGCCCCACCCTCTTGGGTGAGCAGTATGACGTGATTACCAGTGAACAGAGTGTTGATTGTGGAAAATGGCCCTTAATGTATTTCCCCAAGGAGGTGGAAGGGATTTTCCAGAGCAGTGGATCTTGGCCTTGGCAGCAAACTGAAACCACTGGGGGAGGTTTAAAAAATACTGATGCCTGGGTCTCAGTCCCAGAGATTCTGATTTAATTGGTCCCTGGTGCAGCCTGGGAATTGGAATTTTTTTAAGTTCCCCAATTGATTCTAATGTGCAGTCAAGGTTGAGAATCACTGTAGTAGAGGCAGAGATATACATGCACAAAGTAGCCCAAACAGGACATTCTCCTATCAAGGCAATCCAATAAATCCTCAGGTACAGCCCAGGCTCTTTTTGCCTTGATTTTGTTGCCCTACATTTTGTCATTTCTTTTTTGCACTGTAGAGCAATGTAGAGCACTACATTCTGTTGCTCGTTAAAGGCAATAGTAACTGAAAAAGAATGATTAAAAGAATGATCAATGCACAGCGTTTATAGAAAAAAAGAAAAGAAAAATCCTAAGTTGGCTTTTAATACAACAGTTTCCTTTGCTGGGCAAGTAATAACAGCTCAAGGGAGAATGGACAAAACTCTACACTGAAAGCTTTAACTTATTAATGTGAAAGTTATTTCCTTAAATTCCCCATTGGTGATTTTTAAAGCACCTTTTTCATTTACTTTACCAGAGGCTGCTCATATTTAATCTGAGGTTACAGTGATTTCAACATTTAATTCAAAAAGAAGTACATTTAAAAAGTTTTCTCTAATTATATTCCCTTCACTAAACACGTGAAGATATGTCTAGCACACTAATTTCCACAATAATGGAACAGTTTTTCAATTTCAATAGGGTTAAGGTTTTATAGCTAAGTTTTTCTCTATGTTTGAATATTTAGTTAATATACTGGATCAAAAAACAATGTGTATTCCATTTATATTTATATGCATCATTAGACTGTTTGGTTTAAAATGTGAGTAGAGAAGACATTGAAAAGTACATGGAGTCTCAAAATTTTGAACTACTTGAGGATGAGATAGCTTAAGTTAGTAAACTGTCTAAGTTATAGCTTGTTTTAAAGGAAATGCAGTCAGACATTCAAAATCATCCCATCACTAGCCAAAGTGAAAAAATACAGTGATTTTAGCTAATATTTACATATGTCAGGTATGTTCTCTGCACATATAATCATTATATAATGAATACATATAATCCTCGTATGAACCTTGTGAGGTAGGTACTTGTGTATCCATTTTACAAATGAGAAAATTGAGGAACAGAGAGGTGAATAATATATTCAGGTTCCCACAGCTGCTAAGATGCAGGCTAGGATTCCCATTCAGGCAGTGTGGCTGCAAAGTCCACATCTTAATCACTCTTCTATTTTGTGTTAAAGAATCCACTTTGCATAGAAACAATCACATACTGACACCCCCGGGGTTCACTCCATTTAAAATACATTCTAATGTTCTATAGAAGATTGAAATTATCGGAGCCACAAGTATTTTAATCTCATTGTATATTTGACTAAAGTTCACAATAATACAATAGATGTTTCCTAGACGAAGAGACTGACTGCCAGCTGTAGGCTGAGGCCTATGCGACGGCAGTATCTTGACACTGTCACCACATATACTCCTGTTCTTAATTTTACAGATATGAAAAGTCAGTTGTGTAGAGGTCACTGTGCTATACAGTAGATCCTAAATGATTCACCTTGCTGTATGGCAGAAAGTAACACAACATTGTAAATCAACTATACTCCAGTAAAAATTTTTTAAAAATTCAATTGTGTTTGTGCACTCAGAGTTTATCAAGCTATTGGAGATTAATTTGTTAAATAAAGCTCCAGAATGACAGTGTATCCACTGTATGTTAGGGGTTTTATTTATCTTTGCGAAGATTACAGTATTCATGTCTTCTGCTTAGGGAATTTTCAGTGCTCCTTGGAAACTACATCCAGATAATGTGGTTTCTTGTTGAACATGGACTCAATGCAAAGGAAATTGAATGCCACTTTCCAAAATAAGGATCTTTTAAAATATGACATAAATTACTTTTATTGTAGAGAACTAGAATAAACAAAAATATACCTCACAGAAAACTACTTCCTGAAAGGTTTACTATAAGCATTTTAAGGTATTTTTTTCTATGTTAAAAAGAATAGTTAATATATTTTAAAGAATTTTATTATAAGTTAATTTTTATCTGATGACATAAACATGCTCAGTAGACGTAATTAAATTATATAATTTATTATAATTATAATTGCACATTATATAACTTCTGATCATAAAAATAATTCAAGAAGTAATACATGCTCATTATTAAAAAATGGAAGTTTCAGAGAAACAAAGATTTCTTACAACTCTAAAACTTTGATTCAGTCCACAAATATTGTGTACCTGTTACACATTAAGCAGTGCAGAAGGCACTCAGAGATGTCAGAAATATAAATATCAATTAGCATACAGCATGATGTGCTATTATGACATAATCATAAGATGTGTGGGAGCATAAAAGAAGGAAACCTAACTCAGAGAAGGCTTTCAGATTCAACAACATCCAAGCTGAGACCCAAAGATAAAACAGAAATTGATAGAGGAAAAGTGTGTTAACTTATTTAAGCATACTTATTAGGTAGACATGTTGAAAAACAGTCTGGCAGTTTCTCAAAAAGTTAAAGATAGAATTATCATATGACCCAGCAATTCCACTCCTAGGTGTATACCCAAAACAATAAAATCATGTCAGCACAGAAACTTGTACATGAATGTCCATAGCTGTATTATTCATAATAGCCCAAAAGTGGAAACATCCCAAATGTCCATCAACTGATGAATGGTAAATAAAATGTGGGATAGCCATACAATAGAATATTATTTGCCCATAGAAAGTAATGAAGCACTGATACATGCTACCATATGGATACACCTTGAAAACATTATACTAAATGAAAGAAGCTAGTTACAAAAGGCCACGTACTGTATGATACTATTTATATAACCAAGAGCCTGGTTGATATAGTTTCTCTTGATTACAGTAGCAATGATTTGCAAACAACCATTATGAGGGGAGAGAGATACTACCTGTCTTAAATAAAGGTGATAAAGGGAGAAAAACTGGAAACAATTTCATAAGATAATTTCTGCTGTGTGTGATGTGAGACACACTCATGAAGTTTGATTGGAGAAGGGCTCCGAAAGAGAAGGTGGCTGTTTAGAGGGAAAATGCAGACTAGCATGAAGATCCTATCAGGAATTGATCAATGATGATTTCATGGTGCGGACAGACATTGTGTGGTTATGGTGCTGTGGATGTAACAATGATAAGGAAGCTGGACATGATCCCTGCCCTGAAGAATTGAGGGATTGTCTCTGACAGAGGAAGGAGCATGTACAAAATCTCAGAGGCGGTGGGGTGAGTATGAGAAAGAAAAGGAGAGCCCATTTCAGTAATTAAAATAAATTTGATGTACTTGATAAGTTTGATAGAGTGCAAAGTTAGAAGAGGTGAGACATAATGCTAGCTTGCATCAATATTTGCATCATTACTCACAGTAGAACGGGTACAATATGAGGCAGACAGGAAGACTTTGATAAGCATGAGAAGAAAGGGATATTAGACACTGTGATCAACGATGCTGTCTTCCTTTCAGCTTCAAACTTTGAAAGTCAAATTTTAAGAAGTCCACACTTCCAACAGATGGAAAGAGATAATGATCTAACTTGGAACAGCCCTTATTTTCTCTACTTGTTAAAAATTACTTTAGACCCTGGAATTTCCTGGATACACTTTGATAGCAGATTTGATTTCCTGAGTAACAAACTTGAATTTTGAGGTAATCTGCCACTTGTTTGTATGTTTCATTTAGAAAAAGAAGTATAATTTTATAAGAAAGAATGAATCACCAAAAGAAAATGATTTTTTAAAAAAAATTAAGGTAATATTTTAGACATAGAAAATATGGGTGTACAATTAACAATGTTTAGACACCCATAACCATAAATTAAAAATTCACCTTTTAAACATTCTTTGCAATTTAACCCAGAATCAAAATCATGCCTGGAGAATGGAGACAATGTATTAATATATTTGTATAGAATATCTCCATCATGGCAGTTGTAAAACTCTGATGAGTTTACACATGTCTGGTGAAGTGTTGGCACAAGGTCCAACAGTGTCTATTTTATTCAGAGCTGAGGAACCTTCCAGAGAATAATGCCACTATGACTTCAGTTGAGGTTGATATGTATGGTCTAAACAGTCTCTAGGAAGCCTGTCTCTGTGTCTGATTCTGGAACTTGAAGTCTACTGGTCAAGTAGTCAGGAAAGGGTGATAGAGATGCTATTATTCCTTTTTGTATATTTGACTGTATTAAAATAATATGTCCCTATTTTCAAAATGTCAGTCAAAGTAGGTGCTTCAGAGCAGTCCCTAATGATGTTTTGTGCTAAGCACTTTGGCCTAGAAGAGCTACACCTCATTAATGGGTCACAGTAGCACCAAGTTCCCTAACCTTGTGACTATGGGGAACAGGCTAAGTTTTGGAGAACATATGAGACTCTCCCAGAAAATCAAGAAATATTTGTAATGCACATGTGGGGATTTGCAGAAGACTGGACCTTCTCTGTGAGTAAAGTTTATGCTATAGGGGCAATTCAGGTTCCATATAATTTCTTTCATATATTTTTCCTCTGATGCTTAATAGAGAACCAATAAGCTAGAATTTTAAGTTTTGTTCTTTGTCAAATGACAACAAAATGCTGATTGATAATGGACTGATGAATGGGCCACTAAATATTTCTTTGGTATTGAATTTTCGAGGTTATTTTAATTCCCTAACATAGTTAATAATACCCAAGGTTTCTACTTACTATGAAATACTCTGCCTCAGTAGAGATATGAAAAATAAATGTAACGAGACATTGACACTCAAAAAGAATACACGTATCGTGGAGTCTGCATACAAAATAACAGTGCTTCACTGTAGAAAATGTAATGTAGTGTTTACAAAAAGAATTCATGGGCAGTATTTTAAAAGTAGAAAAATAAAGGAATTTAAGGTTCTCTCATTTGAACATCAAAAGATTTACCCCTAAGGTTTACAGGACAGAATGCAGGCAATGCGTTCATCCTTTTCATCTTCAAATATCACAGTTGATTTCAGAACCCTTTTGAAGGGTTGCCAGTTTTACTAAGGTGCAACAGCCCCTCATCCAGAAGCACAGGTTTGCACCAAGGATAAAGTGACTTTTTAACTCTCACAACAAAGCAAAAACTTTTCTACCCCAAGTTGCTTACTCAAGATAAAAATGCATAGACATATTGTACTTAGTAGGAGATACTAGGGAAGATTTGAGAAAGTTTTATGAATTGGGGGCAAATTAAGATGTGTAAGGTGTGTGTCATTTTCTTTTTTTTCTAAATCCAAATAAATAGGAGAATTTGTTAAAGATTATCTCCTATCACATTTTTCCTTGCTGAATTACAGAGTTTAATAAAATTCTCTTTCACTTCCTCAAAAGCCGCTGATTCCATGGGAACTATACATGAGTGCACACACAGACACATACACACAGACACACACACACACACACACACACACACACGTGCATATGTGTTCTTGAGAAGAAAAGCTTTGCATGTATCTAACTCTCTTGGTAGTAGAAATAGATTGCTGTTATTTTATTAAGTGTGGAGAAGGTAGAACTCTTTCCAGTTCTACTTTGCATATGTTTTTAATAGAGTACATATAATACATTTTCTCTAAATTTGTTGACCATGAGCAAGCTCTCTACAAAGGCTTGTGTTATCCTGAGTTGACAGACAAAATAAAACTCATTTCTTAAGCCCTACCTGGGGAGTTGGGAGATATAAATGAGCTTGTCAAACACTATATAAAAATCCAGTAAGTCAAGTGAAGGAGGTTTGTTTTTTTTTGTTTTTTTTTGTTTTAATATTGACTGGATGAAAATGTATCTCTTTGGAAACATTGTCAAATATGTGAACTGTGTAAACCTGGCACTTCATCTGTTGCTCTTTGTTTAAAATAAGCAACATAGAAATTAATAGAAGGGTTTACTCTTCCTCAATTTATTTTTGAAATAAGGAAATATACTTGATTAGCTACAAAAGGAATAGAAATCACTCTAGGCCCTTTTGATGAGATCATGTATTATGTACCCTTTCTTTACTTCTCCTCCCATCCTCACAGCATTCATAGAACCTTCTAGAAAGCTGGGACACTGTAGCAATTTCACTCCTCAAAGGAGGTACCAGAAACTCTCAAAATGTTGCTCTCACAGTTTTAATAGTCTGCCTCTGAGATTAATAGAAAATTAGTTTTCAGAGACCACCAAAGACTGGAAAACTGTATTCCTTCTCTAAAGAAAATTTACTGAGCGACTGGAAAATGCTTTGACAATTTTATGCCATGTTCCCAGTCATGAGGAGGTAAGCTTGAGGGTGGAATTTTATCTTACATTTCTCTTTTATATCCAATTCCTGCTTGTTATTCATTTAACCAACATATATTGAGCCAGGATTATTGATTTAACATTGGAGTGGTAGAGGTGAATGACTCATGGGAAATAGCCTATTAAGGAAAGAGCACATCTTTAGAAGCAGATGAACCTAAGTTTATGTGACAGCCTATCATCTATTGGTGAATGACCATACTGAACCTCAGTTTTCTCATTTGAAAATGGAAATTAAAAATAGACATCTCATAGGATTCTGTGATTGTGATATCAGGTATGAGGTTGCAATTTGAAGAAATTGAATAGAGATAGGGAAACTGGAGCCAGATGTGCTTCCCCAGATGTGTGGGGAACGTGCTTAGCTAGGAAGTTTGGGTTTTACTCTTTGGGCAAGGGCAGGTGGCTGAAGGATTTGAAAGACACTGGCATCTTGAAAGCAGTGGCAGGTTGGCAGGTTAGAAAGTAAATCAGCATGCTCCCAAAGCACCACATGATACATCATAAAAACAAGCATATGCATACAAGTTAGATTACCCAATATTGTTTTAAAAATCTTTGTCACGGCTTCACTTGATGATGGGAACAGTGATTTTCAAACTTACTCTTGCCACAGAATCCTCTCTTTCAATGAAATCTTAGCCAGGAGCATAAACAAATAAAATAGATAAAAGCAGAGTGATCCTGTTGAAGATGAATAAATCAAAGGGCTTTTCAGCTGTAAAGTACTAAGTATTCTCTTCATCCTATGAATTTCCATAATACTCACTGTCTGCATCTATTACCTCCTGCCAAATTAGACACACCCTGAAATTTTATTTTTATGTAACTCTGTAGTATCCCTTTAACTAAATTGTGAGCTCTCTGCGACAGGGATCACAACTTCTAAAGCTTTATATTTCCTCCAACACATCCAGCAATGTCTTTCACATAGTAGATGTTTCCTACTATGTACCTGTTTTCAAATTAATTGAATATAATGATGAATATGAAGGCTTACAAATGAAAATTCAATTCATTTATGTCTGCATTTTTAGGAACTATTCCCTTAGGTTCCTTAGATCCACACAGTTAAAAAAAAAAAACAAAGTGATATGTGTCAGAAATATCAAAGTAATATATGTCAGAAAAATGAAATGGGTGTAAATTTATCAAACGAATTTATCAGGAAACGAATGCATAAAATCATCCTTGATAATGCTTTACATATAATGTGGGCACATAAAAAGTAGTATAGTAGTTATTCCTTTTAGATTATGGCTCAGATAAAATTCTTACTGAACTGGCTTACCTTTCACTGGGGGAAAAGCCGACTTACTGTCAAATGCAACCCATTTGTAGTTCTCTGAAGAGAGAGGAGGCCGGTACAACTGGCTTAGCACAAATAATCAGGGCTTCAACTAAGAGGATGGCAGTGAGGATGAAAAGGAAGGGGAAAATGCAGGAGTTGTTTTCTTCCTTGTTCTTAGCTCCATATTGAGCTAAGTTCGTACTACACACAAAAAATAGGCACATGTATTTAGATGAGAAATTGCCTGCAATTGTCACAAGCCTATCTATGCATTTGATTTTGTTAAGTATTATTTTAAGACTTTCAGCAAAAACAAGTATATTGTGCTTATTTCAGTTAAAATAGATTCCATTGGTAATAAATAGCAGGAGTATTATAAGGATCCATTATGAATTTTAAACAATTCCCCACAGAGAAATATACACACACAGATACAGACGCACGCGCGCGCACGCACACACGCATTCCTTGCTTGCCTGTACAAAAGTTAAAGAAACGATCAAATATATGGAATCTGTATTTCATTTATTTTACATGCTCATTCCAAGTGGTACTTTGCAAGGCTTTGCAAGGCTTTCCAAATAATTGGATGATTTATGTTGGCAAACCTCCTCAAGTATCTTTTGAAAAGATTCACTGGAAAAGTGATGGCAATTAAGATTATTGTAGCCACATTTCATATTTTGTTTATACAAGTTAGCATCTTATAGGTGCTCTATTCCATTCAGAAATGTAAATTGTAATCTTGAGCCCTAACTACTTCTCAGATGTTTTCATACAAGCATTCAGTAATCTCTGTAATGACATAATTAGAGCATGTCTTCTTCAAGAAGGGGTTATAATAATTTGTGCTGCCCCCTTCAATGAGCTAGAGACCACAAACAGGATTTGTACACCTTGCCTTTAAGATACGTGTGTTCCTTGAGTGAGCTTTGGTCTTTAAGGTGCTGTATATTTTTTAAATTCTTCTTTTATTTTTGCCTGAATATTTTGTGAAATAATGTAAAGTCAGAGAGCACATTTCTAACAGTTTAATGAACACTCCAGAAACCCCTTTGCACAGAACACTTTAGGATAAGGCCCCCCGCCCCAAAAAAAATATTTACTGGTCTGAATAGCTTATAATTTACTGGAACCTCTTATAATCACTTAGAAATTTCAGGATCATGTGGCCAAGATATTAGCACCATCTTCATTAATATATAAGACATATGAAATCTTCCCTTTGGAATCAAATGGGATTTACAACAAAGCAAAGAGTTAACAGCCAAGATATAACAGTTTCTTAAAGAAAACAGCAAAGTCAAATAAAATGGTCTGGGTTTTGAGACAAGAAGGACAAATTTGTTTTGGTTTTGCAAAGGAAATGATGACTTTCTGAATTCTGAATAGTAACTTCTAAATTTCTAATGTAAAATGAAATAGTGATGGTGGAAACAAGGGCAAAAGCAAGCAACAAATACATGTGAGACTCAAAGGGTAAAAGTGCAATCTCTTGAAAATGTAAATTGGTAAAATATATCAAAATTTAAAATACTTCACTTGCCTATTACACTTTTGAAATTTTCCTCTATAGGTATATTTTCTCAGACGCACACAGATGTACAAAGATTCCACTGAGGCATTCCTTACAATGATTTATAAAAATGGAAGTAGCTTAAATATACAAAAGTTGGGAAACTGTTAAATAAAATATAGTACTGTATATCCACGTGATGGAACACTATGTGATCATGAGAAGAACAAGAGAATCACAACAATAATAAGGTTGCCAATGACATTAATCATCTTTAGCTGCTGTGTGTATTTAGGAAGTAGCATAGTGTGGTTTTGAGGAGAGTGTCCTGGAGTCTGACCCCTTGGGGTAAAATCATATTCCTGTCAATTCTGAGCTCTGTGAGCCTCAGTTCACCCATCCACAGTGAATTTAACTAAGTTTCTATTTTATAGATTGGAGAGAAGATTATATGAGAAGTCTGTTCAGTACATAATCAGTATTAGCTATTATTATATTTACTAAAATAATATTCTTATCTTTACCCTTACCATATGAGATAGGTAACATAATTATCCCCATTTTTATGTATGAAGGATAAGGTTGGTTACCAGAAAGTCACCCCTTCGACAGTCAGCAAATTAAATAATTGTTGCATTCATCTTTTCAGTAATATTTATCGAGAATCGAATTTATATTAGGCCTTGGAGAATAGGATCGTAAGAAAACCTGCAAAATCGTTATCATCCTGGAGCCTACATTTTAGAAATAAAGGTAAAAAATAAGTAGTTAAATATGTAATGTCAAGGAGAGTAGTAGTAAGTGCTATCAAGAAAAATGAATTGGGGCCAGTGGATAAAGTGTGATGGGGGAAAGTCGGCAGAGAACAGGGAACTATATTTATAAAGGGGCTTGGAGGTGATTGAGAAGAGATATGTACTGAGAAGTGAGGCAGACTATGAAGTTGAAGAAAGGGCCTCCCAGGCTAAGGGAACCACAAGTGCAAAGCCCAAAATGAGGGTGTTTTCAGTATGTTGAGAACCCAGGCTTCAACTAAAGCTCTGTGAGTCCAGAGTGTGAAGATGCACAGACGCTGATTTGGAAGGATATCCAAGATACATCCAAGAAGTGAATAATCTAGTTGTATACAGTGTACAGTATGGATTATGTCGTTTATATCATAATAAGTGTTTTCATGTAAAAATCTATACCTATGTTTATATGTCAGTGCATGCAAACATTTCTGGATAGGCAGGTCAAATTATTGTTATTGCCCTTGAGATTCCTGACATCTCTGGCTTGAACTGCTGGCATTCTGCTGTTGAATGTGGCCCAAATACTTGTTCTCCCCACTGCTTCTGGGCTGCTCCAGGTGATGGCTCAGAGCTCACTTGTACTTCTTTTCAGCTTGTGACTGCTCTCCCTCAGTCTGCTGTTCTCACAAATGTCACTCATCTCAGGCACTTGATAAATGCCTTCTAATGCTGGACAGCCTGTGCTTAATTTATAGTGTGGGTAAGGAAATGTCTCCTATCACTTTATGGTCCATTCTCTTTATAGGGGTGCTACATCAGAATGACTAGGGTCCCAAAGCTTAACTACTTTTTTTTATAAGCAATCCTTTCTTGCTTATTGTATGCATATGCTGCAATATTGGCTGAGTCAAGGATGTATTCAAATGACACGCCATGATACCCTCCTCTCTAAATTCACCCCAGTTGCTGAGTCCTGATGGCCATATTTGTCTCCTTCTCTAATAGTGACTGTGTCCTATGGGCCCTGGTGTCCTGCCTACCACTTAGTTTCTGCTGCTCTCCCCCAAATTCACTTTACATGCTCATATATTGCCAGACCCCCAAAGCTCTCACACAATTTTTTTCTCAGCAAACTCATAAATATCATGAAAATCAGAGAATATATATATGTATAATGGTGATTGGAGTATACAACTGATCTCTTTATGATCACCACTTAATTCTCTCATATGTTGGAGAAAATAACAATTTTCCTAGGGCTGGGCAAAATTCCATAGCATCTATGGCTTGGGTTAAGGAATTGGAATAGTCTTTATTGAGGAACTTGGCAACCAATGTTCAGCAAGAATCAAGGGTACAGGTCTTCTGATCTTTGATATCATCACATAGGCTGGCATCGTGCCAGGACTCTCACAGGATGTGTAGTGTGTGTCTGCCTTCCAGGAGAAGCACTTGATCAGGCCATTGCTCTCCCTCCTTATAGAGCAATTGGCAAATAATCAGACTACTTACTGACATGCCAGGCAGCCAGGGTAGGATACCAGTGCTTTACCGGAATTATCTGGTAAGGCATCATTGTGGCTCTTCCTGCTGTAGAAAAGAAGCCATCAGTCCTATGAGAGGTTCAATTATGAGGAACCCAGTTTGGATGTAATAAGGTATGAGTGGGGAAAAAAGGGTTCCCTAATAGCTCAGTGTCCAGAAACCCAATGTAAGCTCCCAGGGTGATTTTCAGACAAATCTGCTTGTTGCGCCAGCATACTTGAGTTCTGTGATTGTCCAGTTATCTTTCCTGCTACAAATAGTCCAGAAGATTGAATAATATGATATTAGGATGACAAGTAGGTCAGAATAATTTTGTTCTGAAGTAGAAGTTTTAACTTTTTAGGAATTGTGGATCACATTAAGAATCAGATGAAAGCTTTAGATGTTATCCCCTAAATATGAGGTTAGGCAAATAGACCAAGTCTTATACATTATAGAATTTTGGGGGGACATTAACATGATACTTTACATATAAAGTTAATTTTGTATGAACCACACTGTAAATGTCCAACCTAATTTAGAGTCCCAAGCCTTTTCACGTTAAGAAGACTTTATTTATCAGTTTACACAACTCATATTAAAAATTACAAAAATATCTAATATCTGTATAAGTGGTCACGTGAAATGGTATATAAGACTAAAGTTATTCTTGATAAAGCTTAATTGCAGTTGTTTATTGCATAAATAGATAGCAAGAATTCAGATTTGATAAATCATTCTTTTTTAAGTTTTTAAAAAATTAATTAATTTATTAATTTTTGGCTACGTTGGGTCTTCATTGCTGCGTGCAGGCTTTCTCTAGTTGAGGTGAGCAGGGGTTATTCTTTGTTCTGGTGCACGGGCTTCTCATTGCAGTGGCTTCTCTTGTTGCGGAGCACAGGCTCTAGGTACACGGGCTTCAGCAGTTGTGGCATGTGGGCTCAGTAATTGTGGCTCGCGGCTCTGGAGCACAGGCTCAGTAGTTGTGGTGCACAGGCTTAGTTGCTCCGCGGCATGTGGGATCTTCCCGGACCAGGGCTTGAACCCATGTGCCCTGCATTGGCAGGCGGATTCTCAACCACTGTGCCACCAGGGAAGTCCTGATAAATCATTCTTGAAAAGCAACTCATTGCTTTTCAAGGTTGTGGTTCTTATTTTATTAATTTTATTTCATGACAGTGAAATACATTAATCCTCCCTCTCAAATTAAGATTTCACAGAGACATATGTCAAGAAAAACTGTAAAAGTTTTGAAAATGAGCAAAAATGAGTACTGGTTTATTGTCCAGAACACTCAGATCATTTTAGCCTTTCATGGCATTCAATCTGTTTTGCTTGGACACGTGATTTTAAATATTTGTGTATAAGATCCTCCAATTTCGTAGCTCCTATTTAGTGTCATGAACTAGGAAGATTAAAAAAAAGATTGACAATTTTAGTTATTTATTATGTTTTAAATTTAAAATGTGAAAAGCCCTACTCTAGGGTGGTAGGATTTACCAAGGCTACCATCCTGAAGTTTTCTGCACTTAGCCAGTTACAATGTTCCTTGCTATTATATGTTTTGTTTGTGTATAGGAAGTTTAAGAACACAATTCACTTGCTACCAAATTCAATGAGACAAGGTTATCCTGGGCACACTTTTCTTTGAATATTGCTGGACGTTATTAAAGACAGAAAAGAGTAAAAGTAAAAATTATATTCACAAGATATATTTTTGTTTGAAATATATATTTATCACAGGTGGTATTTATTATTCCCAGTGTTTTCATTACAGTTGCATTAGTGTTTGTTAGATAATTCCCATTCTGATCATTTGGCTAAAATTCAAATGAGGTAACAGTCCTATTGTCTTATTTCTGTGGAGTAACTGAATCTTCAGGGAAATGGATTATGACAAAGTACAAATTCATTTCTGTTCTTTCAAAATAACAAGCTTCAATTAAATGTTAACACCCCAGGTGTTTTACATCTCTTCAGCATTATCACTTCAGCTATTGAGACAGAGGGATGTTCTTACATTTCCTTTGGAATTCAATGAAGAAAGTTAAGAAAACTATCTGCATGTGAATTACTTTCAACAATGGACTGCATCCTGACACTGATTAATTGCTAAGCAAAAACCGTATTCACTGGAATGGCAGTTATATGCAAATATCAGAGGCCAACTGAAGAAGGCCTGGAATGACATACTACTTACAAGAAATTTAGTTTTCAGGAATTAAATGCAGCATACTGAGATAGTAAGGCTTGGAGAAAAACCCATATAGCTTAGAGGTATAATTTTATTTTCTTGTTTTCAAATTGTTCTCACTTCATATGTCCATGCAAATGATTTACATCTTTTTTTTTCCCCCAATACAAGGCATTTTTATTGATCCACAGAACTTTTCTGAAATAGGAATAGCTAAAATCTATTATTTTCTCTTGGATTATGAAATCAAGAGTAAACAGGTGTACTAAAGAGACAAATGATAGATTATGGAATTTAAAATATAATGGGTCCCTGTAATTATAATTTCTTTTGAAGAATGTGAGGCTGACACATCAATCTAGTGCAAATATAACACCAGCGCATGATCAAATGCTAGAATGTTCAAAAAGAGAAATTTCTGAGGGGGATCCGAATAAACCACTCCAAAATATGCTTATATTCTGAGCTGAAGGCAACTGAGAAATAACATAGTAAGAACCCTCTTCCTTCCCCTTTCTACTTAAGAGTAGGGCATACGTTTCTCTTTGTGAATGTGACATAAATTTCCGTTTGTAAAGGTGTTGTCCTTCCCATACCCAGAAAACGACAGATGACACTGAGATAAGTCTGCTTAACAAACCTTACTAAAAAAATCTTAACCATATATTTAGTCATCTTATCACAATTTCTATTCCTTTGTTAAAATGGTATATAAAACCCCTAGTCTAACCACTTCTTTGGGTTTTTCATTTCTTTTCTGTGAATCCCCTGTACACATAAAAATATAAACATTACATACAATTTGTATGTTTTTTTTTTCCTGCTAATCTGTCTTTTGTCAATGTAATTCACTTACCCCTTCAAAGAACCTAATAGGGTTAGAGGAAAAGTTTTTCCTTCCCTACAGTTCCATGCAACTCAACGTGTATTAAACAATTATTTTCTATTAAATTCTTTTTAAGCTCTAGGAGTACGTAAAAGGAAAATTCTGCAAGTGTATGGTCCATTTTGAGAATAATGTAACCACCAAGGGTAGTTTGGCATGACTGAAACAGAGTACATACAACATCAGGGCTAATTATGGCAAATTCATGAGTTGGATCATGGCAAACCTTAGGCTATAGAGTTTTGTCTTAAGCAGATATCCAGAGGTTCCCAGCCTGGAGCTTAACCACTCATTTGCTCAACAAGTATTTACTTATTTATTTGTTTATTTAATCTGTATTTACTGAGCACATATTATGTGTCTGTCTCTCTCTCTTTTAGGTGCTAATAATAAGATGAAACATCACAGACAAATTCTCTGCCCTTAAGGAGCTCACAGTATATCAGGAGAACTAATAAACATTTATAGAAAGTTGATAGTATTGTTTATAACAGGGAGTGTTTAGGGAATATAAAAGAGCTTGACATTTTTGTTGATATCCTGGAAATAAAGATACCAAGGATACACTTGAAACTAACACAACATTGTAAATCAACTATACTTCAATATACATAAAAAAATAACCAAGGAAAACTTCCAGTAATTTACAACATATTTATTTGTCTTTTCATCTATATCCAAGACTTATTAGTGCATGTTATTAATACAAAGTGGTATGAAGTTATTGTACCAGACCCTAGAGGAAAATGTGCATCAACCCTGGCACAATAGATTGAATCATAGGAATGCCAGCCTCATTACAAACCTAATCTGCAACTCTGCTCAAGTGGTAAAGAAGGAAAGTTGTAAAACAATATCTGTAGTTTGCAGGAATGTTTTCTCCTTCATGATCATAAGCCTCCTGGTCCACATATCACTGGGATGATGGTCCTCATGGGGTTCAGGACACACTACCCAAAATATGGTATCTTGGCATATTGAATATTTTAAACTTTTTAAACTTTTGAGCAAAAAGCAGAAGGAAGAAAGTTCTCTCTGACCTTCCCCTTGCCCTTCTCCCATGAAACAGGTCATAAAGCCCTCATGTGAGTTATACCCTATGTTACTGAACCAAACTTGGGTCCACTCGCCCACATGCAGTAAAGCCAATCTACTGACACCTGGTTGTGGTGAAGGAAAGTGCAGCATTTATTGTAAGGCACCATAGGAAGAGTCTGGGACAACTAGTGCTCAGGAAGCATGAATTCCCTAATGGGTTTCAGCAAAGCATTTTTAAAGACAAGGTGAGGGAGGGCATCCCAGGGTATGTGATCAGCTCGTGCATGCACAATTCTCTGATTTGTTGCACAGGGGTTAACATTATCAATCCTTAAGCGCCAGTAGGTCTGGGGGCTACATGCTCATGGTCATCAAGTAGTTAACTTCTTCCATTTGGTGGGGGTTTTAGCATCTGTAAAACAACTCAGGAAATGTGCCTCAGATACTATTATCTAGGTACTTGAGAGAGGAATGAAAGCAGAGCATATGGGGGAGGGGTCTGTCCTAGAAAGACCCCATAGGGTCCTGCTCAGTTACATCTATACCCAGAGGAAAGGAGCATCCTTATTTCTGAAGACAAAGAGACACCAAGAAGAATTCCAGCAAACAGGCCTTGCTAAGTTTCTCCCAATTTACTACTTTTACCTCGTACGTACCCTTTGACTTGTCATATTTCTTCAGGATTATCCATTCTTTATCAGACCTAACATAAAAATACTCAGGTCGGTTTCTTCAGGTCTTCATTTCCTTATGAAGGCTCCAGGGTCACACAAAACTTGTGTTAAATAAACCTGTGTGCTTCTGGTAATCTGCCTTTGTCAGTTTAATTTTCAGACCCGGCCAAGAATCCTAAGAGGGTCCAGGAGAACTTTTTCCTCTCCTGCAGTCCAGCTGCTCCTAGAATAGTCAAGATTGTGTATGCTTTCCAGAAAGCCCAAGAATTGACATTTTCTCTAGCTGGAATAGCTCTTCCAATAAACCAAAAAATTAAAGTATTTTCTATAAAGTATTTATAGTTCTCCTGTTTCAAAACTTATGTTAAGTACTTTGGGGTACTTTTACTTTTTAACCACGGGTGGTCCTTGACAAATATATTTTATTTTCAAAAATTCAAACTCTTACAAAAGTTGTGCTATTCTTCCTAAATCATACTTAACATGCTGAATTGAATCTTTCAGTAAAGAAAGAACAGAAAATGCTGGTTATGATGATTTGTCTAATATAAATAAATGTTTTACATAATATCTTATCTTACAAATAAGTGATACGTGGGAAAATAAGCAAATCAAGATCCTATCAGGAACTTCAGGATGTGTCTATATCCTGAATAATACAGTAGTTGCAACTCCCATGGTTGAAAAGATGCTTTTCTTTGCTATTAGTAGCATCAGCTGCCAGCTCCCCAACCAGAACAACAAAGTAAACTGTTGATTGAGGAAAGTTCAGTTTATTATAATAACTTATTACAGTAAGGGAGAGCATCACCTTAAGAGAGACGTAGTTTATTAAAGGCAGAAGGTGGGGAAGAGGTATTTCTAGGGCTTAAGGCTTTAGTGGTTGAAATCAAGTGTTTAATGCCTGAATCTGATCGGGTTTGGGCACAGTTTTTGATATAATGGTTTAAGATCTGTGTCCAAAGACAAGTGAGGGTCTTAGAAAAGCGTTCCTCAGTTTTTGGTTTTCAGCTGAATGATCTCTTTGCCCATTTGAGTAACCTCTTGTCCTGAGAAGAGGGCTGTCTACCTGCAGAAACAAACAATTGTCTCAGAAAGAGGCTGGTTGAGCTTATGTTTTTCAGATAATTAGATGTGAGGGAAGTACCTGAAACAAATCATGAAGCGATTTACTGATTTACTCCTTTACCTTCTTAGGAAAAAATTTTCCAGAGTAAATAATAAAGTCATGTAGATGGAGGCAGCCTTCCACTTTTAGTCCTTTAAGCTCTGGGCCTGCAGGTCTTCTTTGTCCTTACTAGACTCACAAAAGTAACATGAAAAGCAGCTCCTAAAGAGAGTAAGATTTGCGTCCCATGATCCAGTAAGAGCAACAGACACTCCTAAAGTAATTGCCAACTGTGATCAGCACGACCAGCCCTGGGCAAAATTGTAAAGCAAGCAAAGTTCTACCACTTTTTTCAGTAACTTCGTAATTTTATTTCTCCTCACCCTCTTAGATTCCCACAATTTTTCAGTTATGCCATTTTCTTCGTCCACCAAATTCTTAGATAACACTTCCCCAATATTTTCCTATAAGAACCTGAATAGAAGCCAGTAAACTTCCTTTTTAATTAGAAGAACTCCTTGATTTCAGGATTTTTACTTGGTAGTTGCTGTACTACTTTAATAAACACTTCAGAAAAATATGAACGTACATATCTACTTGCCACAATTTGTTCTATTAAACAGAAAATATAACATGCAGAATTCATGTCTTTGGGGAGGATGAATTACTTAGTAATGCATAGTATACTCTCTAGAAATATTTATTAACTGCATAATAGATTAAAAACTAAATTTCTTCAATATTTTTAAGTTTTGATTTGATCCCTTCAGTTTTAGTTGGCTTCAATAAAATTTTGAATTTGTGTTTTAAGACCAACGTAGGTTGGATTATATGATCATAGCTCATCAATCACCTTTTGGTCGTTCTTTAGAGTAATGTAGTGAGAAAGCACTGGATTGAAAGTGAGGAAATCTTGGTTTTAGTCTTGATTCTGCCACTAAGTGACTGTGGAAATCCATATATCGCTTAATTATCCTAAATTCCAGTTTATTCATTAATTGAAGAATTGGACTAACTGATCTTTAAAACTAATGGTGGCTCCATCTTCTCTGATGGATGATTCTAAGTTGTGCAGCATCTGAGCTGCTTAGATGGGAACAGTCTTTGTTTTCTAACATGCATTTGTTGGTCATTTGTGCCAAGTCTGAAGTGTCATTTATCATACATAGCTGGTTTATCCTAGTTACTTCTGTACATCTGGTTAAAGTGTCTACAGTGAACATTTCATAGCAATTCAGGGAGGGTTAGAACATTTTGGAAAAAACAAGAAGCCTCATTTGCCAAAAGCACATTGATGAACTTATTGAAATAATGAAGATTATTTGGGAGAAGGGGAGGTGCTGATGTAATGAACTGTTCAGATTAGCTACTCTGGCTTTTAGGTCCATCTCAGTGAAGATAAACTAGTGTAGAAATATGCTTGTCTTCTAAAGCAGAGATAGCTGGGGATCAGGAGGGAAGACTTGATTAACTCCAAATATTACTGACTCTCAGGTCTAGCTCAGTGAGAATGATGTGGCATTGGTTTAAAATGCTTTTGTAAAATGTTAAGGTAACCAGCAATTAAATGGAAAGAGATACCTACCTTCTATATCACTATAAATGGTAGTAGTAAACATAATAAAACAAAAATTTCAAAACAGAGGCAAAATTAAGCTTTAGATCTTTATTCTACCACAGCCAGATTTCAGACCAGGAACAGGAAAAAAGGGAGTACTTCATCACTACCCACTGTTTTGCACTTCCAGGTTATATTTTGTTTTCTATTTTTTTAAAAAATATTTTATCAGTCTTTGCTCTATGTTAGGAGCAAAAGGGATGAGTAGAATCAAACTCCATAGCTAAGGAATTAGAACTCACTAGGTCATATAGGCCTAAAGACTACACATACAGTGTATGACACACTGATTTTAAAAAAGTGAGTTTCATGCCCTGACTATCTAAATCAAGATCTAGCGCTCTCTGCTTGTAGCTCCTTCACAGCTGCTGCCTGCAGCATGACAAGGTGAGAGAGGATGGGCAAGGATAGAGATAATGGTTGCTCCTGCAATGGTCCACACAACTGAGTATTCCAGTGCTGGCCTTTGAGCCCTCTCTGCTCCCGGTAACCACCAACACCTCCATGTGTGCCCATTCTTGATGATGATTCTGCCTTTTTGCAGCAAGAATCTCCTTCAGGCATTCTCAGTAGTCATTTCCTTCCTCAATTCTCCTTCAACTATTTTGGACTTCTAAGGAATCTCACAGTCTGTGGGCCAATAAGCTTCCTTCTTGTATGTGTTTTTTTTTTTTTTTTTTTTCCTGTTTGTTTGTTTTGCAGTGATTTTGGATTTATTGCCACTCTTTTGAAACATTTGGAGAGACCAGGAACATAAGGGAGATAGGCTACATCATGTGTTCAATCCATCATTTGGCAACCACGGTAATCAGATAGGTAGAAATAAAGTGAAAGTGGAAATGATGTTAAAAGCAAGTTGAAGAGCAAATAAGCATACAGAGAAATTCCTTGTAGTAATAAACAGAAATCATGTGTCAAGATAAGAGGCTTAGAGCACAGGAATGAGGGGAAAAGTGGTGCCGTGGAGCAGCTGGGTCTATGGATATGTAACGGGTATGGCAGCCTGCCATGCTTGTAATACCCCAAATCACAACTTCACTCACACAAAAGGATAAACATTTAAATCAAACTACCTCAAGATAAAATAATTTCATAAATTATTTCATAAATAATGTCAACTGTAAACCCCAACAGGCCCTCTGGCTCTCTGATTATCTATGGTTGAACTTGACATCCTAGACATTCTCTACAGTTGTGGTGTGCCCAAGCATTTTATCTTTTCTCATGTTCCCCCCTCTCCTTTAAGTTGTTGTGACTTTAAACTGGTATCTGAGTAAGTTTTAAAACAAGGAATTAGGGAGGGTTTATTGTAGGGAAAGGGCTGAGTATTTTCCACAATCCTGGACAAGTCAGTGCAGGGGTCTCTGTCTTATTTTATCTCAGTTCAGATTATCTTGAAGGTAAAAAATATTTGTTGCATTGGACAAAAAGAACCCATATAGATTATTGGAAGCTTAAAAAATATCTATCCTGCTTGGTAAAATAAATAAAGTAACAAATTAATAATTGTATTTATTACAATGCCAGTACTATATCTACATCTATTTTTGCATCTGTATCTATAGCTAATCTTATTTGGTTTCCATATACAGACCTACCTCATATGACTGTTCAATTATCAATTCTTTTTTTTTTTGTCAGAACCATTCTGGAAAATTTATACGATTTGGGGATAAGGTCCTTGCATTTTCAGAATAACATACTTTTCACCCCCCCAAATATACCACATAGATATTCTGTAGGAAGTAACATTTTGGCTCTCGGTCAAGAAACAATTGCACTGATACCTGTTTTCTGCAAGTTAACCACTATTCTTACAGAGTTGAAAAGTATGTTAATCAATAGTTAAAAGGTAGTTTAATAAAGATAACCACCCCTAGACAATTAGATAATCTTCAGTCAGGTTAGGTGCCCTAATCAGTGCTCAACATGACATTGAAGGGAATGATCTCTTTTGCTTATGTCAGTGCCTTAGATAACACATTTTTTACCCATCCCAAAAGTGGAGAATAAAAGTCTATGTTTTAAAAGTGTTTATGTTTGTGTGGGCATAGAGGTTGGGGCAGATGAAGGCAAGACAGTATTAGGATTATTAAACCCCAAAGGCAGAATTAATATTCAAGTTTTGATACCCAAAGTAGTATTTTTTTTAATAAATGTGTTTATTTTATTTTATTTATTTATTTCTGGCTGTGTTGGGTCTTCGTTGCTGCGCACGGGCTTTCTCTAGTTGCAGCGAACAGGGGCTACTCTTCGTTGCGGTGCATGGGCTTCTCACTGCGGTGGCTTCTCTTGTTGCAGAGCACGGGCTCTAGGCACGCGGGCTTCAGTAGTTGTGGCACATGGGCTCAGTAGTTGTGGCTCGCGGGCTCTAGAGCACAGGCTCAGTAGTTGTGGCACACGGGCTTAGTTGCTCCACAGCATGTGGGATCTTCCTGGACCAGGGCCTGAATCCGTGTCCCCTGCATTGGCAGGCGGATTCTTAACCACTGCGCCAGCAGGGAAGCCCCCAAAGTTGTATTTTTGAGAATGTAGCAAGACAAAAAAGTTTGGAAACAAGGTTGTTTCAAGAGAGATATTCCTTTATCTATTCATTTAACACAGCAAAGAGAGGTCTGGAGAACATTGTTGTTGCATTTCACCTAAGGAACATCCCAAGAAGAGAAATGTAGTAATATCCACCACCACCTACAGCCCTGGTGGATTAAGGAGATGACAGGGGACAGCGTGGAGGAGGCAGGCAATCAGGTATATGTAGTGGGGGATGAATTATTTTCATTTAGTGGAATGCCGAGACCTCAGGAGCTTCTGCCCACTTTCTTGTCAGGTGTCCTGGCAGAGTCAGCATGGTAGACATCCCTAACATGCCTACGGACAGCCATATAGGAAAAGCTTGGTCATACAATATACTCAGTCAGAGAAAGGGTCTGGATTCTTCTCCGTCAGTGCTGCTTTACAGTTTTTGTGGACAGTGGTGGGATCCAGAAGTTCTCACACACCACTGCAGGGCATCAGTCAGGTACAGGCAGAAAATTCCTGTAACTGTACCTGGTCCTAGGGCAAAATGGGACTCACACTCATACCGCAGTAGGCTCACTTCATAAACATTGAGGGCCAAGATGTGCTTGGTTTAAAGGAGCGCTGCCAGCACCCTGACTAAGCTGAGAAAGGACTGTTTCCTAGTCACAGATTTTAGCAGAAGTTATCAGCAGGTGGCTTTGAGGTGGGAGGCCAAGACCACTTACACAACAGCAGTCGATACCTCATATGAAAGTCCAGGTCAACTATGCTGCGGGGAAATCCAGGGATGGAGGAGGGCCCCAAGGAGGGGTGGGGATGAAGGTAAAGAGAAACTTGCAGGGATTGGAGACATGTGTCTTTTTTTTAAAGCTCAAGCCTCCATACACTCAGATACCATCTAGGAGAGAAGAAGACTGGAATAAAATTCTGAAATCTTATCCAACGGTGTCTATACACTTACCTAAAAAGACTTTAAATGTAAATCAGACTAATTTTACTGAATTAGAAGTTATTTTCTTTTTTTTCTTTCCTTCCCTAGCTCAGATGGTTCAGAACATGTGATAAAAATCAGATTGCTATGGCAATTAATCTATATTTCTTTTTTTCATTAATTTTCATTGGAGTATATTTGACTTACAATGTTGTTAGTTTCTGCTGTACAGCAAAGAGAATCAGTTATACATATACTGGGTTTGATCCCTAGATCACTAGTAGGGCTTAGAGAGATAAAGCTGCTTCCCCTAGGGTGGAGCACATCCCAGGGAGACTTCACCCAAACCATTCATAGGTAACCACCTCTGCTGAGCAAAGCAGACAGAAGAATAAGCACATCAGTGGTGCCAGAATTAAAGAAGGGGTGCAGAGACCATCAGAAATATAAAGCAACTCAGAAACAAGGGAAAAGAAGGAGAATGAGAGAAAAAATTTAAACCCTGGGAGAGAATTTTAGTCTCAGCATAAGACTAAACTACAGACTTGAATTGAATGAGAAATCAATCACTGCATGTACACAACTTAAACCCAGAAATGACTAAATTAAATTGACCACAATAAGCAAGCATATAGCTCTGAGTCAGAGTTTTAAAAATAAAGAATAATACCCTTTTTTTCCCAGTACCCAAGTTTGTCACCAGAGTTGTAATTATTAAATATCTATACACTTGAATTTCTTATCAAGGTAGATGAAATAAAACCTAAATTGTAGTTTAGCTGCTTACGTCATTATACACACCATTGTGTGTGTGCTATTTTTCACAAGGATAAGAATGCACTGAGGGAGCCCAAACCTATTATTGCATCACTACCTGCCAAATATTTTAACTTGAAGTAATTGAAGGTTATTTTTTTCAATTTTTTTATTCTAATGCACAGTAGTATGTGAGAACCAATGACCACAAAATAAATGAAAAAAAAAATCCACTATAACTGAGAGATAATTATATTTGTACTAAACCATAAGAAAACCCAGCATATACCTGAGAAACAAAAATTATATTTACGAAAGAAAAAGAAGGAAAAAAAGAGAGGGGACAATTTGACAGAACAAAGCAACATATAGCTAAATAGGAAAGATTTGATTTGCTGAAGATCAGCACCTCATGCCTATTTTGAAAATTAATACCCCAGAGTTTTATTCTTTATTAAGACGACAAATGCTGTTTCTTTACACAAAACTGTACAAACAATAATTACCTTTTCAGCTGCTGCCAATAGCTGATAAGAATGGAATTTCTTTTCCCACACATGGTAGGCCATCTACATTAGTAGAAGGATGCTACTTTGTATAAATCAAGTCATGACTTGTTTAATTTGGATTAAAATATACATAATATAAAAATAACATCTTAAAGTGTGCAATTCAGTGGCATGAAGTACATTTAGAATGTTGTACAACTATCACCACTATCTAGTTCCAGAATTTTTTCATCACTGCAAAGGAAAACCCCGCACCCATTAAGCAATTTTTTCCCCATTCTCCCTTCCTCCAGACCGTGGCAACTACTAATTTACTTTCTGTCCTTATGGTTTTTCCTATATGGGACATTTCATATAAATGGAATCATACAATATGTGGCCTTTTGTGCCTGGCTTCTTTTAATACTTAGCATAATGATTTTAAGGTGCATCCTGGCTGTAGCAAGTTTTAGTACTTCATTCCTTTTTACGGTATAATAATATTCCATTGTGCAGATATACATATTTTGCTTTTTCCATTCATCTTTGATGGACATTTGCGTTGTTTCTACCTTTGCCTATTGCAAATAGAACTGCCCTGAGTATATGTGTGCCAGTTATTATTTGAGTACCCGTTTTCAATTTCTGCATATGCACTTAGAAGTGGAATTTCTGTGTCATATGATAATTCTGTTTTTATCTTATTGAGGAACTGCCAAACGGAGGCTGCACCATTTTACATTCTTACCAGCAACGTAGGAGGGTTTCCATTTCTTCACATTCTCACCAACACTTACTATTTTCTGTCTCTTTTTAAAAATTTTGTTCATCTTAGTAGGTGTGAAGTGCTGTCTCATTGCTGTTTTGATTTGCATTTCACTAATGACGAATGATGTTGAAAATCTTTTCATGTGCTTCTTAGCCATCTATATATCTTCTTTGGAAAGTACCTCTTCAAGTCCTTTGCTCATATTTTTAGTTAGATTGGTTGTTTTTTTGTTGTAGAGCCATAAAATTTTGAACGTGAAGGTGAATTAGAAACCATCTTGACGAACATGCTAATGTTGCAAATGAGGGAACTGAGACCATGGGAAGTTACATGATATGACCAGATTCACCCATTTGTTACTGAACCTGGGACTCAGATGCAGATGTCCTGTCCCCTACATGGTAAAGCTGTCTCTAGCTACATCCTTTTGTATGCAATATCATAAAACCAGCAGAGGTTTTTAGGATGGTTGACTGGGATTAGAAGCACAATCCATAATATTGAAAGAACGATGACCACCTGAGGCAGTCTAAATACTTTACAATTATGAACACATATTTTGACTTAGAAAGGAAATTTAGTGTTTAAGGAGTTAAAGGTATACATGTAAAACACAATATCTGGATCCCTCAAATGTAAAATACCTAGTTTAATTGTCATTTTGTGATTAAGGCAATTACCAAAGAAAATGCAAATCATAAATGGATTTTAATGATCACAGCCTAAATCCAGAGTTTAAAATGGCTAACAGACAAAACAAAATAAAAATGGGAGATTAATTTATGCTATAACATATATAAAATAAAGTATTAAAAATTAGTTCATTCTTGTCATCTTTAATATGCGCTTAAGCCTTTTTATTCAGTTTAAAAAATGTTTTCAATTAGTTATAAAACAATGAAGAAGGGCACACAATAAATGAAAAGCTTAAATTCGCTGTTTAAAAAATGGTTGATAGCTCTCCTGAGATCAGACTTCTTTTGGTAAGGTATTAAGTGGAGTGCAAGGAGGCCAGGCCTGTCCCACTCTGGGCTCTAAAGCCAACTTTGCTGTTTTGTGTCAATCAAAGTGTGGAGGGAACATCAGAAACATTGAGGCCAAAGGTCTAAAGCCACTGAGATGGGAGATGAAAGATGGAGCTAATCAGATGCTTAGATGGTCCAGGGACCAAAGCGTAGATTTAGGATGAAAGCACTCAGCTATTTCAGCCACAGCAAACAGAGCAGAGCATGACCTTCGGGCTGGGAAGAGAATGTGTCAAGCCCAAAATTTGTCAGAAGTCAGGGATTGCAAACGGAGGACCGTTGATAAAAATATGGACAGGAGTAAATTGCCTTAGTACCTCATGACCTGAGAGGTATATTTGCCCTGCTATTCTTTCCTGTATAAGAGAGATCATCCTTTATCTCAGCTACCAAAAAGCATTCTAACATTTTTTCCTGGAGTCTCATTTTTTCATAACTTGAACATAATCAAAAATTTTTTTTCCATTTATATGAGAAAGTCTTACTAATTATCAGCAGTTATTCTTCATCTTGGACTTCTTCATAATTTGAACAATATAAATAGAATTTAGGGACTATTCAAGCATTCCCAAGTGGCATCTTCCTTTCAAGGGAGAGGGAGTAGGGGAGCAGCAAGGGAAGCTAGAGGTGCTACCCATGAACTGGAATGCAATGGGAATCACATTTCTTCCAGTTAGATAGTTCATTTGCTTTGAAGACAAGCGAGTAAACTATGTAGGGACTCAATTTACCATTGAACTCTTATAAATTTCTCCCTATAGATTATGTAGACCATCAGTTTTAAACAATGGGCTCTACCTTCTAAACGCAAAATATGTTTTCATTTGCTATCTGGCCATATGAAAACAAAATCGTGTATTTGGTTGCTGAAATTAAAATATGAACACATTTATTTTGCTATGGAGAGTAGTATAATTTATTCGTATATTTTCTCTGCTACCTTTGCAGGCATTATTTTATTTTTACATTTAAGTAGTTGTCTTAAGTCCAATTTATAGGTCCAACTCTAATTCATAGATATTATTGTGTAATCTCCCCACAGCTTCCCCATTTGTCAGCTAAAATGTAGTACAGTAGGAAGGTATATAGAATATGCAAAGCTGGGAGTAAACTTGCTTGATGTGTCAATTTTTGCTCCCCCCAAAATGATGTAGGATATATAGCATATTGTATACGCAAATCCAATATCGAGATATTTCTTGCTGTATAGAAACACTATTTGTTCAGATATCCAGCTTTCAAAGAAGATGAGCCTTGCTCTAGTTCAGAGGTAAATTCTGATTTTCCTAAGGTTCCAGCACTCTCCAATAGGAATTTCTGTGATGACAGAATATTCCTTTTCTACGCTGTCCCTGTAGCAACCATTAGCCTCATGGGGCTATTGAGTACTTGAAATGCGGCCAGTAAGACAGCAAAACTAAATTTTAAATTTTATTCAAATTTGATTAATATGAATTTAAATTTAAATAGGCATATGTGGCTACTGGCTATCATATTGGACAACCTATCACAACTAATCATGGCAATCCCATTACCATTGCCAATAATTGGATTGACATCAATTATTATGACAAAATGTTGGCCAACAGATGGGAAGAGAATGTTGCTGACAAATGAAATGGTCTGTTCTTCTAGCAATGCCCTACCTAGCATTGTTGCCTGAAACTCTGACACTAAGTTTTTCACACCATCAATAGTAACATGTCAGAGCAAGGCTCCAGCATTACTTCGAGACATCCGGTAAATGAGATAATGAATTTTTCATATTGTTTAAGCCATTTTGATCTGTGTGTCCTATTATTTGCAGAAGAAATCATCATAGCTAATATAAACATCTAGATTATTTGATGAAATTGTCAGAAGTATTTTTTTAATCTTTGAAATTAGACTAAACTATTACTTGAATTTTAATAAAGATGATTTTTTTGTATATAGTGTATGTCTTTGCTATGGTAAGGGTAGAGTACTTACGTAGCAACAACAACAGTGAATATCATATTCATAAAGGTATTCATAATTGTTTGAACTTAAATTGATCTTAAAATCTTATGAATAGGTAGCACAAGTGAAAAATATACTATTTTGTACATGAATAAATTGAAATTAGGAGAGGTTAATGAGTTCAGACAACTCTTAAGTAATGGGGATATATCTCAATCTTGGATTTTTTTTTTTTTTTTTTCCTCAAGAAAATACTCCTTTTAATTAGATTAATTTCTCTGTTATTTCCTCTGTGTAAGTGGATTCCTAGAATAGAACACAGATCATTTAGATATTTGTATATGTAATGGTCTAGTTGTTTTTGTGTTCAGCATATCTCTAGCCGTTTGTAAAACCAGAACATTTTTGAGTCAAGTCAGTAGAGTGGAAAGTGTCACATTGACGAGAAGAGCAATATCTGCTTTAATTGTATTAAATACAATTTGGGAAAAAAAGAAATAATCGAAGTAAGAAGTTGGTTTCTAAATAATCTATAAAATAAAAGATATAAATGTCTAATGTTACATGCAGTGAATGATTCACTAAATTTAACAGCTAAGAAATTTAACGGTTAAGAAATTCAAGAGATCTAACATTTACTACTACTAAAATTAATTATTCATACCATATGTATCTGCTATTAGTTGCCAGTGTTTAGGTAGAATTTAGAAAGTGTGTTTAATAATGGGAGTGGTAGGTTTTGCTTTTGTATCTGCTTGCATTCAGAGAAGGAAATGTTGGTTTCCTTGAATTTCAAGGGGAAAAACACAATCTTTGAACAGTAGCAGAGGCTCCTTAGTTCAGGTGTTACTTTTGTAAAACTGTAGAATGGCTTGTTGAGGGAGACTATGCATCTCTTTTTCTAAATGCATTTAAATATATATTTGATCCTCATTTGTCTGGAAAATGATGTTTTCACATGATGTGCTACATGAAGATAATGCAATAGACTAAAAAATCATTCAGTGTTTTTCCCAGCCTTATGATTTTATCATTTAACTTTATCATTATCAATATAAGGTGATCAACATATTCAGGTGATGTTGGAATTTAAATATTTTAACCCTTCTAGTTTACCACTGAGAAGCTTTACTAATTTAGCTCGTAAAAAACAATTCCAAAATGCTAATGTGAGACTGACTCAAGTGAGGGTAAGTGAAAAAGGAACCTTTGCTATAGAAGGAACCTATCTCTAGGTATCACTAAGATATAGCAACACTGACCAAAGAGCCATAAAAGTAAAGATAAGTAATTATAATAATTATTATTACTAAAATAGTGATAATGACATAAGATAATATCTATTAAACTTTTCTTTGTGCTATGCACTAAAATAAGTTTTTAAATTATCTAATTAAATTTGTATAGCAATCTGATGAGTTTGGTACTAATATTATTCCTGTCTTACAAGAAACTAAAGGGTAAAGGAATTAAACAATTAATTTTAAATCATGAATAATAGTGGGAAAGCTGGAGTGATTGTTGGGCTGATCTTCTCTTGTTTGTTTCCCTTTTCTTATGGATCATAATCCTGGTTCTGCCATCGTCCAATATTTGAAAACAGTGTTGTTGTTTCTTTCATTTTTCTTATCATGTACAGTGGAAGAGTAAGCCAGAATCCTGTGGGAGGGAAAGCAATCTCAAAATGAATTTGAAGATTCCAAGATCAGTGAGAAATTTTTTCTCACTTCCCATTTAGAGTCAAGAGACAGGCTAGGCTGCACCACTCTCAAGAGAAAATGGCTGGGCAGGGAAGCATGGTTGATAGGGTCAAAGATAGCCTCACAAAGATTTCTGTGCCTTAGAACAGGATGCAAGCTGGGGACTGATTTCTATACCTTAAAACATGGCACATAACTCATGAAAGAGTGACTAAAGCTGCATGAATGAAGAGGTATTTTAGCTAATACATTGCTCCCCAGTTGACTTCCCATCTAACCAATATTTTGGTAGCATGTAGGCCTCTGTCACTCAAAACTTAGACAAAGCCCTGGGGGAAAAAGATCCAGAGTTGCCTGTATTTAAGATGCTGCTTTGCTGAAGGAATGGAAACTTACGTTATTAATTTGTATAAAAACAAATTTTACTTTGGCATTTCAGAATTGTGGACTTACTGATATCTAATTCACTGACTTGGTATAATTTCTAAAAATTGTAAACATAATGATGATATTTGGCCTGATACCTGAATACTTGTAATCAATTGATATATCATCTCTGGGTTTAAAGGTTAACTTAATATGTAATGGTTAATGTAAGTGAACAGCTTGAAATGACTAAGTCAGAATTGTGATATTCTGATTATTGCATACAGTAATGTGGGATGTGTGATTGCATCCTTTAAAACCCAATGTAAACTCCATAGCTCCACATGACAGTATCCTTAGCACCTAAGAAGGTCCCTGGTCATCAATTAATATTGAGTGAATAAATACAAAACTGGATATACAGATATATATATATATATATGCCAGATATTTAGTCTGGTAAGGGAAAAGTTTGTGTGAATGATATAAATCAAGTTTTTCTTTACTTTTTGTTTTACCTTCATTTTGAAATGTTCTTAGGGGTCAGAAAACTCATACTGGGTCTTTTTCAGGTAAAATACTGTTCTTGACTCCTCTTGAGTCATATGTCCTCAGAATTTTGCTGGATGAAACTGATAAATCTAATAAATTAATTTCAAAGTGGTTAATGAATAGTTTTACATTTACTATTCCCTAGTAATTTCTGAAGATTATTCGCTCTCTTTTTTTTTTTTTTTGTAACATGGGCTTTTTTTTTTTTTGGTTGCGTTGGGTGTTTGTTGCTGCACACAGGCTTTCCCTAGTTGCTGCGAGCGGGGGCTACTCTTTGTTGCGGAGCATGGACTTCTCATTGCAGTGGCTTCTCTTGTTACAGAGCATGGGCTCTAGGTGCACAGGCTTCAGTAGTTGTGGCGCACGGGTTTAGTTGCTCTGCGGCATGTGGGATCTTCCTGCACCAGGGCTCGAACCGGTGTCTCTTGCATTGGCAGGTGGATTCTTAACCATTGCGCCACCAGGGAAGTCCCTGAAGATTATTTTTATCTGAAAGCAATATCTCTAATACATGGAAGGTCAGATGAACATAGTTTGAGTTAAGAAGTTTTTCGAGAGACCTTACAATCACTCTATATGAGCAACCTTTTTGACAATCAGATACTTGACTCAAGCTAACAAAATTAAATATACATACATTATTCTTATTGATATTTCAGCTAATGGACAATTTTTTTTAACCAAAGTCTACCTGCAAACTCTCCTCCCAATAATGCCTGAGGTTTGTAAACATGATCATCAAAACATATCTCCTACATTTCCTAAACCTTTTCAGCCTGCCTTTCACTGAGGAAGATAGTAGATTATTTGTAGATGGGGAGACTTCTTAAGTGGTTTTCATTTCTATCACTGTAGGTTTACATTTTAGTGATTAAAATACTTGGCAATGAATTGGTATTTTTTGAATTTGGAAAATATGTATGGGAAATATGTATTCACTTTCATGTTATCTAGAAGTTTTACAATTATACGTCATACTTATTTTAAAAAATAGGTATTTATTACCAAAGGGGAAACAGTGGGGGAGGGATAAATCAGGACCTTGGGATTAACATACACACACCACTATATATAAGATAGATAACCGGGACTTCCCTGGCGGTCCAGTGGTTAGGGCTCTGCACTTCCACTGCAGGGGGCACAGGTTCGATCCCTGGTCAGGGAGCTGAGATCCAGCATGCCACGCGGCATGGTGAAAAACAAAATAAAAAGACAGAGATAACCAACAAGGGCCTTCTGTATAGCACAGGGAACTGTACTCAATATTCTGTGATAATCTGTATGAGAAAAGAATCTGAAAAAGAATGAATATATGTATATATATAACTGAATCACTTTGCTGCACACCTAAAACTAACACAATAATGTAAATCAACTATAATCCAATTAAATTATTAAAAAATAAATAAATAAATGCACCAAAGAATAAAATAAAAATTAAAGCATTTTAATCAAATGAATATGCATCTCGTCGTATAAATTAAGCCTACGTGGAAAAGTATATAGAAGTGGCACAGGAGAAACAAAGATAAGAAAAACCTTCGACTTTCTCACTGTAACAAAAGATTGCTACTGTGCACTAGAACAAAAGGATAGCTGTTTTAAGGGCCAACTGGGGAAAAAAATCCAAAAAAGTAAGTGTAATTTTTTTTAATTGAGTTTCATCAGTGACATTGATTAAATCCCTCCCCCCACCCAAGTAAAATCATTGTTATAGCTATAAATGATGGGGCTCCTGTTCTGAGCACCTACACTTCCAACAAGTAAACGACTCTTTAAGCTGAGTTCATGTTTTCTTTCAAATCCAGAACAGGAGGAAATAGGGCTATAATACTGAGTGATTTAGAGCAGACATAAGGAAAAGCACTACTCCCTGGTAGTTTATATACTCATAGATAAGGGGTTATGTGACCAAGGTGATATATATCTGGCCCTGCCCAGAAGCCAAGTGATGTAGTACATCATGATTCTGGGTGTCACCAAATGAATGGATTGGCAGCAAGAGACATTATTGTGTACTTTGGGTGGTGGGTCAGGGGGCAGTTGTGGAACATACTGGTTTTATTCTTATCAAATGAAGCATAAATACCAGATCTCGGATTCTTAATTCAGTGTCCTAAAGCAACGATGGATGAGCTTCAGGAAATCTATAAACATGTTGAAATTAAGTATACACAGTTGTACCTGCATACATATGTGACATTTTTATAAGGGAAGAAGATCTATTTCTTTCACAGCATTCTTTGTATGGGCTATAGTCAACACGTATACACACACACAACATTAAACACCAAGATAACTTGGGTATTAAGAAAAGGACGAATCATTTTTTCAATGTGTTGTAAACTATTAATAAAGAAAATTATACCACAGTTTCTGATTCTCATGTTCCAACTTACTTTTCCTTCCAAGCATACTCCCTTTCCCTAAGGAAATTCTGATTTGGAAAAATAATTTTCTAAGTCCAAGTGCACTCTCCCTGCCTATGACTCCAGCCTTCCTCTCACCACAGCTCTGCCTCAGTCAGGCTCTCTGCCCCAGGCCTATCGACCCCTTGCAATTTCCAGTGTGTTTCGTGTTCTCTCTGACCTCTTGCCCTTTGCAGACACAGCTTTCTCTGTCTGAAATATTATCTCCACCTCTAGTCTTCAACTGATTAACCCTACTTGTCCTCCAGGATTCCTCTCTGGTGACCTTTGACCAAGTCCCTGGGCAAATCTCTGTCAATGCACATATCAGACTGCACTGAAATAATCTGCTTTTACATTTTTTCCCCCTATTACTAAATTACAGAGTTTCATGAAATCATATGTGTTTAGTAGTTTATTTACCTCAGTAAGCTCACACTCTCTCACAGCGTCTGGTACATAAAGAGTCAGTAGTCTTTATTGAATGTTGATGGTTTAGAAGAAGTGAGTTAACCAAAAAGGTTCAATGAGTTTTCCTTTTTAGGGTGTGTGTGTTTTTAAACAAAGGAAAATATAGGCTAAAGGAATTAATGACTACTTTTGGAACTGATTTCATGCAGAAAGAAGCAATGTAGAAAGATATCTGGTAATAAGGGAACCTTCCTGAAACCACTGAAGTGATTAAATTCACATCACATAGTTGGTACCTTAAGAGACCTAGGCTATCTTGAATCATTAATCCTATATCCCGCTTGAAAGTACCTTAGAGTTCACAATTTTGTAAACAGTGTAGTTGAAGTTCATAAGGAAGGGATGGAATTTATATTTTGTCAGACAGCTATCCTAGCAGTATTCTTTTCTCAAATTAGAATTTAGACAAATTCCACCTACTTACTCTCTTAATAGTTTTCTAAAGACCAGTGATTTTCAACTGGTTGTGTAGTGGATACAGTGATGTTCCTAAGCACATGCCCCTTCAGAACTGGAGGACTTAGTCTACAATTGCTTGTAGTGCTGCTGCCTGATAGCTTTCAGCTGCCGAACTTTCCTGTATTTGCCCTCAATTGAAGAAAATCTACTCAGCCATAGTCTCACTCTGTCTCTGGGGGAAGCCTACACTCAGTGAATGGTTGATGGGAAAATAAAGGCCCTGCCGCTCCTCACCACCTTAGGACAACTTAGAAAGGCCATTGTAGTTACAGAGATTCTTATGGAATTGAGTGACCTTTTTCAAGACTGTGTCACAGCCCACCTTCTCCCTTGCCCAAAGATGCTTTGCCCCTCACCATCCCTTGCCCCAACAGGAGCTAATTTTGGGAGTGTTTCCTATCAGACTCTGGCTCTTGTGTTGAGATTATATTCTAATGGACAAATTCGTAAGTAAAGAAATCAGTTGGGAGGCTATTGTTGTAATCCTGGGAAAAATTTTTGTGGTAGTGATGCTGAAAGCTTGGCCTCTATGCAAGGGTGCTGAATCAAATCTCAGAGACAGAGTTTTTGGGTGAGGTGAAAAAGAATAGCTTTATTGCTTTGCCAAGCAAAGGGGGGACACAGCAGGCTCCTGCCCTGAAAAACTATGTGTCCTAACCCAGGAGGATTTGATGAAGAGTTTTATAGCAATGGTTCAAGGGTGGGGTTGCTGATAAAACTGGGTGTGTGCAGGGCCTGATCTCCTTTAATTTCCCCTCAGGTGGTCGATCTCCTAATCTTGATAAGCTTTTCTGGTCCCTTAAATCTTGCCTCATGTGGTTTCTTGGCTGCCCCTCCGTTGATTAGCAACTGTTCGAGCCTGCCCTTTGGAACTCAGGGAAGGTCATGGAGGCTGGAGTCTTGCCTACAAGAAACATGGGACAGAAAGGCTTCTATGCACAGTAGCCCCACAGGGTCCTGCTCGGCTTCAGTAGCGGTGGAGGTGGTGAGAAGTGTTTGAATTTTAGATATATTTTGAAGATAGGAACAACAGATTTCTTCACAGATTGGTTGTAGGTTGGGAGAGAAAATGAAGATTCAAGGATGATTCCACATATGTTGGCATAAGTACTGGAAAAATGGTGAGGCAGGGCCTATAACTGGAGCAGATTTGGGAAGAGATAACTGAGAATTCATTTTGAAATATGTTGAGTTTGAGATGTCAGTTGGACATCCAGTGGAGATATCAGTAGACAACAAGATTTATAGGTCTGCAATCTAATGTAGCACTGTAGGTGGGAGATGTAATTTTAGAAGTCTCTGTCATACGCTTATTTTTAAAGCTATGAGAATAGGTGAGATCTCCAAGGCAATGAGTATAGGTAAAGAGAAGACCAAAGACTGGGACTTGGAACACTCCAATTCAGAGACTGGGGAGAAGAGGAAGAACCAGAAAAGAAGATTGAGATAAGATGACAATTGAGGTAGGGTAAATATCAGGAAAAATAGAGTCTTGGTAGAAGTGTGAGAAAGTATATAAAAGAGAAGGGTGTGGGCAACTACTTCACCTGCTTACTTACAGGTCAAGTAAATTGACTTTAGTTACTTTGATGGCGATATTGATGACAGTATTTTTAATAGGGTGATGAGGTAGAAAACATGTGAGGAGAGAAAATAAAAACATCTCTTTCTAGATATTTTGCTATAAAGAGGAGCAGAATAGTAGGAAAGTAGGAAAGTGTCCATCAACAGATGAATGGATAAAGATGTGTTGTGTATGTATACAATGGAATATTACTCAGCTATAAAAAAGAATGAAATTCTGTCATTTTCAACAACATGGATGGACCTAGAGGGTATTACAATTAGCAAAAAGTCAGACAGAGAAAGACAAATACTCTCTGTTTTCGCTTACATGTAGAATCTAAAGAATAAAACAAAACAAAGAAATAGAACAGAACAGAAACAGATACAGAGAATTGACACTTGGTTGTCAGAGGGGAGAGGGATTGGGGGCAAGGTAAAATGGGTGAAGGGGATTAAGAGGCACAAACATATAACATATATGTTACAAAGATGTGATATACAGCACAGGGAATATAGCCAATATTTTATAATAACTTTATTTGAGTATAGTCTATAACAAAGATCGAATTACTGTGTTGTAACCTGAAACTAATATAATGTTAAAAGTCAGCTATATTTCAGTTAAAAAAAAGAAGGAAGGATTTCTGGAGGAATGAAGTTGGGTTAAGCAAAAGAGAACAGGGCCCACTACACAAGTGAAGAAAGTGGCATTAGATGTGAGCATGACATTATAGTAACAATAATAAACATTTTTTCATGTGCTGGAAATTAGCCAGTGTACATGTATAAAGAACTATTTCTGGAGCTCTGATTACAAATTATAGTTTGCAGTCATCTCTATAATTTTATCTAGAAAAATGTACAATATATTCAGATAAACAGCTGATTTTTTTAAGTGTAAGGTGAGGGAATTTCAAAGATTATTTGAAACTTTTTTTTTCAGTATTATAATTTTAGCACAGTTAAATTATACCCTACCTTTTTAACATACAATAAGTCCAAAGCAAAAAAATTATATGTGCCATTAGAAGTGTAATTGGGAATATAGTATGTTTTTCTCCTACATATTAATTTAAGGTAAACACTATACATCACATGTTAATGGAGAAAAAAGTGAAAATGTGCCTAGGAAAAATAAGCATATTAAAGATTTTATTTCATTAATGTTCAAAAATAGAAATGTAAAATGTTTTGCTTAAAGTTAGATCTTAATCATATATCACACAAAAATTAATTAAATGACTGCTATTTCCAAAGGCATTCATAATATATTACCAAGAATGGGAATTTAATGTCAAAACAGATTGGGAAAAGGAGTTAGCATCTCACATATATCCTGAATTAACTAATAAGTTTTATGTAAACCACTAAAACATCAGATTTACAGATTACAGTAGCAAATTCTGTAGCACTGGGCCATACCACTTACAAATGGGAGCATCTGGCAATGATTAACCTGAGTGGAAATTTCCTTTTCCTTTTCCTTTTATTATTCATATAGGTTTAAACTCAATTTCTATTACCATTTATATTTATTCGGGGGCAAAATAAAGGAGACTACATGTGAAAACACTGTCCTTTTCTTCTACTTCCTGCCCATCTGTTAAAAGATTTTATTTTAGTTATGATCTTGACCCCATTTACTATTTAGGTTAAATTTTCTTCTTTATGGGCTTGCTAAACACAAACACAATAATCCCAACTAGTCTCACTTACACCAGAGGTGAATTATTAACATTAAGTGAAAGGGTATTGGTTGCAGTAGGAATGTCCTATTTGTTAGGCAAAGCATTCTGTTCCTCCCAAGATCTACTTCTTCTGCTACTATAGAAAAAGGGCATTAGGAGGTATTACTTTGCAGGTGGTATAAAATTTGCAGTTTGTCTTGACGATTGCGATGTCAGTCCGTATCTTTGTAGAGATAACTCCAATCAGTTTGTTCGTGAGTTTCTGCAGAAAGAGTGACGGCCTCCTGGTACAAGGAGGAGTGGTCAACATTATGGTAAACTGAGATGTCTAATTTTTGCTTCCCAAGAGGTGTTGGTGAGTTGAATTACATTTATCAGTGAAGAAACAGAAATCTATCTTTCTATATGTATATTTGTATGTATGTATCTATCTATCTATCAATCTATTTATCTAGTCTGTCTCTCGTGATGTATATGATGTATATTATCTGCTGAGGCACTTCCCTTAATCTCTTATTTTTAAGAATTCCTGCTTACAAACATCCACAATAACTAAGCACAAAGAGGAATGGGCGCTTGCATTCTGTCTGGGCATTTTACCAAAAAAAATCCATTTTTGAGCATTTGAATGATGAGTATTCAAACCACATCTGCAAGATTTTGGGATGAATTTTGTATTAAATCCTTAAGACATTGCTTTTTTAAAAATCCTTCAGTCATGTTTCTGCTAATTGAAAAGTCCCCTTAAAATTGAAAAGCACTTTTAAAACAGCACCATACTTTCCTTGCCATTTCTGCATGGTCAAGGACTGTCAGGCTTCTGCTCTCAGAGGCATACTGTAACCAAGAAAAGAAATAGAAAATGTTATTCTGTTGGTGAGGTGCTGCATTTATCTATAGGTCCTGACCAAGCAACCCCATCTTTTTTATTCTTTTACCATTTCTGTAGACCTCTCTCTCAGACTGGAGCCTCTTACTCATTGGATAATCTAAACAAGAGTCATATTAATTATATTTGCTTCTTCAGTATATGGAAAGTAAGAAGAGAATGATGAAATTATGTATCAGAAGATAGTTTTTAGGCAACAGGCTAAATCTTGAATTACTTGTTGCCATTAACGTGGAAGACAAGTATGGGAACAGAGTTGAAATTGTATCCTTTAAATAAAATAGCCTAAGAGAAATAGTTCTATATTTTGCTAAAACATCTCTTCAATATCTACTTAGACTGATAGCCAGGGCTATTTTCTTGGTCTCAAAGACTTATGCTAACTTTTAAAGCTTGTATGTGTGTGTGTGTGTGTGTGTGTGTGTGTGTGTGTGTGTTTACATGAATGCATCTACCAGCATTTGAAATGAAAACTTCTACAAGTCTCTTACCATATAACTCAAATACTATGTATAATATAAAACCACCATATAGAAGATTCACACACTGTAGGGTGTAAGTATCAAACCAAATGTCTTGAAATATTTAAAGCCATATGTGGTAACACATGCTTGCATCAGTAACCTAGATGTAAACTGAATTTTTGGTTCAGCATTCTTATCCCCTGGCTTAATTAACCTGTTTGACAATATGAAAATTTATGAGTGCATTTCAATGATTGCTCACATATTTTCATGTAAATTCTCTATGTTTTAGTAACAATATGAACTCAAGTTCTTTGGCAGAATATGTTTGTTCCAATTGGATATAAAAATGTGTTCTGAGTTGGGGAAGGCAACATGGGCTTGAGACAGTGATGTCATCAGACGCTTTTTGACCATGGTTCATAGAAGCTTCATTCCCTCTGGTGAAAACTAGCATGATATCATATCATGCATTCTGATGATAGAAGTGGTAGTGACAAACAGGTTACAGATTATTTAAGTGGTGAAATGGGAATGTCTCAGATTATGAATCTATGTTAATATTTTAATTAAACCCTATTTTTTTAAGAAATACATTATTTCTTCAAAAATTTAAATAAATAGGAAGGGCGAGCCTTTAAACTGTGAGGCAGCTCTGAAAAAACCTGTAGGCAGCCCAACAGGGAGTTCAAGGGCAGTGGACACCATGCCTTAAAATACTTACCATATTTAGTCATTGGCTGGGACCTGCCCGGGAAGAGTGTATATTTAACTCAGATACTGAAATGGATCCCAAAGGTGCAACAACTCAAGGCTGTTATCTGACTAAACTCTATGCAACAGGTTCATTCTTTTTTTTTTTTTTTTTAATTTTTATTATTTATTTATTTATTTTATTTTGGCTGTGTTGGGTCTTTGTTTCTGTGCGAGGGCTTTCTCTAGTTGTGGCAAGCGGGGGCCACTCTTCATCGCGGTGCGTGTGCCTCTCACTGTCACGGCCTCTTGTTGCGGAGCACAAGCTCCAGACGCACAGGCTCATTAGTTGTGGCTCACGGGCCTAGTTGCTCCGTGGCATGTGGGATCTTCCCAGACCAGGGCTCGAACCCGTGTCCCCTGCATTGGCAGGCGGATTCTTAACCACTGCGCCACCAGGGAAGCCCCAGGTTCATTCTTGAAGGTATATCTGAGTGGCATACCTCCCTTGCCTTCACATTAGTAAATGAATGATTTTTTAAAATTGTATTTAAATACCATTTATAATATAACAAACATTATATGGTACTAGGTATAAATGTAACAACCACCACAACAAAATCCTACCAGACCTTTATGATTAAAAAAAAAGTAAAACTCTGTGGAAATCATAATAGTATAACTAAATTTAGAGGTATACAATGATCATGAATGGCAAGAGAAAGTCTACAGAAATGATTACTCTCCAGATTCAATAAGACTCTAGTCAATATCCTAGCAAGATTTTGTAAAATATTTCTGAAATACCAGAGCTCAAGAATATCCAAGGTGGGGGATTAGTTCCAAGATGGTAGAGTAGAAAGACCCTGAACTCACCTCCTCTCATGGGCACATCAAAATTGCAACTATTTACAGAAAAACTATCTATGAAAAAGACTAGAACCTACCAGAAAAGACCTTCTACAACCAAAGATATAAAGAAGGAACCACAACAAGATGGGTAGGAGGGGTGGAGTCACAATATAGTCAAGTCCCATACCCCAGTGGGTGACCCACAAACGGGAAAATAATTACAATTGCAGAGGTTCTCCCCAAGGAGCAAGGCATCTGAAGCCCACATCATGGTCCCCAGCTTGGAGGCCCTGCACCAGGAAGATGAGACCCCAGAATGTTTGGCTTTGAAGGCCAGCGGGGCTTACTTTTGGGAGTCCGAGAGGACTGTGGGAAATAGAGACTCCACTCTTAAAGGGTGCACACAAAATTTCACATGCTCAGGGACACAGGACAGAAGCAATAATTTGAAAGGAGCCTGGGTCAGACCTACCTGTTGATCTTGGAGAGTCTCTGGGAGAGACAGGAAGCAACTGGAGCTCACCCTGGGGACGAAGACACTGGAAGTTGCTATTTTGGGACCTGAGGCCAAGTGACTGACTGTGCAGGGACATAACCCCACCCACCAGCACACAAGCCGCCTTATGACCCTCTGAGCCCACAGCCACCCCTGGACATGGCCCAGCCCACCAGAGAGCCCAGGACCTGGCCTCACACACCAGTGTGCAGGCACAAGACCCCAGACACCCAGGGCCCTGCAGCTGGAGATCTCAGGACCTACCTTTGCCCATCAGGGACAAGCAGCAGCTCCAGAATCCCCAGGGCCCCAGCCGTGCCCACCAGCGAGCCTGCTATAGCCTCACAGCTGCATGGACACCAGCTCCAGGACAACAGCAGCCCCACAGCCTACTGTGGCAGGACCAAGCCCACCCATCAGTAAGCCAGCATCAGCCCTGGAACCAGCTGTATTATCTAACACTTCTTATGGCTGTATGTTGAGGTATAGCCCATTCTTGTTATTATTTTATAGCTGATAAATCTAGGAATTAAAGGTGTTCAGAGAAATATTTATAAACTAGTTCTTCTGACAACAAGTCCATAGTCTTTACCACTTTTTCATACCATTCCTTTTAATCTTTTAGATAATATAAAATCTGTTTTCTCTATTATTCAGACATGTGAGGAATGTTGACTATAAAATAAATGTGCTAATGAGAAACAAAATATACCTCTATAAAGAACTAAGCATTTGTAAATCCCCTTTCCAGCTCTTGGGACAGTGAGCTCTCAGACATTTAGTCAACATTATACCAGTTGAAATGTCAGTCATGGGCTCATAAATAGAAAAACAGATAGGACAGAAAGAAGCGTCAATTAAAACTTCTAAGACCTGATGTAGCAGCCAAAATGGCTGACCTTTCTCTTGATGCCATCTTAGGGTAGGTATCCAGATTCTAATGTCCTTATTTCTGTCCCAATGGCAAGACGTTAGCATGGTTGGATCAGCCCACACCAGACTGATGTACTTTCAAACTTTATGCCAGCTGGAAAGAGATGCTCACAGTTCTGGACCCCAGTTCTGTGCTCTGAGTCAAGCTGTGAGGATAAGGCGAGAAGCACTTCCTGCATTGTAACGTCTTGGCCACAAAGAGAATATATCCCCTCTTTCAACATTGCTAAGCTGTTTTCTCACCCACAGGTATATTCAGTGATGCTGGGCATGGACAGGAGGTCTATTAATTGAACATGTCACTAGACAGAAAGAAATGGTTACAGGCTCATGATCGAATCTGTAGGTAATCCAGGTTTCCTACTTCTTCTATTGCTCTTTTCTGAATGCTCTTTTTGACAAGTCATTCAGTGTTTCTCTCTCACTATCAGAGTGAGAAATTGTAACCTATAAGAGCTCAATATCTGTTAAAGAAGAAAAAAGAAAGAAAAAAAGATAATTAGGCAGATGTCTAGTGAAGAATTAACTCTACTCAAGAGGTCTGGCCTTAGTCCTGGCTCCTGGGAGGTAACTTGTAAACCTTCAACATTTCCTGAGTGAATGGAATGTCTGTGTCAGTCATGGTGGGTCTGTGGAACCGAACCTAATAGCTTGTGCTAACAAGATGACACGTGGTAGGCTCCTCAGAATCCAACTGATAGTTTAGGCTAAAGAAATAACCCACTGTAGGGATTGGCCACTCCACAAATACCAACCAGGTAATTAAAAAGTTGGGATTTTGGGCCACTTGAAATCAGCCTGACATCCAGGAGTTGCAGCTAGAGATTTAGTTCAGCCATGTGGGCAGCAACTCAATCAACCATACCTGCCTAAAGGAGCCTGGATAAAATCTCTAGACACCAAAGCTAAGTGAACATCCTTGTTTGGCCATACATCATTCACATTTTGTTACACTTCAGTGCCAGGAGTGTAACATATCCCTTCAGATATGGAAGCTTTGTATTTGGAACCTTCCTCCCAGTCCTATATTCTGCCCCAAGTGTGTTTCTAGGGTGATAGGCATATAAACATTATTATAAAATAATTTCTAACAATAAAAAAGACAATGACCAAGTAACTCAACCTTTTTTCTCATCAATATATTAATTCATATTTATTATGGCTTGGACACTGGGTTAGATGCTCAAGGATAGAATATTGAAAAAGATAGACGTACTCCCTATACTATAACACTAACGTAGGAAATAATCTTTTATTCATTTTGATGAATAGACAATTTTAATATTCTAAGATAACTTCCTTGATAAAGAATAAACCTTTTGCCATTGAATCAAGTAAGAGTAGTACCCAGGCCTGGGAGTCCAGAGTAGGTTATTCAAATGAAGTGAACACATTAGAATAAAATTGACTATAAAAAATATCAGTGGTTTTACAAATAAAAATATTTAGTCATTAGATAAAACAAAGATTTAAAATAAAAATTATCAATAGTAAAATAAGACAAGAGGTAGGCAATACCAGATTTGGAGCAAAAGCTCAGTGATACCGTCAAGAACCAGTGATATCATAAAATATGTCATTCTGTTTTCTACTCTGCCATCTTCAGCATGCTGGCTTTTCAATCCTGGTAAGGATGGTTGCTGCAGGTCAAAGCCATAACAATCAAGAAAAAAAAGAATGGAGTGGGACCATGGATTTCCTGTTCAGGAAGTTCTGTCTTTTCATCAGGGGAATACACTAGTGCATTTGCCAGAATGATGTCAAAGGTCTCATTAGTGAGAGGATGATAAAGTGAGGTTCTGGCATAAGGAAATGGGATTTTCATGATTAACTTAATTTCATAATGATTCATACTCCGGTACTAGTGGAGGGGCCATATCCCTTCTGAAATCAAGGAACTTCACCCTTAAGTAAGATCAAGTAGGATTTGGCTACTAAGGAACTGACAGTATCTACCAAAGGAAATACCCGATAAGCTAAGACATGGTGGACGAATAGGATTAGCTAGAAAAATATGAGCATCAGAAGGACAAAATGAGACAGAGAATAACACATGTAATATTTCGTAGAGACAAATCTTGATAATTGTACTGAAATACCAACAATTTGAGATCACGATGTAAAAGGTGATTGTTGAGAAATGAGATTATGAAAACTAAGAAAGAATCAAATCATAAAATACCAAAATTATGTACTTATAATGGAATGTTACTAATGAATCAAAAGGATAATTTAAAAGATTGTATGAAACATGCCCATAGATGTGGATAAAATTGAGGAAAATAAAACAAATATATGTACTTTGGTGGAAAGCATACAAAATAAATGTGTAATATACAAAACAGATACAGTTGTGAGAAGATGGTAGGATTATAGATGCTATATCATTCAGTTATTTTAAATATTTTTGATTTAGTTGATTAAATTAAAGTGCTAATATTTTAAATATTTTTGATTTAGTTGATTGAATTAAAATGCTAATGAGTACATTTTTTGCCCCGACTGTCAATCTACAATGTAGAGTTGTCAAGTAAAATTTTTTTAATTCAAAGTTCAAGCTACCACATGTGGTTGTATAGATTGTGCACTGTGCAAGGTCATTCAAGAGGCGAGTGGTAGTTCTTCTCACTCTTCCATTTGTCTTGATGCAGGACTACACCTGCCTGGAAAGTTTCCATTTTTAGTTCCCATAAAGTTATTGCATGGGCTAGCCACAGGCTGCTCACAGTGGAAGATTACCTTATTATTTGAAATGAGATTTGTAGATACTCATTTTCCATATTCTCTTCTTCTCACTCAACTAGCATCGCTGTTCGAAGTTAACTATAAAACTCAGGAACTCACAAAAGGAGTGTGTACTTGAAGACGCACAAAGACAGAACAGTAGCAGAGTTCATAGAATAATGAATACCAATATTCTTATTGGGAAATGAGAAATCTTCTAAAGAAAAAATATATGTCAGGCAACTGCGGTCCCTTGAATGACCTCCGGGGATTACTATAGACGCTCTTCACAGAGAGCTCTTTTTTCTGTTCATTTTAAAATTATTTCCTAAACTTGCTTAGATTCTTTATAGTGCTGTTTGACCTACAAGAAAGGTATTGAAATAGAAGTTTCTTTTCCCTTCTGACCAAATAAGAAGGGCAAGGTTTGTGAAAGTTTTTCGAAAGAGGAATGAACTTCTTATTATGGTGAATTATGTGAAGCAAAGGGCCAAAATATAATTTGGTTTCTGCTCTCCCTATTTAATCCTGTTAGTTCCGTTCTTTGCAATTCGTCTTCTGCACTTTCCTGAGCAGTCAGAATCCTCCTTTGCTTTGAGCTGGTGGCATGACCAGCTGAGTATAGTCAGAACTTAGGGAAAATTCCTCCTTTGGGTTTCATGTAAGAAAGTATGAGAAAGCTGTTGTCAAGTAGGATGAAAAACATCTTAGAAGTTGTAGACATCATTTTTTGAAGCAGATGCCTTTTCTCCCCAAGGTGGTCCTTGCCTTATAAACTGCCTTTACTATTCCTAGAGGGAAGATTTAACCAACATGTCCTAACAAGATCAACTTCATAGCTGATTTGAATTAGAAATTTTCAGAAACTGGCATTTTTCTGAAAGCAATTTAGATTCACCTCAAAAGTTGGTAATCTAATCAACTAATGGCCTCAGCCATTTCTGTCCCCATATGGACGAACTAAAAACAATAATTCTAATTTATTAAATGCTTACTATGTACAATGACATATTTAAGCACCTTACATGTATTTACTCACTGAATACTCATAAAACACCATGTGGAGTAAGTAATATTGTCACCCACAATTTACATATGAAAAATTGAGGCATTTCGAGGTTAAATAACTTGTCCACAGTCAACTAAATCTTAAGTGATGGAGTTAAATTCAAACCTGGGAGCTTAGCCCAGAGTGTGACCTGTAACTTCTCTGTAATGATAGGTCCAATTGATCAGACTGAACATTATATTTAAGGCAAAGAATTACAGAAATTTTTAGATCATCAATGCAGATCTGCTAACTAGTGTTTAAATTACTTCTGCATTAACCTCTCTAAGCATACACCATTTCTAGGAATTCTTGTAAATCTGGACGTTTTATAGAGTTGGAAAAAAATTAACCATTTCTTGTGTTTAAACTGCCTGGTTGACTTAGGCAAATATAGGAACAGAAGTGGACTGGTTGCTGGTGTCTGTTCTTATTAATGAAATGAAAAATGCCAGCAATGTGCTATCCAAAGAGCTGCATTCACACAACACATCTCATCCAGATGAAAGGTTTTGTTTCATTATTTGCTGAAAACAGTGTATTCTCAAAGACTGCAGAAGTCCCACATGCTTCCAGTAGCATTTGTGCAGTTTGTAGCAACACCTTCATTAAAAGATTGAGTGAAAACTCTGATTTTCGTAGGGAAAGTATAAATGATAAAGCTTTAAAACCTACCTGAAATAAGAGGTCACCTGGAAATTAGCAGGAATACGGTACTATCTGTAGACAAACATGTGGTGTTAATGTTTACAATTTTGTATCATAGAAAAGAGCCTTGGTGCTAAGCAGATGACAGCTGTGTTATACAAACTGGATGGGAAATGTGTCTTTGCTTACAACTTTTCTCTAGAAATTATATACAGTTATTTATCAGCAGCAACTATGCTCTTTTGTAACAGATATTAGAATGAATGGGAAAAATAAAACCCCACATAAATAAACACTCTTCCCATATACTCACATGGCCTATTGAATTAATTTAACAATTTCCTGATAACTCCTGTTTTCAGTCATCCTCTTCTTTCCTTGTACTTGGGCTATTGTAATAGCCTTCTAATTGAACTCTGTGCCTGCAATCTCTGCATCACATCCAGCTTCCACATGTCTGTCTGTGTTGTTTCTGAGTCACATATCTTATCTGATCCTTTCAGTGCTAAAAACTTTCAGTGGAAACCTAATTGCCTGATAGGACCCCACATTTTTAACATGGAAATCAAGAAGCTTTACATGTAGATCCAACCCTCTACAGTCTTCAGTGTATAAAGATTCTGAAAATCTTTTTATTTACGTCATGATTCATCCAACAATATGAGGATAGCAAGGTAAAGCTAAGTGTACAGACTCTCCTAAAGAATGCCATTCAAAGCTGTATGATCACAATTGGTTATAAGTGTTTATGTGGGGCTTTTTATAGGTAGTAAGTCATGGGCAGGATTATCAAGAGTTAGAGAATTGTTGGGGAAAAAAGTGGAAAGGCACAAGATTTTCAAATATAGAAACATGCCACTGAAGCATTCATAGTCAAAAATACTTTGAAAATTAGACATTCCTTACGAATTAACTGATACTGTGTGAAATAGGGATTATATATCACTGCCTTTAGATGAAGTCAGAGTTCTGTAAAGTTGTCATTTAAAATGCAGTTTGGAAGACATCCAAATAATGGGTTTAACAATATTTTAAATATTTTTTTCTGCTTGCAACTGCAATGATTTATGAGAAAATAAATGAGAATGAGTTGATTGCCTGCAGTTGCTTTATGCACTAATTCATGTAAAGATTTTTATTGCTTTATTAGATTTTTATCAAATACATTTTAAACTTCAATCAAAGCAAGTTTTAAAATGTCAGTGGAAAAGTATATACATGAACTGTCCATTGTTTTGAAACCTTTCATATAAGTTTAATTGAAATATTGATTGTCCTCTATAGAAAATAAATTGATTTACATCAACACCACCAATGTTTAAGAGGTCCTGTTTCTACACACCCTCCTGAATGTAATGTATTATCAGACATTTTGATCTTTGCCAATCTTAGAGATGAAAAATGATAACTCATGGTCATTTTAACTTCAAATTTTCCTACTGAGAATAAGGCTGAAAATATGGGTCATATGTTTAAGATCCATTTATATTTATTTTCTGTGTGCTATCTGCTCATCTTTTGTCCCTTTTCAGAGAAGGAATTTTTATATAGTAAAGATATTAGTCTATTGTCTATGATATGAGTTACAAATACATCTTTCTATAGTTTGTTATGTTTTTTTTTCTTTTTAGTGTTTTGTCATGCTTTTTTTTCCTTTTAATATTATGTGGTCAAGTTTATTATTCTTTTCTTTTTGATATCTGAGTTTAGGATGATACTTAAAAATATATTTTTACATCAAGAATAGATTTTTCTCTCAAGTTTTCTTCTAGTACTTTTATGGTTTTATTATTTTACATTTAAATCTTTGATATTTCTTGCAATTTTTATGGTCTAAGGAAAGGGTTGGAAAACTTCAACCCATGAGCCAAATGTGCCTCACAGTAAGCCAGATTCAGCCATGCCAATTAGTTTATTTACTGTCTACAGCAGCTTTCATACTATGACAGTAGAATTGAGTGACAGAAACCTGCAAAGCCAAAAAGATTCACAGTTTGGCCCCTTAAAGAGAAAAAGTTTGCTAACTCCTAAGATAAGTATCACAAAATACTATATATATATATATATATATATATATATATATATATATATATATATATATATATGTTTCAGGGAGTTAAACACTATTTATTTCACCTTTTAACCACTTGTTCAAAAGCTACCTTTATAATGTACTAAGTCTTCAAAGATCTTTAGAAATGGAAAGCAAACAGGCTAGGCATAAACTCCCACATTTCAGAAAGTCTGGTTAAATGGCTCCCTTGTGTTCTCTTACATGAAAGAGTCCCTGGTCTTTCCTTACAGGGAGGGCCTCAGGCCTGAGTTCCGGAGAATGTCAAAAAATTCACGTTTTATTTATTCCTCTTTCTGTATTAGGCAGATACCAAATGTTTGTCATGGAGTCATATTTTCCTTCATCCTATCAGTAGAGGAATGCTGAATTTCAATGCAGCACAGACACAATTGGAAGATTACCTCTCACATACAATCTAACTATCTGGTTTAAGACATATCATCCTTGGCATTATCTCTGAATTGAGAGGATTGAGCAACAATTAAGGAGCCACTGCCCTTTAAGAAAGTACTTTTAATTATTTTGTCATTAGTCTGATTAGATCAATAAAGAATTATTAGTGGGCCTTCCTCTTGCTCCTCTTGAGATCCGTGGCATCTACTGGTGACTGTGACTTGAATACCTGAGTGTGGAGATGTCAGTCTGTGATAGAGGGTCATTTTTCTCAGTGCAAAGATGTTTCTCATGAGATACTTCAGAAAATGTTATGTCATCATTTCTGGTTACTAGGAGACTGGAGTATATCTAAGGAATCTATGATTAACTTATGGGCTTGGGACCACGCTAATTTAGGCACATTACAAATGCAAAATCTACCCATGACCTTCTTGTCACCATGAGTCATTTGAATTTAAGTTTCCAAGAACAAATATAGATGACAACCAAGTGAAGATGTCACTTGCCAATAACTGGCCCACTTTCTCTTGTTCATGAATCAGAGAAAAGAGAATGTCTTTTTATTTTTAATTCCCTAAAATATTTAAATAAAATACACTTTATTGCCTCTGTGACTTTTATTTGTGACAAACTCACAAACAACTCACTCATATGCACAAGAATCCTCACCTCCAGGGGAAATAAATGACTACATTATGTCCAGGCGTCCAGTAAATGTCCAACATGGAGAGAAAACAGAAGATTAGTAAGTGAAATGACACTATAAGGAAAAGATAGAAGACTTTATACGTCAAGTGAAAGTTCTTTAAAGGAACGGTTAAAGCTATAGCTTTCAGGTAGCCTAGGAAGTTTTAAATGGCTGCTCATTGTGAGGAACTCATTTCGAGTACATTTGAAAGGCAGAGCATCTAAACCTGCAGTGGCCTTTCCACCTCTCAGGAAATTTGATTGGGCCCTGACTGCGAAGAAGAATGCAGAGAACTGAGTCACCAACACAGCTTCTATAGCACCCCGGGGTCCTTTGGAAACAACTCCTTGTTCAACCTCAGTCTAGGATGGGTTAGAACAGTGACTCCTCCAGGCAGGGGTCTGAGATAAACGACCTCCGGAGTCCTGGCTCAGCCTCACGAGTCTTTGATTTGGAACTGACGGAGTGCAAGCCGACTTTAAGTAGGTCATCCAAAGAGCTCACATCCTGGCATGTAGTTGGCAGTCACTAGTATGGTACAGAGAGAGAGAAAGTGTGTGTGAGAGAGAGAGAGAGAGAAATAGAGGGAAAGAAAAGTAGAAATGGACGTTTTTTAAAAGCAAATCTTCCTACATATTTTTATTGTTCCTAAAGATTCTATATTCTTCTTCCTCCTCTGGGAAGCTGCTTCTGTGAGTAGAAGCACTGATTATCATGAGCATGAGAATGCAACTATATGTGATTGTTCATGATACCTATGTTCACAAGCTACCATGGAAAAAACAATTGATGCTTCTGCCTGTTACATAATTGGCTGAGGGCAGATAGCACTTGGATTCTTTTTACCTTTGGGGCCTGTTCTTTTCATTGCAACCCATAATTATATCATTGGATTTTTAAATGCATGGATTTAATTCATTCTGGGACCTTAGTGAGTGACCAATAAATTCTCAATCATTTAACTCCTTTGCAATTATTGTTTTTTTCAACCTCCCACAAACCTTCTTGATATACTACCATCTATGTTATATACCATCATATATGTAGAAGAAAAGTCAGATGTTACTGTTAAGTTATTTATATCTTTGTAACTTTTGTGAGCTATACACTTATGCTTCATTAATAACTTACATAACTCCTCATTGGATTTTAACGTTACAAGAAGTCTTTGTGATCATCTAATTCGATGCTTTCATTGGTAAAAATGGGGAATTTGATATCTCTTTGTGTCAGTTTTTCCATCCCATGTACCAAAGCCGTTGTCTTTCACTTGATAGTACAATGTACTTTGCACCATTATTTCTAATGAATTATTTTACCAACACAATTTCTTATCAAACCAGATTAGGGCAACTTTTCTTTTAAAAATGTTCTTCTTCATAAAAGATAAAGATGCTCACTCATCATGAATCAATGCAGGGTTACATGAGATGATGTTTTTTACAGTAGAAATAATTTCAAAAGTATTCTGCATTTTTCTTTCCTCTTTGTTATTCATTCCTTAGCAAGAGTTGGCTTGAGTTGGGCGGCCCTCTGAGGTTCTTTCTGAAAAAGAGCAAAACTCATCCCTCTGAGTCAGTATAAAACTCATTTCCTTGGCCTCATTAGCATGGTCATTTAAAGAATCATAGGCTCTGGATCTTTTTTTTCCTCTCACTCACCAGCTTTACTTTGGTGACTTTTCCGAGCACTTCACTGATATGACTAGCATAGCTGACTCCAGCTTATATAGTTCAGGCAAGAGTCACTATTTGTCTCCTGAGCTATTTACCTCAATGTATATGTTTATTCGGTGGGATGGGGAAGGCTCCCTCTTTATGGCTAATGAAAAAATATGCTACACTGAACTAAATTCACACAAACCAATAAATCTGTGAAAGAATTGATTTATTTACAGAGTAAGAATATTTCTTTTTATTGCAAAATGTCTTTAGAGAGAAGGAAATATAGTAGCTTTTTTTGGTTTTGTTTTCTAGATGTACAGAAACTATTTCAACAAGTTGGGAACTATGTAATTTGATAGTTTGAATAGCATAATATAAGCAAAATAATATTTGGATTGTCTAATAAAATAGTGTGGATGAATCTGTTTTTCAAAAAAATTTAGAAAGAGATTCCATCTATTTATTATGGTGACTCTAGTAAGGCTTTGTGTTTTTCATTTTCTCCTTATAATGTACTTATACATAACAAAATTGTTTCTGAATCTACATTTGAAATGTGATCAACTCAGCCTGGTTAGTAAGTCAAATACTCTGAATTAGAGGGGATTTTTGGTAGGTGGCCTGTCTGCCACTTATATCCCAAACATCATTTCTTGGAATTCTAAATCCCATTAGCTAATGATGGCAAGAAATAGCAAAGTCGAAGAAAGTTGCCATCAAACATGAGCAATTACAAATCTACTCAGAACATTAGAATAAGTGATGTAAGTGTACTGCCCTTGAGATAAGTAAATTCCACTTAAATGGCTTTGCCTATTTTTAAGCAATTGTTTTTGCTTTAACCAAATTTATTGCTGTTGGTAAATTTTAAGTGGAGGTTGTATAACCCATGTGAAGATTGTCTTGAGCAATATAGAGAGCCAAGTTTTCTACTGAACAGAATAACAAAATATATATCCATCCAAAAGATATTTTGTTTTTTAGATTTTTTAAAAATTCATAGGTGGCAAAGACATGCTGTTTTCATGTTTTTTATCTCTGTAATAACTGGTAGGTACAGGCTCACAGAAGACCATTCCCTACTCTGATGAAAAGTACAAAGAGCCCCAAAGAAACACCACATGGTTATAGGGAAACTGCCAACAGAAACCAAAATCATTTTGTTATTATTTTAATTACAAAATACAAGAGAAAACTCAAGCATTTGAATATTCAAAGTGAATCATTACCATGTGTATAGGCAGGACATTTGGCAAATGCTGAAAAATTGAACACTGAGGATTTGTGATAAACTGCCGTTACAACAAAGCTGTTGGAATTAATGTTTTAATTTGTGCTTGGGAATATAAAGTCATAGCTTATCATGCTGGCCAGACAGACTTTATTGCGTGTTTCTGTTTTTGAACCCTTTCATTGACATTTTAAAAGCTATTCCAACATGCCAATATAGTTATCTCCTTCTACTATCTGCTACATGCTTAAGCAGTGAGAACTCTTAGGATAGATGATCAACACACATCAATTCACATCAAACAATTTGAAGGGGACAGAAACCAAACAAAAATATTTTAGACAATGGAATAGAACAAACTTGCACAAATAAATAATTTTTTTAAATAATTATATTGTTGCTCAAGAACACACTAAAATTCTCAAAGGGAAAGCAAAAACATCTGTATTTTATGAATGCTTTGGTTTCTCCATTCCAGGAATGGTAACACCTGGAGAAAAAAATCTTCTCTCATTCCACAAAAGACATTTGTCCAACTCATGTGCGTTAAAACTTACCATGTGTCAGGCCCTCACTAGGCTCTGGGGGGAAAATAGTAAACACAGTCCGCAAGGAGCTTACACTTTAAATGCAGTGAGGCTGATTTCAATAAAAAATAGTGCAGTACAAACATCTATCAATCAATCCACCAGTCATTGGCTTTCCCTAATGAATAAAATGTAAGGGGCTGACAAAATGAGTAGCATTACAGCTAACATAAGCTCTTGGAAGAAATGGGACCATACCTTGTGTTTGAATCCTGCCTTCCTAGCAGAGGTACTAGACGATGTTTGCTGAACTGAAATGAACTGGTGGAAGATAGGTGCCATGGTTTTTTGCCATAATGGACATGAAATATTTTAAGAAAATATTTACATATATTTGACTAGTCAGCCTTCACAGGATTTCCCAAAACTCAATATTATTTTCATGAAGTCAGAGCCAGAGGTAAGAATATTGAACCAGATTTAAGTTCTGCTGGAGGAGCATGTGATACAGCCTTGGAGAAAATCACAGCTCATTGTTGGGCCATTAAAAAATTGATTTCTCTAGCACTGTTAGTCTCACTTATTCTGTAAATCTGGGAAAACAGTTTGTGTGCTATTTCTTGCTCAGGTCTCCAAAATGGTGGCAGAACTTGCTTTTTAGAATCAGCAGCAAGGTAAAGAATCATTTCAAATACCTTGCAAATGTTGCTAGAATTCACTATTCTTGGATAAACTCTGAATACATTTGATTCATACTCATTAATTAAATCATGTAAGAGTAACTGCACTGGAGACACACATTCTCAGTAGGAGAAACAATAGAAATCAATTTACTTCACACTGGAGCCTTCTGGGCTCGAGAATCAAAACACCTTAGTTCATTTTGCTATTACTCTAGGAAAGCAACACTTGAAGATGTATCTTTAGTTGAGATTACTGGCAAGAAAAAAACCTTTTGTCATTTACTCTCCCTTTTTCATTCTTAGAAAGAGAAGCAGAAAAGGGTAAACAATAATTATAATTAAAATTTTCTTTTTATCAACTCCTCAAATGCTTTCTGATATGTCATCATTACCTGTAAAGATTACAACCTTTGCAAATCCATGAGGCATTTTCCTTTCTTTTCCCGACAAAGCATGTATCATTGATTCTGGTTACTTAAATGCTGCACAAATTAGTGAAATGGTGACAGTAGTTATAAATAAGGTTTTAATAGTCATTGAAAGAAAATAAGTTTATTCAAGATAAGGATACTTTTCTAAATGTAGTAATTAAAGGTGAAAGAATTAGAAATAAAAATGAAATTTTCTCTATCACTGCTTTATTAAAAATGAAATGTTGAATTCTGACTGTTAACAATTAAGCAATTCATTTTACTCTTCCCCAAGTCCTATTTCTTCAACTATTGCTGAGAATAGGTGAGATAGCATAAAGCGTAACGTCTGGCATCACATAAATGGGCACTAAAATTATTTTACTTCTCTTTTATTTATTTTGCTTCAATTCCTTCTACCTAATGTGAACATTTATTCATTTATCCATTTAGGGAATATTTACTGATATATTCTATGTGTCAAGTATTCTGCCAGGTACTTGAGATTCAGCAGTGAGCAAAAGGGAATTTTTCATAGCATTCGCTAACCAAATTGACATCCACACTGTGAAAAGGAACACAGATGCTGAAACTTAATGGAGTCTGATACTCTTCTGTAACTGTAATATTTGTGAATGATGACAAAATACCAAAATTATTGTTGGGATGTATATTAATGAAAACCATTTTCTTGATGTCATTTAAATATAATATTTAATTACTTGAATCAGCTGTTTATTCCTGAATATTTGGGAAATGTGATCGTTTGGTAACAACATATCGTGAAGTGTATTGTTGCTGCTAAGTAGCTCTGTAGATTAATTATTCTAGGTAGTCTGTATTCTCTATGGGAGGAAAAGGGACTTATTAGAAAGTAGAATGTTACAGATGAAAGAAGCCCTAGATAACACTTGTCTAGGTGTAGACAGAGGCCTCACGTATTTGAGGTGAGTATCCCTTGTGATCAAGCCAGTTGTTAACATGTACAAACAAAGCTTCTACTGTACTGCTTATACATTTTGGTATCAGTTAGTTGCGAATTCTGAAAAAAATTATTCATAATTGCATTCATCTTTACAGATTCTCCACAGATAATTCATTTTATACTCCTGCCAAATTAAATATGGGCCAGAATATCTAAATGAGTATGCTGTATATCAATCAGAATTTTGTAAGCTTCCTAATCAGAGCTTTTTTTTTAACGTTGAGAAATATTCTTAAAAGCACAGCTTTTAAATGACTTTTTAAACGTTTGGTTTTTGAAAATGTCAGGTTTCTAAGCAAACTTTTTCTTAGGAATGAAGTGCTAGGAATCCCTGTTAAGTGGAATATTTTTACTAGACTATTCACAGATCTACCACTGTTCCCATAGTAACTCATTCTTAGATGAGCAAGGAAGAAGAGGGACTATTTTCTGTATTAATAAATATGACCCAGTGATATTTGATAAATACTCACTTATATCTAGGACATAGTAGGAGAGTAGTTTTTTGTCAGAGACTGTAAACATACTGATAAGTTGTCCCGAACGAGGCAAAGAAATGGTGGTGAGGTGTGCTTTTCTGCCTTGTATATGAATTTTCAATAGATGACTTATCTGGTGTCAGGAGAAGTTTTGGTCTTGAATTAAATAAGGATAAAAATTACTTTTTGCAGAAATCTTCAGGATCTTCGTAATATTGGTACAATTTTACAAGTACTAGTTATAAGCCTGGAATGATGGTTAATGATTTTATGGATCTATACCAACCGGTGACTCTTTCAATAAGACTGGAATCCTTAGAGAAATAAATGAGCCTGTTAAAAACCGGATACTTATTAATCTGTTGAAAAACTAGATAGATAATTGTCATCTGAATTTAAAAAGATAAATAATAACAAAAATAAGTAATTAAAATAAAATTTATTGCTTCTGAAGTTTGCCTTGCAAACACCTTAAAGACATTCTGATGTCTGTAAATATCTAGAAGCTCATGCCTTCATTTCCTGCAATCCTTTTTGTTCATTGCACTTCTTTTTTCTTAGAACCTGAAACAGGAAATGCAACATTTAAAAATATTCACTGTCTTACACCAGATGGTAACTCCCCTATAGACTTTATTTTGTGCCCGTTATTGGACATAGAGTATGGCTTCTATTATCAAATAGTATACATTTAAATGGTATCACTCGAATCATATAATTGTAAATTCTCTCAGCCTTAGTTGTTCTTTGCTTATACTATCAGGATAACCTGTCCCATACTTATTTGTGTAAAAGTTTGCCACTCCAGTAGACTTGGAACTCCAAGTGAACCATGAACTCTATCCTTTTTTAAAAAAATTTTTATTGGAGTATAGTTGATTTACAATGTTGTGGTAGTTTCAGGTGTACAGCAAAGTGAATCAGCCATACATATACATACATCTAATCTTTTCTTTAGATTCTTTTCCCATATAGGCCATTACAGAGTATTGAGTAGAGTTCCCTGTGCTTTACTGCAGGTTCTTATTAGTTACCTATTTTATATATAGTAGTGTGTATATGTCAATGCCAATCTCCCAATTTATTCCTCCCCCGCCTTATCCCCTGGTAATAAGTTTGTTTTCTATGTCTGTGCCTCTACTTCTGTTTTGTAAACAAGTTCATTTGTACCCTTTTTAAAATTCCACATATAAGTGATATCATATGATATTTGTCTTTCTGGGTCTGAATTATTTCACTCAGTATGGCAATCTCTAGGTCCATCCATATTGCTACAAATGGCATTATTTTGTTCTTTTTTATGGCTGAGTAATATTCCATTGTATATATATGTACCACATCTTCTTTATCCATTCCTCTGTTGATGGACATTTAGGTTGCTTCCACGTTCTAGCTATTGTAAATAGTGTTGCAGTGAACATTGGGGTGCATGTATCTTTTCAAATTGTGGTTTTCTCTGGGTATATACTTAGGAGGGGGATTGCTGAGTCATATGGTAGTTCTCTTTTTAGTTTTTTAAGGAACCTCCATACTGTTCTCCATAGTGGCTGTACCAATTTACATTACCACCAACAGTTTAGGAGGGTTCCCTTTTCTCCACACCCTCTCCAGCATTTATTGTCTGTAGACTTTTTGATGATGGCCATTATGTCTGGTGTGAGGTGATACCTCATTATAGCTTTGATTTGAGTTTCTCTAATAATTAGTGATGTTGAACATCTTTTCATGTGCTTTTTGGTTATCTGTATGTCTTCTTTAAAGAAATGTCTATTTAGATCTGCCCATTTTTTGATTGAGTTGTTTGTTTTTTGGATATTGAGCTGAATGTAAATTTTGGAGATTACCGCCTTGTCGGTTGCTTTGTTTGCAGTATTTTCTCCCATTCTGAGGGCTTTTTGTTTTGTTTATGGTTTCCTTTAGTAGATGTTCAACCTGATTTTTGATAGGGGCTGGGAGGTGGGAAAGGGTGCTAGCACACTGCTGTGCACAGCGTGTTTCTCAATGAAGGTTAGTGAATGTCAGGTAGAGATAACCGTAGATTTCACAATTTTATAATAGAATATGGACTTTTGGCAAAACAATTGCTTTCTCCCTAGGGTTGGGAACAAGGCAAGGATGTCCCCTTTCGTATTCTTATTCCACATTTTACTGGATATCCTAGTTTATGCAGTAAGAGGAGAAAATGAAATAAAAGGCATACAGATTCAGAAGAAATAAATAAAACTGCCTTTGTTCACAAATAACATGATTGTCTAGGTAGAAAATCTGAAAAAAAAAATTGACAAATATCTCCAAGAACTAGTATGCAAATATAGCAATGTTTCAGGATACAAGGTTAATATACAGAAGTCAATTGATTTCCTATATACCACCAATTAAATTAAAACCACATTACCATTTACATTAGCATACACCCAAAAATGAAATACTTAGGCATGAATCTAACAAAATATGTACATGAGGAAAACTATAAAACTGATGAGAGAAATCAAAGAATTAAATAAATGAAGAGATATCCCATGTTCATGTATAGAAAGGCTTAATATTGTCAAGATGTCAGTTATTCCCAACTTGTTTTATTGATACAATGTAATCCTACTAAAAATCTCACCAAATTACTTTGTGGACATTGACAAACTAATTGTAAAGTTTGTGTGTAAAAGACAAAAGACCCCAAATTGCTTACATGATATGGAAGAAGAACAACAAAGTTAGAAAACTGACACTACGTGGTTCCAAGGTTTACTATAAAGCTACAGTAATCAAGATAATGTGGTATTGAGAAAGAATAAACAGATTAGTGGAACAGAATAGAGACCTCAGAAATAGGCCCATATGAATACAGTCAATTGATCTTTGTCACAGAAGCAGAGACAATTCAATGAAAAAAGGATAGTCTTTTTTAACAAGTATTGCTGGAACAACTGGACATGCTCATGCAAAAAAAAAAAAAAAAAATCTAGACACAGACCTTTTACCCTTCCCAAAAATTGACTCAAAATCGATCATAGTACTAGATATAAAACACAAAACTATAAACTTTGAGAAGGCAATGACTTTTTAGATACAATACCTAAAGCATGATCCATGAATAAAATAATTAAAAGTTACACATCAGTAAAATTAAAACTTCTGCTCTGTGAAAGACATGGTTCTGAGAATAAAAAGACAAACCAGAGACTGGGGGAAAATATTTGCAAAACATGTATTTGATAAAGGACTTAACACTAATTATGAATTAGATATTAATAAGGGAGAATGTGAGAGGGAGAAGGAGGGGTATATGGGAACTCTTCAGACTATTTCTTCAATTTACTGTAAAACTAAAACTCCTCAAAAAATAAAGACTATTAACTTACAAAAACAAAAACAAAACAAAACAAAAGCACGGGGATCCAACCAGGGGCCTGAGTTGTGAACACGTTCTAGTCTCATTACTTCTGAAGAATATGACTTCCTGATCATGGCATTCAATTACCACAGTTAATCAATAGTCTGATGCTATGCTCATCAGAAGGGCATTACCTAATGGGAGACGGATATTTGAAGTCAGTAGAGTATGCAAGAACTCTGACCAGAAAAAGAAATTATAAGATTTTCATTTTTGTGAGGTTTCTGCCATGAAAGAGTTTTCATTTTTAAAAGATTTAAAATCTAATAAGGCAAGGAAGTAATTTCAAGTCCACTGTAGATTGAAATAAGTGCCAAATTACTGGTGGCAGAACTGGTCCAAAGATAAACTCTTTTTGTAGACAAAGCAAATCACAGTGTGGTGCACATCTCTGCTGGAAATCTTGGAGACCCTAGGTGAGAGCCATGCAGCATACACTGTTAGTCTCCTGTCTTCATGAGGACATCCCTACTACCCTGATACAAAATGTAATTAGACAAGCCATGTTATAAGATTCAAAATAGATATGTATGCACATAAAAATCCACATACCTAGAGAGGCTACTTGCTTTTCAAAGTGACCCAACCTAGAAAGCATGTCTCTGGAAAATAGCAACAATTTGATAACAAGCTCACGCACTGCCTTTTACTGTTCCCTAAGGCACGAGAACAATTGTCAGGTTGGAGACCTTGCCACAATGCCCTGAGTGACATTAGCGTCTGAATTCTGTCCATCAGTGATAGCAAGTGAGATTCTTTTTCATTTCATTTCATTCAAAAAGAGACTATGTGATTTAGCAGGAAAGTCACATATTCTGAGAAAGGAGCCTTCTTAGATAGAGCTCTAGCATGTGCTATCAAGTCACACAAATATGTCTGTTACCTGTAAGAGAGAGGCAAGAGCTGGAATAAAGCTGATTAATTATTTGGCCTTTCCCCTGACCCCTAATTTATAAATTATGATTTTCCTGATGCTGTCCTAGTGTTCAGAGAGGTAGCATTAGTTAAAAGCATCATATAAACGTAGCAAAGTTTTTTAGAAATGTTCTGCAATAGAATTGACATCTGACCTCTTTAGTCTATAAATTTCTGTAGTCAGCAAGACCAATTACATTTTCCGCAAAGGAATATAACATCTGTTTTGAGAACAGGTAAAGCATACAAGAATAGGTGGCAGATATTTGGGATGTTTGTGTTATGTCCACTAAAAAGGGAAAAAATTCCAAAAAAGTATTATCTTTTGTTTTTTAAAGTAAAATAAGAAAATGTCTGACATTTAATGTGCTCCAGCCAGGTACCAAGCACCACCTCATCTAGATCCTCACAACATTCTTGTGGAAACATATTATCACCATTTTATTATTGAGGATGCTCAAGCCCAGAGAGGTTAAACCGCTTGAGAAAAGTAAATGGTAATAATAATCATAATAAAGTGGAAACTAGATCCTAAGTATGAAGTCCAGGTTCTATATCTTTTGAATAGACCACTCTGCTTCTGATTGCCAATGAATTCAGTCTTCTTTCCTTTATATCTCTTCAAGATCTATTTCTTATTCTCTATCAGCCATTTCCTTTGTATTTAATTCTTTCTTTACCCCCATTCTTACATCTTTCACTCACCAGGAGGATGGTGTCAAGCCAGTTAACCTTGGTGCATTCATGCCCTTAGGGAGATGGCAGGCAAGGACATGCTCCCAGGAGACAAAGAAGGCAGGTGACTAAATCTAATCTCCTTATCAACTGGACCTTCAGGTAAATTGACCAAAGATATTTGCTAGGAGGAAGATATTTATGTAGGAAACACTCTTAACAGGACCTCTCTGGCTACTTATTATCTTTAGTAAACAGGAGGCAGGAACCATGGGGCATGGCTCCAGTGAGAATGTTGTTTGAGCCCTACAGCTCTCTAAATGCTTCCTGCTGTCTAAGAAACTCCATGAACCTCACTTAGAGATCTCATTTTATCTGGATCTGAAACATATGTCTGACACAGGAAGGAAAAACCTGAGGATCTGCCTTGAAAATTCAAGATTTCTTTTTGCTTTGGGTGAGCCTCTCGGTACATAGTCAATATTTTGACATTTTTTTAGTAAAGCTTAATGTATACTTCTGATTTATATCAGAGTTGACAACCTGAACCTGTGTGTTAGCTTACTTATTGAATTGATGATTGTTTACCTATATCTATAGTTGAAGTATGATTGGGAAGAACTAGTAGACTAAGATCTCTAGAGTAGTTGTACAGGTTCTTTATCTATGGCATGTCTACAGCCCTGTGTGCGTGTCATCTCCTGAGACCAAGACTGGGTCTCTGGAAATGTTTTCATATGGTTCTGTCAGGCAGCAACTACTGATTGCAAGCTGTTAGCCTGAGAGACTGGTAGCATATCACTATCAACAGATGGCGGAAGAAAATGAACATCATGGAGTTAAGCTCCAAGGGAATTTTAGTCAGGAAGGTTAGAGCTATTCAATTATATTGTAGTGGGAATTGAATTCTTCCAAATATGATGTGAGTAGACTGCTCACTACCTTGCTCACCTTCAACAACTCATTTCTGAAAGTCTGGTCTTCATACCTCTTGCAGAAAGCTTTCAGGTTTTCTAAGCCAAAGAAGGCAACAATGGCCTTGATAATTCAAAATAACAAACATGTTATATATTAGGTCTTAGACCAGCTTAACTGTCTTTTTAAAAAATATATCAGATTTGTTCATTTGACATTTTTGTAAACTAGCATTAAAATTAGCTCAGCATTCTTGGCCCATTTATCTGGGGCTCCAAAGAAGCATAGTGATATGATAGCTTTAACATTTATTACACTATCTGTGTCATTTGGATCCTCTGATAAATAGATGTCAAGACAGAATGAAACATATAAGATATTTATTGGTGGAGACACTTGTGAAGAAGCAGGGGTAAACAGGTAGAGCCTTAATGATGCTCTGACTCCTGTAAAGGGAGAAGGGAAGGATCACTGCTGTGGATTGAACTGTGTCATCTCAAAATTCAAATGTTGAAATCCTGACACTCAATGTGATGGCATTTGGAGGTGGGGCCTTTAGGAGGTAATTAGGTTTAGATGAGGTCATCAGGGTGTGGCCCCCATGATGGGATTTGTGTCTTTATAAGAAGGGGAAGAGAGATCAGAGCTTTTTCTCTCCATCATGTGAGGATACAGTGAGAAGGCATCCATCTGCAAGACAAGAAGAGGGCTCTCACTAGGGCACCAGATTGGTTGGCACCTTGATCTTTAATTTCTCAGCCTCCAGAATTGTGAGAAATAAATTCCTGTTGTTTAAGCTGCCCAGACTATGGTATTCTGTTATAGCAGACTGAGCAGACTAATACGATTGGGTAGGATGAGCCTCAGATTGCAGCAAAATTCTGAGAAAACTTCAGTCATGGTGATGGTAAATTATCAAGTAGATAATTGTCCAACAAAAGAATCCCTCACCAGGCAGAAATGGGCCAGTATCGTAACACTGCTGGGCCCGGTCTTTAGCTGGGAAAAGTATAAAAGAAAATGGTTATTGATTATTTCTATTGTTTGCTTTTACTCTTGATAATCAATCATAATTTCCTGCCTCAATGTTTATTTTATTTTATTATTATTTTATTTTTTTTTTTTTGGCTGCGTTGGGTCTTCGTTGCTGCACGTGGGCTTTCTCTAGTTGCAACGAGCAGGGGCTACTCTTCGTTGCAGTGCAGGGGCTTCTCATTGCGGTGGCTTCTATTGTTGCGGATCAGGGGCTCTAGGTGCGCGGGCTTCAGTTGTGGCTCGAGGGCTCTAGAGCGCAGGCTCAGTAGTTGTGGCGCATGGGCTTAGTTGCTCCATGGCATGTGGGATCTTCCTGGACCAGGGCTCAAACCCATGTCCCCTGCATTGGCAGATGGATTCTTAACCACTGCGCCGCCAGGGAAGTCCCCCATATTTACTTTAATATTTAATTCTATGCAATATACATGTGTAAGATTATTACTATATATGCAGTAATATTATTTTCCATAAGAAAGTGATTCTCCTGTCTCTGTTAGGCAATAAGATGATATGCTGGTAACCTTAACCAATCAGGAATTGAGCTTGGGTTGGGTTGCAGTTTTAGTAAGATTCTGTCTACTCAGATTTGTCCATTTTCCTCAACTGTGCCCTCCTGGGATTTTGATTGCTGTGTGTGATCATTTCTGACTTCTTCAGGGTGAATGTCGCCAGAATATTCAGTTCTGCCCTTTGGAGGTTTAGTGCTTATTTCCTTATTTTCCACCCATGATACTTAAGAATCTGACCCACATCTTAAAGAGAGACAATTTGTGTATTTGAAGCAGGTCCCCTCTTTGTGTGGGGCTTTGAATGCTAAACATCTCGAGACCACAGGAGATTATACTCTGCCCTTCTAGGTGCTTCAGACCTAGCTCTCCAGCTCTCTGCTCTACCCCAAATCTCAACAAATTTCTCATGAAGAAAGAGCTCCTCTAGTTAACAGTCTGTCACGCCAGCTTTCACGACCATCACAAATCCCACTGTCTCTCTTTTCCCCAGTAGAGTCCCTCTAATGAGGTTATGCCTCATCCTGGGTCCATGCTCAGAAGAGATAAATGTCCTTAATGAAGAAAGTGGCTATTGACACTTCCTCTAACAAGTTGAATTTTAATTTATCTAGTCCTCTTTCTAGATGTGTTTTCTGATGGGTTTAAAATATGATTTTAGTAACATCCATTTTTCTAATTGTTGCAGAGAATCGTGCTCTCAGTAAATTTATTAATTTATTGTTATGTTTCCTGGATGTTGAGACATAGTTAGAAAGGCTTTCTCTCTCTCTCTCTCTCTGAAATTATAAAGGAATCTCTCCATGTTTTATTCTAGTATTTTAAAAGATTTATTGTTTCTGCACTTAAATCTTTAGTCTATTTGGAACGTATCCTTCTGTGCAATGTGAGACATAGATCAAAATTAGTTTTAAAAATTGGGTATTCCAGTTGTCTCAACACTATTAGATAATTACAACATTTCCCTACCTGACTTAAGGTGCCACTTTTGTATAATAAATACCCATACATTTTCTGGTCTATTTTTGGAATTTCTGTTTTCTTGCATTGGCTTTTCTGTTTACTAATAAAACTGCACACTGTGTTTTAATTTTGAGGCTTTAATATATACCCCAATATCTGGAAGGAGCAGTCTCTTCCTTATTTCTCTTCTACTTGAGAGTTTCCCAAGTTTTTCTTATTAATCTATTTTCCCTTATGAATTATAGAGTTAAAAGAACAAAAATAGCATTTTATTAAACATAAAATAACAAGGTAAACTGACAACTTTATGGTGGTGAATCTTCTTATCCAAGAATATTATATTTATTGTTTGTTTAAAAATTCTTTTGTGCCCTTTAATAGTGCTTTAAACCATTCCATGTATGTGTGTATATATAAATATGTATTTCACTTTTCTTATTTACTATATTTCTACAAGTTTGATTTTTGTTGCTGTTGTTATGGTAAATGGCAGCTTTTCTTTCATTTTGCCTTATAAATGGTATATAGAAAAGCTATTAATGTCTGTGTGAATTTAATGCCTTAGTAACTAGTTTGTTGAATTTTTAGGTTTTTCTCTTAGATGTCACACATATACAATTATAGAGTCTATGAAAATAATAGAAGTTTTAACTCCTTCTTTCCACATTTGTTTTTAATTTCTGATTTCATTCTCCTGTCTGAATGCATTGTGTAGCATCATTGGTAAAGGTTATAAAAAATAGTGTTAGGGTCCTACTTTTCTTGTTTCTGACTTAATAGGAAATGTTCTTTTTTTTTTTTTTTTCTTTTCATTAAGCATGCTGGCTTGGCAAATGAGATAAATGTATTTCATAGTTTTAGAAGGATTCATCTATTTCTATTTCTTGAAAATCACTACTTTTTTGTTATTGAGTATTACAAATATATGAAGGTATACAAAACGTAAACATAAGTACTGGTAAATAAATTACCACAAAACAGAACCTATAGGACAATCAGCAAGGTCAAAGGAAAAGTAATTGCCAGCTCTTAAAACCACTGCTCATATACCCTCACAAACACTACTCCTCCTTTATTCCTGTAGTAGAAGACTTTTCTACTTCTAACTGTGTGGTTAAGTATTCCTTGTAAGTAGTTTTTAGGGTTTACTTCTTTTACTTGACATATGTAGGATTCATTCATGTGGTTGAGCTCATTTTTATTGCTCTATCATATCGATTGTATAAATTTATTACAGTTTGTATACCTCACTTACTGCTGATGGATATTTGGGATGTTTTCAGTTTGTAGATATTATAAAAGTGCTACCATGAATATTCTTATATACATTGCTTTAGTAGACATGTCCATATTGAGTATACATCTGGGAGTAGAATTGCCTGATATAAAAGAACACATATATTCAATTTTAGTTGGTATATTCAAACTTATAGTTTTCCAGGGTGGCTGTAAAATTTACACTCCCACCAGTGATTTATGAGAATTCCAATTGCTTCACGTCTATAGAAAGACTTGGCATTGTTAAGTCAAGTTTGAATTTTAAGGCTAAAAATGGCAGGAGAAAAAAAAGAATTATTCAACAATTTCTTGAACAAATTTCAACAATATATATTTATCTGGTATATGCAGTACCCAACAATATAGTCTCAATCATATGAAGTAAAATTTGACAGAATTAGTAGAATTGATAAATTAGCCACCATATGGTGATATTTTAGCATAACCCTCATAAACTAATAGATCATAGAGCCTAAAAAATTGAGTAGAAGTATAGCAAATTTGGATACCATGATTAACAAATTTGGTCCAATAGACATATAAAATCCTTTTACTAAAATATCGCCATACACATTCTTCTCAAGCACATCTGGAATATTGACAAGTGAATTTGAGGTATCACAGCCACATACTTCGAATCTAAATACTGAGTAATAATAATAATGAAGTAAAACAATTTTTAAGTGTAAATATTTTTATATGATCAAAGTATAAAATGAAATACAGAAAAGTGAAATGTCAGTAATGAATATTTCGTGATTCTTAAATTCTGATTATTTATTGCCACTCCTCAGTGATAACTAATATTAGTAGTTCCTAGTGTATTCTTTCAGAAATGCATAATTTTGTATGCAATGAGAAGCAATATAACACGTATATTTTTATCGACTTCCCTTTTTTTTACACAAATGGGTCATATGATACAAATGATTATTCAATTTTTTTCCCCTAAGATATAGTATATCTATTATAATTATGTAGGTATATATTACATATAATTTATTTATATACATGTTGATATATTTCAAGATATGTTAGACCTCAGATGAAGAAACTAAGTTTCACAATATGTTTTATATATATATGTGTGTATAGACACACATGCACACACATTATTCTTTTTATAGTTGAATAGATTTTTATTACATATTTGTGCCACAATCATCTGCTATAGAGTAAGGGGTGGGGAACATCTAAACCAAGCTATTTAGAGGACAGTACATCTATTTTGTCACTTAAAATATTTCTCTCAAAACTGAGGAGATAAATGTGTTAAGGCAGAAAATCAAGGGGACTGTCTTTACAAAGAAATTCTAGCATCAGAGCTTAGATAAGCCTACTTATGTATGAATATATATGAAGAAGTGCCTATGTGGCACATAAGACAGGACAAGACCACAATGTGTCTCATTAATTCCCTGCTTAAAATTTTCATTGACTTTCTGACACAACTAGTTAAAAAGATCTTTATAAGAGTTTTTTCAAAGTGAATCTGGCATAGCTTTCCATCTGAGTTTGTGTGAATCCAGAACCACAGCCCTACTGAAGCAACGCTATTTCGTTGGATGCTCTATGCCCTTCTACACCTACATGACTCTGAATGTGCTTTTGTTGCAGCTCAGAATGCCTGCTGCAAAACTTCCCTCTTGACAGACTCCTATACACCTTTCAAGTTAACCATGTAATGTCACCTGCACTGACTCTCCTCACAAACCTTGATGACTCCTCACAGTTTGTCACTTCCTCTGATTCGCTCCATCTGAGATCTCCATTATTATATCATATTATTTACCTATTATTTTATGTTGTTATATCATTATTATTATAATGATTATAATGTAAGCTTTGTAAATCATTACTTATTCTTCTCCCTTTACTCTGAGTCCTCACAACATGGGAATCGCCTCTTTGTTAATCTTTGTATCTGTATTGCCTCGTACAGTACCTGGCTAAAAAGTCGACAAGACCTATGAAACTGGAATGAATGATTGGACACATTTATAGTTTTGATATAATATTTTATGTTCCCTAATGTGCTGCTCTTGCTTCAGCCAGTATTGACTGGGTGGTTTCATTAACTAATCCTAAGGAAAAGAATCGAATTTCTTTAAAATGCTTCTTAAACTGTATATTTCAATCATGTTAAGAACTCTAAACACTTCTGCAATATCTTTTTTTGTTCTTCAAAACAGTCTTCACTTTATCACCTGCCTTAAAATGCTGATAAGTCCCCATATCCTATAAATCAGAGTTGCTTTTCTTACCTTACCATTGAAGGTATTCACAGTTTTCTTCTAGAAGGAATACATTTCCATCCTGAAAGCATTTGCCACTCATCACTTTCCACATTCCCACTCCACTTATTTCATGCTGTATCTGGAATGCCTTTTTATTTAAAAAATAGCTTACATGTCTCCATTCAGCTGGCTTCTTCTTTCTCCATAAAGCTTTCTTTATAGATTCAAGCATTCATTTCTCAGTGCCAATAAACAACATTCTGTAAGTAATATGTATGTTTCATTAATTTAAAAGAGTGAAAACATTATTTTGATTGTTTTATAGAATACCAGTGCCACTTGGCAATACTTATTAAGAGTCAAAAATACTACCTTATGACAGCAATCTAAGCCCAAGAGACAAATGAGATATATGGATACAGGCTTATGTATTTAGATGGTCAGTGTAGTTCATTACAGTAGTAAAAACTGTAGGTACAGCTCAAACATACAAAATAGGAACTATTAAATACCACTGCATATGAATTTGTATTGGTGTATATCAAATAGCCATTAAAAATCATGCTTTGAAAACCATGTATCATGTATCAGACATAGATAGTATGATTCAAATTTTGACATAATAATTCTTTGGAATACAATCAGAAGTAAACAAATCAAAACATAGTCTGCTCTTGAAATATTTACTTGTAGTTTTTATTTTCCTGTTTTTCTTTATTTTCCAAATTTTCTGTAGTAAACATATACTGTTTTTAGTAACAAGAAAAAAATTCAACTGCAATTTTAAAATAATATGAGAATAAATATATCATTAGTAAAAACACAGAAAACTATCACTCATAATCTTTCGGGATTTAACAGATGAATAATGCTTGTTTATTCATACTACAGAAAGTATATTTCCATAGACATGCATATCATCTGGGCTGTTTTCTGGAATTATGCAGAAATTGCTTCATCTCTCACTTCACTGTGACCTCTTTGGTGTGTAATGCCAATGACAAGACATCTCTATAGTGAATTCTCTCTACATTAAAATTCCAAATTATTGACTCTACATTAAGAAGCCAAAAGAACATTTGCCAGTTTTCTTTTTTATCTTTTCTTTACCCTTCAAATATTGTTCAATTATTTTGCGACAATCTTTGTTAAATCTGTTTTATTTTAGAAGATTCCAAATGTTTAGAGACAATTAGTGAGTTGTCTCTATTTTAAAGATACAAAAGCAGCAAAGGAAAGCCTGGTTTGGTGTCTAGACATTGTTGTTCATAGGTTGAAGCCCCACAGTCTTTGAGATTTCAGAAATCTATTCCTGTATACTTACGAAATCATCTACTTTTTTTTTTTTAAACATCTTTACTGGAGTATAATTGCTTTACAATGGTGTGTTAGTTTCTGCTTTATAACAAAGTGAATCAGTTATACATATACATATGTCCCCATATCTCTTCCCTCTTGCGTCTCCCTCCCTCCCACCCTCTCTATCCCACCCCTCTAGGTGGTCACAAAGTACCGAGGATCTGTGCTATGCGGCTGCTTCCCACTAGCTAGCTATTTTACATTTGGTAATATATATTAGTACATGCCACTCTCTCACTTCATCCCAGCTTACCCTTCCCCCTCCCCGTGTCCTCAAGTCCATTCTCTACATCTGTGTCTTTATTCCTGTCCTGCCTCTAGGTTCTTCAGAACCTTTTTTTTTTTTTTTTTTTTTTAGATTCCATATATATGTGTTAGCAAATGGTATTTGTTTTTCCCTTTCTGACTTACTTCACTCTGTATGACAGACTCTAGGTCCATCCACCTCACTATAAATAAGTCAATTTCGAAGAAATCTCTACTTTTAAAAATGTTAAGTGCCTATACAGAGCTTGCAAGCAAGATATTACTCTAGTAACTAAAACTTTCATCTTTAGGAACACTATTACTGAGTTATAGCTGAGAGTTAATGGAGGTTAATGAATTATTGAGGGTTATTATTTACTAAAAGCAAACAGATTCCGTGGTGCACGATTATAAAAATCATTGATACTTTTCTGCATACTTATTAGGAAGGAGGATAATATGTTTCTTGTCATTAAACATAAGCTCATTTATGTTTTTGTACTCTTCTTGTTCTAAAATTGGCTAACTTCTGCCAGTATTCTGTGTTCTAGCTATGAATTTCTTTGTTAGGATTTTATTGTTTGCTGTAAAATTCCGTAAGACACAGAACTGCTAGGCTGGGATTTGGCTTCCTTGAAGCAGTAGAATCCAGATGGCATATAGAGGAATTGATACTCAATTATTGAGGAGAAATAGAAATGTGGTAGTCACTGAATTTTCTTGCAATTAGATTGGAGCCATGTTATTACTCCTGGTCGATGAACTGTTGGCAGAACTGATGGGTCATATCTTGGCAGGTGTTGTTAAGAATCTTCTACATCTCTTTTTCTCCCTGTTACCATAACTTTGGAGGTGACACACATCAGATGGCAGTTACAAGACTGAGAAAGACTGGCTAACCTTTAGCATATTTTAGGGGTTTATTTGACTCTACAGCAGACCAAACCTGGCCCAATACACCCGTGTTTTAGAATTAATATAATCTCAGCTAGTACGTACTGCAACTGGCACATATTATGGTGGTGACATAGTCATTAAACTCAACCAAAGCTCTGCCAAGATATTTGACTAGAAAAACACATTTTAAGGCAAGATGGAGCCAAATCTTATGCAAATATACGTATCCCACCAAAAATTATTCAACCATTTTCTCCACTTTTAGTACCCGAAGTCATTAAGAGTTAAGAGTTCAGGGAACAGAAGAAATACAATATAATACTAATGTAGTACACAGATTTGGTTACAAATATAAATACAGAAAAACAGTAATGTGTCACTAATCTGAAGTGTAACTAAAAGAAAACACCAGGAAAGGGCACTGTCAACCCAAAGGGAAGGAAAAGCTTTTGCAAAGTAAATAAATATGAAAACCTTTTGAAGAAGACACTTCCGTTCTCTTTTCACAGATGAAGACCTTCAGGATCAGAGGAGTCTAGAAATTGCCAAAGATCGTACAATTATAAATATATCAGTATGTCCCACATATTAAGCTAATTATACTCAGTACAGATAAGAATCCAGTTGAATCTGAACACACCAGGCTCCCTTGAATTAGCAGGTAAAACCTCTGGCAAAGTGATAATATAAAACTCAGAGAGAGAACAGATGTGCTGCGGGAGAACATGCTGCTTTCATAGGCACTAAAGTTTCTCTTAAAATAAATATGGTCATTTAAAGTCTTTGAGTCATGGCTGGGGAGGCACCACATGGAGGACAATCCTGTGGGAAAAGGAAAGAACTGGGAGAAATCCTCTGTGGAGCAAATCTTGAATATACAAATTAAATTGTCTGTAAATAGTAGATTGACACCTGTCTGAATTTGGTTTCATAATAGCATAGAGTTCTATAATACACAAAGTCTGATCTTTCAGCAAGCCTGAACTAAAGGGAAAAGGAAAATTAAGAGTTGCATGTTAACTCCCGCTCAATTTAATACAAGTTGTTGGTTTATTTCTAACTGTACATGGCTACTTTCATCACTCTTTGGGCAGCCAAATGGGAAAGGTTTTAGTGGCATGGTGGAAAAAATTACAGTGGCCTTTGGATTTGAAGCTTAGCTCTATTTGTTATTAGAGTATCTTTGGGTAAGCCTCTTAATTAGTTGAGGGTTGCTTCCTTATCTTTTAAACAGAAATGATAATTCCTTTCTCATGCAGTTCTTGTGAAAATTGAAGGTAGTCAGGTTTGTAAACTGTCAACCACACAGTAGGAGCTCAGTATTAGCTTTTTTTATTCTCTTATGTAAAAAGGCAGATCATACAGTCAAGGTAAAAGACACCCAGAGTTAAGCCCTGAAGTACTTTTAGAAGTTTAATATCGTAGTCCTATAAATTTATATGTTGGATGGATTGTAGAAGCCCAGATGAGAGATGCATTGGGGATTATGGTCCTCTTAAGATATTTTAATATTTTATTAAAAATCTCAACCTATGTTTAATACCAGCCATGCTGTTTTAGAAACTATTGCAATATTTACTTTTTAAGTAGACACATAACCTTTTCAGGATTAAAGTCGATGCACTTCTACTCATATCTTCACTTGGATATCTAATAGATACCTTAAATTTGAAATGTCCCAGCTACTCCAGTAAAAATCTTTTCCCCCCCAATCTTTGTAATGTGAACCCCATCCTACCAGTTACTAAGAGCAAAATTTACTTTTCTCTTTATCTCATACAACAAAACCAAACCAAAAGCTTATTCTTTCAATTACCTTCAAAATACCTCCAAAAAGAATCTTACTACTTTTCACCAAATCTTCTGTTCCCACTAAAGTACAATTTATCGTTGAATTTCATGTGGATTATTGCAACTGTCCCCACAGTGGTCTTGCTTCAACTTAGGCTCCCCATAGAGTCTATTCTTAAAAGAGAAAGTGATATTTTTAAAACATAGATTATGTCAAGCCACTCAGAAGACTTCATAGCTTCCCATATCATTCAGAATGAAAGCTGCTGTGACTACAATGGCTTGTGAAACCCTCAGTGATCTAGCTGCTTGGTAACTCTAGACCTCATCTACCAAACTCTCCCTTCCTCACTCACTCCAATCATTCTGGTCTCCTTGATGAACCTCAAGAAGAAATACTCTAGGTCAGTAAATTCCAGAATACTCTCTCCCAGGTTTTCATATGGTTCACCCTTTACTTTCTCTACTCAAAATATTGTCTTCTCAGTGAAGCCTTCCTGGTCACACTTTATAAAATAGCAACAAAAACAACCCTGTCCAGGAGTCCCTATCCTCCTGACCTTGCTTTATTTTTCTCCACAGCACTTATCACCATGTGAAATATTAGTTCTTTGTTTATTTATTTACTGTCTGATTCCCCTATAATACATAAGTTCCCATCTATTTTATTACTATATCCTCAGTGTCCAGAACAGTGCTAAGTACATATGTTTTCAAAAAATATTGGTTGAAAGAAGGAAGGAAGAAGGGGAGAGAAGGCAGGACAAAAGCATTTATTTCCTTTTCTTTGTCTGGATTTCTGAAGAGGAACATGCTTCAGAAGTCACTATCCCTTTCTAGCATAGTCTTTCTAAGATTTCCGTTGTGTCTTGCAGAGAGAATAGATTCACTGTTCTAATAAAGCCTCAAGACTTTTCTTCCCAAAACATTTAGAGCAACTTGAGACTTGAAGGCATAATGTAAGGCTAGTAGTTTGCCAGGGAATTTTGCTGATTCTGCAAAGTACAATCAATCCCATGAAGGGGGCACTGAAGGTGACAGGTCTGGATTACCTCACGGGGCAATAAGTTACCTGCCAAGAACATTGTGAGTTTTGTGTCCTTAGAAACCTGAGGACCAGTTACTCTCTGTCCTGTGAACATTTCACAGAGCTCTAGGAGATTTATGTATCTTGTCAACAGTAATCAATATTTGTAACAAATTAGTGGACACAAAAATATAAATGTATCAGCAAAACAGTATTGGAAAAAGGAAACATAAGAAGGTAACTAGTTTATTTTTCCTGCATGTCCTAAAAGGAGAACTATTATTGTTGAGTGCCTAAGAAATACATAGACAGTTCACAAATATTATCTTAATTCTGCAATAGCCCTTTGAGGTAAGTATTAATCTTCCTACTTAACAGGTAATGGATCAAGGTAGGTAAAGTTAAGTGATCGTACACAATGTACACATTAGGGCTGGGAATTAACCCAGCATCTATCAGAGTTCACAGACTGTGAATGCTTTTGAATACTCTATCTTGCTTTGGAACTTTTGCCTGTAATATCCCTTTAAACCCAATGGAAATATTGGCCTAACTTTGCAGGAGACACTCTGAAAATATATAGGAAAATACATTGTTGGTTTTTTTGTTTTGTTTTGTTTTTTGGTAAAGAATGAAAGATTATTACACCAGTATAAAACAAAATAATCCAGAATAAGATTTTCCCATGTGGTAAATGAGATTCAAAGGAATTCAATCTGCTGTCAAAGTGGTATCCTAACCATCTCTTTCAACACTTCTGAAATGTAAGATTGCATAAGTAAGCAAGGACTTACTTCTCACCATTTCACAGAGGGAGGTTTTGCAGACTTCATGCTGAATCAGAGAATGAACTCTAGGTAGCACTCATTAATTTTAAGGTTATTGCAATCATTAGTTTTGTCAATTGACAATTGCTTTAAGTCAGTCTAAGGTATTTGAGTTTTTCAGGTTGGGTTACATCTACACTTGTCTTAAAAATGTAATGCTTTATCATTCTCCCTGGCAGTTATTTGGCTTTGCCCATACCCAGCATTTGGCACTATTCACAGGGGTAGTAAGTCTTTTCTTTCAAAACAGTCAGTTATCTCCTGATCTTCTCAGTATGATGCTTTTTTTCCCCTATGAGAACATAATAAACCTTCTAAACTAACATGTTTAGCTTTTAATTTGAAACTGGTTCTTTATGATACAATTCACATAAAATAACAATTTATGTGTATAGACTATATCCTGGATAACATAGGCTACATCTTGGATAAAAACAAAAACTGTTTCAAGCACTTAGTGCACATTGTATTTACCCTTACTACGTGCTGCCTGTCAGCACTTTACTAAGGAAAATGCATGAAGCTCTAATAGACTGTGACTCAAGAGTCACCCTGCAAACTGGTAGAACTAGGATTCAAATCCACATCTGACTGCTCCACACTTGCTTTCACTGTCTGTCACACAGTCTCTCTGTGACTTGGTTTTATTTTTCATCCATCAAAGTAACATAATGTCTGTTTCGTTTAACACACAAGACTGTAGTGAGGTTACAGTTAAATGAAAAAGACCTCTAATTTTTGTTGTTTTTTTGTTTTGTTTTTTACATATTAAAGATGCTTTCAGTCACAAGGAAACTACCAACAGAGTAAAAGAGGAAGAACCAAATTTATTAGGCTGCTTATAGAATGTCACGAGATAGAAGAAAAGTCTATCTGCCTCCATGCAACGCCTTTCATCTTCCTGAAAACTGTAGGATTGCATTACAGTGTTAACAGAGCATTCCAGTGCGAGTCTGTATTTGGCAAATGAAACGTCTAGTTAAAAGCCTTCCTTTGCAACAACAAACTCTCAGTACGTAATAATGCCCTGAGAGCAGGTCCCTGTTTCTAGAATTTACTAAATCCTGCCTTTTCTCATATTACCATTTTTATCGGTTTCACATGCATGGCAGAAGGAAGGCTTCAGGTGATGGAATTCAGTCTGATCTATGTGGTTCTGAATGGTAATTGCACGTAGGCCATGAATATCCATTACTAGCATATTGCTGCTTCATTTCCCCAGTAAAGTGGGAAAGCTAAATGCAGACAGCGTCACATATTGGAAGCTACAGAAATAAATTTCTTAGCATAGTAGAAGTTTTGAGAGAAAAATAACTTGACTAAGGCATATTTAAGTTTCTAACTTGGGCTAGTATGTAATTTGAAGCCAAATATGAGAAAGTTCTATGCATAATTTATTGTATCTGTCTAGTGCCAAGAGTGGGTAAAAGCATGGAAGAAAGTAAAAGTGCAGAAGATAGGAACTGTCTGCAAGAGAGTACCAAGGAAACTAAATTTTGAATGAACTTCAATGAAGTTTGATTTATGTACAATATACTCATTCATTTAAAGGGTAGAATTTGTGAGTTCTGAAAGATATATATACTCATGGAGCAATCAAGATACATAATAGTTTATATCATCTCAAAAGTTTTCTCATACTCTTTTACAATCCATCTTACCTTTTGCAATCCATCTTGACAGATGCAAGAAACTGTCAATCTGCTTTTTGTCACTATAAATTGCCTGGTGGTTTGTATAATTTTATATAAGTGGAATCGTATATTAAACATTGTCATATGTCTGACCTCTTTCACTCAGCATAATAATTTTGAGGTTTACTCATACTGTTGTATCAGTAGTAGTTTGCTCCTTTTTATTATTGAATAGAATTCAGTCATGTCGATATTGCGTGTATTATTTTTCTGCTCAACTCTTAATGGATATTCTCCATTTGTTGACTTCTTCCCTGTTCTTAGCTATCGTGAGGATAACTGCAAGGAACATTTGTATAAAAGAAAGACTTTGTGTGAATATATGTTTTAATTGATTGGGGGAAATGCCTGAGTATCAGATAGCTAGATTATAGGAAACTTTAAATTTTTAAGAAAAGGCCAAATAGTTTTAAAACAATTTAAAATAGTTTTTTAAAAATTTAAAGTTTTTGAGCAATTAAAAATTCTTTCCAGCATTGAGTAAGAGTGTTAGTTGCTTAAGAAACTCATCTGTACTTGGTGAACTCAGTGTTTGTTTCTAATTCATCCATTCTAATGGGTGTGTGATGGTGTCTCACTGTGTTTTTCTTTTGTTTTTTAAAATTTTTTTATGGATGTGTAACATACATATAGAAAATGCAAAAATGATACATGTACAGCTGGAAGAATTTTCATAAAGTGAACAAATCACCACTAGCCAAGTCAGAAAGTGGAATGGAGAGTGTTAGGTTGCATATAATTTGTTGAAGTGATAAGTAATTTAAAGCAAAACAGAGTGAGGGTTTGAAGATTATAGGGGGTGCTATTTTAATTCAGCTGAGGAAAGTTTCTCTAAGAAAATAACGTTGGAACAAAGGATACCTTCATGGAGGGATGCAGCAGTACATTCTTAAATCTAGAGTAAGAGTGCCCCAAGCAGAGGGAAGAGCACGCACAAACACCCAGAGGCTGGAGTGTGTTTGGAGTGTGCCCAGAACAGCAGAGACGCAGCTCCTCTTTGAGGAATCTTTCCACTGCTTTCCTCCAGTTTCAGGACTGGAGTGAACTATGCATGCACTTACCATTCCTTGTGCTCATTTTTCTTCTGTGTAGGTCTGTAGATCCATGTAGTAGCATTTTTCTTCTGCCTGAAAGACAGCCTTTAACATTTTTTGTTGTGTGGGTCTGCTGGTACTAGACTTCTTTCAGCTTTTGTAAAATGTCACTATTTTTCCTTTTTATTTTTGAAAGATATTTTTGCTGGGTTAGGACTTACAGGCTGACCGTTTTCTTTTGTTGGTGCTTTTAAGATCTTGCTCATCGCTTTCTCATTTGTCTGTTTCCCATGAGAAATCTGAAGTCATAGTTGATCTTCTGTACCTAATGTGCCTTTTTATCTGGCTGCTTTTAACATTTTCTCTTTGGGAATTATTTTGAGCAATTTAATTATGATATGCTTTATTTAGTGTCATTTTCTTTGTGTTCCTTGTGTTTGGAGTTTGCTGAGCTTTTGGGTATGTGGACTTATAGTTTTCATTATGTTTGGAAACTATTTCTTCAAATAACTTTTGTCTCCCTCCATCCTTTGGGGACATTAATTACATGTTTATTCGGTCACTTGTATCACTGTTCACTGACGCACTGTTTATTTTCATTTTTTAAAATTTTACTTTTGTGCTGTGTTTCTTTGTGGATAGTTTCTATTGCTATACCTCCAAATTCAGTAATCTTTTCTTCAGTATCTAATCTAATCTGTTGTTAATCCCATAAAGTGTCATTTTCATCTCACATTTTTTAGTTTTGATCTATAGAAGTTGAATTTGTTCTCTTTAAATATTTTTATGTGTTATTTAATTTTCCAGTATATAGAATCAATCACAATAACTGTCTTAATGTTTTTCTCAATAAATAATTATATAGATTGAAATTCATTTTCTGATATATTTTCAAATCATTCATTAAACATTTATTAATATTTACAGTGCAGTTTTCTTTTTGTAATTTGGAGCCAGTATATTTTTTCAAACTAAATCTTAAGCCTTGGAGGCACTTAGGTCCTACCTGTATGATTAATGGATAAAATAGACTTATTGTATGATACAAGAGTTTAAGTCTACTTTATCCATAATGATTTATGTTTCATTTAGTAAAATATATGGATGTTTGTGTGTCACATGTTGTAAGTCAACAGGAGCGCAGAAAAGAGAGTTAAGTGGCAACATTTCCCACAATTTCTCATACTGGGTCATCCTTATTCCTCGTTCAATGGTAGGGAGTTTGCTACCTCACAAGCTAAACTATTCACTTCTTTGGAATGACCTGTTATTTACCAGGTAAACTATTCACTTCTTTGGAATGACCTGTTATTTACAGATTACATAGTAATCTGTCCTTGTAGCCACTGCCTATTAATTCTGTATCTGATGACTTCAACTCATGGAATGTTTCCTTTCCTTCATAGACCCTTTATTTTTTTAAAACAACTGTCATAACTTTAGATGTCTTCTCTTGGTCAGGCAACTAGTCATATAAGTGGTTTCCAAACACTGGTTGTTCTTTTAAAGGCCTGCATTCTACCTGTGTCTCTTTTAATGTTTGACAGCTCCTCACACGTAACTCTAGGTATAGCCAGACCACTGCAGAGCACAGTAGAATAATTGCCTTCATTAATCTGGTGACTAGGTGCCTATTAATGTAGCAGAAGCCAGCAATCATTTTTATGATAATCACATTCTGCAATTGATCTTCATTTGGAGATAGCATAATGCAGTGTTAAGGCCATAAACTTTGGAGTTATATAAACCTATTTCCTTATTCTGCTACACACTAGCTATGGAACAAACATTTTAGCTGAGATTCATCTCTTTCTCAGTAAAATGGGGATAATACCCCATACCTTAAAGGGCTGTTGTAAAGATGACTTTAAATAATGTATGCACTATGGTAAACATATAGTGGCTGCTGAATAAATCAGTACATTTCGCTTCTGCTTTAACATACTTACAAACAGCTTCAGTGAGAGCTCAAACAGATGTTGATAAATAGGTTGAACCAAACAAGGCCAAGCACAGAGCGTTGGACCATGGCACTAGCTGGTTTCCACCTGCCTGACACAGATCCATAAATCACCACCCTCGGTACAGGCACACAAGCAGGCTCACGTCCATCCAATGCACTGTCAGCTGGCCCATATCACTCTGGCTTGTCCACAAGGACAGCTGAGAAACTTGTCAAATGTTTTTCTGAAATCCAGATGCATTATGTCTAGGGTATTTTTCCTCATCTAGTAGTCTGGTAGCTGTATCAAAAGAGGAAATAAATTTAGTTTGTCATGTTCCATTTACTGAGATCATGCTGAGCCCAAATGTTATGTGCTTTCTTTGCAAGTGTTCACGGACTATCTGTTTTGTAATCTGGACTGGACATTTTGGGGAGTTTACATTAGGTGCTATGATTTTGGCTTTCCCTAGTGTTTACCCTTTTGGAAACTGAGGGATTCATCCATCTGCAGGTTTCTTGTTCCTTCTCCTGTTTTCTTTCTGGATACTTTAAACGTTCTTCACAGCTTTTGCAGTTACGGGAACCTTTCATATTAAAGATATTCTCCTTGCAAAGGAAAATAGGTGCAAAATAGAAGCTCTGTCTCTGTGTTTGATACCTATTGATCATTAACTGAACACATCAAGCTCTGGATTTATTCCTTTCTTGTTCATTTTTTTCTAAATGTAGCTTTATAAGCCTTTTTTATTGTTCTTAATCCATTTTGTCACAGTCAGTTCTGGGATGTAACCCTCTTCACCTAGCTTTACAGTTTCACAACAGTATTTTCTAGTTTTTTCTTATCGTTTTGATATCCTTTCCTTCTGAAGTCGTAGCTCACTGGACAGCCTTTTCTGTGGCCAAAATAATTTTTTTTATCTATCGTTCCACCTGTTTTTCACTTGTGATGACATCACCTGCTTTCTGGTTTTATTTTTCCCCCCTACAGTGCAACACATTTCCCTTGAGACTTAGTCCCTTATAAAGCTTCTACCCAGAGGATTATACCTTCCTTTTCTCTGAGAATCTTGACATTTAGTTTTCTAAACTCACAGGCAGTACCCCTGAGTAGGAGTAGTATTCCGTTCCTTTGATATTAAGAATTCTCAAATGACATGGTCATTTTTTTAAAAACCAAGTTTCCCTTGACTTCAGCTTATCAGTGAGTTCTTCTTTTTGGTCAAAGTATCCACATATAAATTTATCGGTTCATCAACGTACTGTAAAATGGGTATAATAATAATAGTAATTGTTATTATAATAATTAAAATTCATAGATTGTTCCCTCTGGGCCATAGATATTTTACGTGTTTAACATATATTTCTACACACATTTCCCCCCACCAAAAAAAAAAAAAAAAAATCAATGAAGTGTGTACTCTAGTTAGCTATGTTTCAGTCAACTGAGGCTTAGCAAGTTCAAATAATATACCTCAAGTCATAGTAAAGTAAGTGGGGTTGTTAGTACTCAGGGTGAGGTTGTCTGAGTTTAGGTCTACACACTTATGTTCCTGTTCAAGGCTTCATTTTTCAGACCCTTTACTTTTAATAAAATAAGATTGTGGATATTTGAAGCCCCCTCCTAACTACCTTTCTTTGCCTCTTCTCCAGTTTTTAAGTTTGGAAAATATTGCCCATATTCTTTTCCCAACTTACTCTTGTGTGTGTTTTTATACATCATTTTCTCATTTGTAACATGCACAAATGCAGTAGATCAGATTCTTATCCATGTATTACTTTGGTTTTAGTGGTTTGATATAAATCGTATTACATAGGCAATCCTATAACCGGTTTTCAAATCTGGTTCTAAATATCTCCTGCCTTATTTGCGTCCTACTGACTTTTATGATGTGTAATATAACAGGAAGAAAATACCTTTAACTACTGACCTCTGTTTTTTAAAAAATTGTTCTCATATTTTTTCAGTATCTCCTCCTAGATAGCTGACATTGTTATTAAATTTCTACATCTTCCTGGCAAATTAAATTTATACTATTATGTAGTAAACCACTTTATCTCTAGTATTGTTTCTGCTTTAATGTCTGTTTTATCTGATATTAATACAGCTAAGCCAACTTTATTTTGGTACATATTTTTCTATTTATATTTTCAATCTTTGGTGTACATCTCTTAAACAGTGTGCAGGAGGATATTGCTTGAACATAGTCTGACAATTGCTTTGTAATTGGACCATTTAGTCTATTTGCATTTACTGTGATTGCATATACATTTGGATATGCAAATGTATATCCTCTCATGCTGTTTTTTACTAGCCATAATTTATATACAATACGTTTGCCCACTTTAGCTGTACAATTCAATGAGTTTTAAACAATTTCTAAACCTATGAAAACATCACTTTCATTAAGACATAAAATATTGAAAGCTCTTTCTTCCTCTTTCTAGTTAATTCACACCATCTGCGGACTTAACCATTCTTCTCGTTTCTATTGCTGTATACATATTACATTTGCCAATTTAGACTCATATGATATTTGCCTCTTTATAATGGGCTCTTTCTTTAAGTTAATACTTTTAGAGATTCAATCATGTTGCATGTTTTTCCTTTTTTTTTTTTTTTTTTTGAATCGATTTTATTTATTTATTTATTTTTGGCTGTGTTGGGTCTTCATTGCTGTGCATGGGCTTTTCTCTAGTTGCGTCCAGCGGGGGCTACTCTTCGTTGCAGTGCGCAGGCTTCTCCTTGTGATGGCTTCTCTTGTTGCGGCACATGGGCTCCAGGTGTGTGGCCTTCAGTAGTTGTGGCACCAGGGCTCAGTAGTTGTGGTTCGCGGGCCTAGTTGCTCCATGGCATATGGGTTCTTCCTGGACCAGGGATTGAACCCGTGTCCCCTGCATTGGCAGGCGGATTCTTAACCACTACGCCACCAGGGAAGTCCCTGGTTTTCCTTTTTATTATTAACTAGTATTCCATTATATAAACATAGCATTATTTATATATTCATGTAATTTTTGATGAGCATATCAATTGTTCACACTTCATAACAATTTAAAATAAAGCTGCTAGGAACATGATTTATAAGCATTTTTGGGCATATTTATTGTTGCTCTTGGGTAATTTGTTGAATCACAGAGTAGGTGTGTATTTAACTTCATAAAAAATGACCAAATTATTCTCAAAAGCAGTTTTACTATTTTATATTTCCACTAGCAATATATGAGGATTCCAGAGGCTCTACATTCTCTCAAACACTTAATATTCAGTCTTTTTAATTTTAACCATTTTAATTGGAACCATCATTTAATTCTGGTTTCAGTTTGCATCTTCCTGATTATGACTGATGTTGAATAACTTATGACATATTAGCCACTTATATTTTCTTTTATGAATGATTTGATTATTTAGGCAATTTAAAAAGTAAGTTTTATTTTTATAATTGACTTAGGAATTTTGTAATATATTCTAGATACAAATACTTTACATTTGTGATATATATATTGTGAACATTTCCCCCGTATCTCTGACTTATCTTTTCATTTTCTTGACAGTGAATTAAAAAAAAAAAAAGCTTTTAAATTTTAGAATAGTTTCAGATTGACAGAAAAAATTGTAAGATAGTTAAATAGGAATTCCCATATACCCTACATCCAGTTTCTCTTTTGTTACTACCAATTTATACCCTATTATTGCTTAGTGTTTTAGTGTTATCTTGTTAACTACAGTTTAATACTATTATTGTTATCTTTGTTATTGTCATTGATCAATATTAGCTTAGATTAGCTTAGTTTCACTATAGAGTGAGCAAAGCTGTTGTCAGTGGAGAGGACCTATTTCAGAGTCTTCCCTGCAGTCAGCATAAAGCAGTAGTGGCTAATAATAAATGCTGAGGGAGTATCTCATCATATAGCAAAATGACTTAAAGAAACAATGTCAAAATGATTTTTTAATATACTCTTGTCATTGCCATTGAGGGTCCCTGGTTTGGAAAAAGCAAAACAAAACAAAACATATTATTCCACATGATCTTTGCCTAATTTATCAAAATTGATCCTAAGTATTTAGAGAATATTTTAAAAGATCAACTAAAATACAAATAAAGTTATTGCTTTAGAGTATATTTAATTTTCAGTTACAGAAGGTAATTACAAAGGGGGATATCAACTCCACCCAAATAGAGATAATAATGTAAATTTACATTTTACAGAGATGAAACCAAGGATCAGAGAAGTGTATCCATCAAATGCATATGACTGGTAATTGTCTAAGAATAAGTATTTAATCTTCAAAAGCCACACTCTTTTTATAGCTGTGTTTTTAAAACTTTTTATTTTTAGGTAATTTTAGACTTACAGGAGAGTAAAACTTACAGAAGAGTTGCAAAAATACTATAGAGCTGTCCCACATACCCTTCACCAAGGATTGCCTAATTGAAATCTTATATAACCAGAGTATTATTATTGAAACTACAAAATTAGCATTGGAACAGTACTATTATCTAAACTACAGAATTTATTTGGACTTAACCAGTTTTTCCACTAATGTTTTTTTCGTGTTCCAGGATCCAATCCAGAATGCCATATTGTATTTAGTTAGCATGTCTCCTATATGAGTCTTCTTATGCTGCATAACAAAATGCCACATTCTGGGTGGCTTAAAGGACAGAATTTATTTCTCACAGTTCTGGAGGATGGAAAGTGCTCCAAAATTAAGGTGACAGCTAGGTAGCTTTCTGGTGAGAGCTGTCTGCTTGGCTTGCAGATGGCAGCCTTCTTGCTGTGTCTTCATATGGCTGAGAGTAAGCACTTGGTATCTCTTCTTATAAGGACACTAATCTTATTGGATTCGGGACCCACCCTTACGTCTTCATTAACCTTAATTTTTCCTAAAGGTCCTATCTCCAATTACATTGGAGGTTAGGGCTTCAACATGTGAATAGGTGGAAGGCACAATTCTGTCCGTAGCACCTCCTTAATTGTCAACAATCTGACAATGCTTCAGTCTTTCCTTGTGTTTCATGACTTTACAGTTTTGAAGAATACTTGGTTATTTTGTACAGTGTACCTCAGTATGGATTTGTCTGATGTTTTCTCATGATTAATTCAAGTTTTGCATTTCTGGGAAGAATATCACCAAGCTGAATACCATACCTTCTCAGTGCATCATACCTAGAGGTACATGATTTCGATAAGTTTTATTACTGGTCACTTGATTAAAGTAGTGTCTGCCTGTTTTCCCCACTGTAGATTTATAATTTCCCCTTTTGTAATGAATAAGTATTTATTTTGGAGATGCATTGAGACTATACAAATATCTTGTTTCTCCTTAAATTTTTCTTTCACTGATTTTAGCACTCATCTGTTCAGTAGATCATGCAGCAATTATTACTGTGGTGTTCTAATGGTGTATGTGTTCCTTGCACAATTATTAATTTGAATTCTTTTTTAAGGAAGAGTTTTCCCTTCTCTCTCATTTGCTTCTATATTCATTTATTTATTTTTATCAGTATGGACTAAACATGATTTACTTTATTTAGTGTGGGAAGTACAATCAAATACTACTGTTACTTATTTTGTTTCCCAAATTGTTCCAGCTTTGGCTGTTGGGGGCTCTTTCGGGTTGGCTCCTGTGCTTTTTGACATACCATTCTTTTTTTTTTTTTCCAAACTTCCATACTTTCTGTCAACACAAAGTGTTCCAGACTCAACTTGTAATTTTATCTGACCCCCATTTGGAATCAGCCACTTCTCCAAGGAATCCTGTTACTGTTGTCGGAAAATGATATTTAGAAACCAGGATCCAAATGCTAGGCATGCTCATTGCTTGGTCCTTCAACAGGCAGTGTTTCTAGTCCCTCTTCAGGACACAGAGCTTGGAAATATGTGTACATATATTAACCCAAGCATATATATGTATATCTATCCACATACTTATGTTTATCTGTGTAAAACATGAGTTCATACTGATAACACTGACTCCAATCTATATTTGGAGTTTATATGCATATCTATATCTATTTCTATATCTATCAATACAGGACTTCTTATAGCCTTCCCCCTTTATTTATAGATTCTTTCTTCGACAGTGAGAATTTGGCTCTCATATATTAACTTTTTTCTTCAACCCTAGTAAATATGTACTTGTAGAATTGGCAGTTCTTACTCCTGTGACAAACACATTTACCTAACAGAATATGTTTATGTACAGTGCCCTTTGGTACCTTACAGCATGCAGTCAAGTCACTCTTTCCTAAAATTACTTAGGTTGGCTCCTTTCTCTCTGCCCACTTCAGTGTGGTTCTATGATTGATTTGTGATACAGTTAGATCCATTTGTCTGCCTTCCACCTTGGGTTTTCCTCAACATCTTGGTGGATTTTAAAGACAACTTACATGTAGTAAAAATTCATTTTGTGGTGCTGAGTCCTATGGCTTCTGACAAATTCCTAGAGTGACATATCTACTTTTACTGTTACTTATGACATGGTTACATTTCCACTAAAATTCCTTCATGCTCCCCTTTTGTAGTCAACCCCTACACCCACCTCCACTCAAAGCTCTGGCAATCTCAGGTCTTCTTTTTCCTCTCTAGTTTTACCTTTTCTAGAATGTCACATAAATATAATTTTGGAAAATTCCTGGCCATTATTTCTTCAAATATTTCTTTTCTTCCTCTCTCTTACTCATCTTACTCTTCTCTTCCTTGGATTACAATTACATATATATTGGACTATTTTATATCATTCAACAAATCCTAGATAATCTGTTCTTTACCTCTTCTCTTCCTATTTTTCTTTAGTGTTTTAACTTGGGTAATTTCTGTTGACCTATCTTCAAGTTCACTGTTTCTTTTCTTAGCTTTATTGAGTTTACAATGAACCCATCAAAGTCATTCTTTATTTCTAATACTTTTTAATTTCTAGCATGTCCATTTGATTCTTTCCTATAACTTCCATTTTTCTACTGAAATTACATACCTGATCTTACAGATTTCCCACCTTTTCCACTAGAGCCTTTAATATATTATTTATAGCTACTTTAAATTGCACGTTAGAAACTTCCAAAATCTATGTCATGCAGAAATCTTGTTCTGATGATTACTTTGTCATTGAGAAATAGTTTTTGTTGTTTGGGTGGTTGGTTGGTTTGTGAGAGTTTTATATATCTATTTCTGAAAGTCAAACATCTTGTGCAGATCAGCAGAGACTGAAACAAACAGTTTTTACTCCTGGAAATGGGTGTGCTTGTCCTTCTTCATCTTTAAATGCAGTCTATTGAGTTAGTTAGGAGTTGTGCTGTGTTTGAGATGCATTGTTGCTATGTTTATCCTCAGTCCACCACAATCTGCAAATTCTTCTAATGATACCTAGTATTTAGACTGATAAGCTAGTTTGGCAAAGAGTTTTTTCCTTAACCTCTGTTCCACCCTCAGTTTTAGGTGCTGTATTCCTAGACAGAATCTCTTTTTATGCTCTTGTCCCTTATTCCACAGTTATTTGTCACCTAACATTGGTTAGCCTGAGGGTATGTGGCAGATTAGGTGGGCACTGTGTCCATGGGTCTCGGGGGTGTGGTCTGCTCAGTTCTCTTGCTCCTCTCCAAGTGATTCCTCTTGAGACAGGCTGGGACCTACCATCTGGGACCCTTTGCTACAGTGCTTGCACCTGGACAAATGTCTCCTCGAGCAGCAAAATACAAAGAAACTATAAGGGACTAAACATAACTGCATGCATGCACAGTTGGGGCAAATTACAGACAACAAGATACACAAAAAGACCAAAAAGCCCAACTGCCACTTCTGAAGAACCGGGAACAAAAGCAGGGGGTCGGGAGCAAAAGCAGGGTACTGCACATACCCCCTGCACACAGCACCACCAAAGGGGTGGGCAGACCCCTAGGTCACCCCTCCAGCCTGACCCCTGGACTTGCCCCTATCCTCACCCCGTATAAGGAACCCGCTCTCCCCGCCTTGGGAGTGAGCAAACAAGGGAACTTATTACTTGTTCTTGCTCCCCCCCCTACTGCAGCAGGGCCCCAGAAAAGGCTTGCCTGAATTTCTTGTCTGGCCTCTGATCAATTTCTGTTGATTAAGGAGGCCAAGAACCCTGGTCAGTAACACTGTGGCCGCATCCATAATCCTCTCCTCCTCACAGGGGGCAGATTTCTACCCCCTCCTTCTTTTTCCTCTTCCCAGATGCAGTGGGTTTTCACCAGTATCCTTAGAATGATTGCTGTTTGTTGCCTGTCCCCCACAGATGAAAGCACCAGAGGAAGATGGAGAAGGAGCTGGGTAGAGACTGTACTCATTCCCTCTTCCAGGATTGTACCATCGGGAACATTTTCTTATAAGTTTCTCCAGTCATTTTTTTTCTGTGAGTGTCCAGTGCTGTTTGTGGAGAAAAACCCTATTAAGGGCTCAGATTCCTCAAGGTCTGTGGCCCCCAGGGGCTCACACTCCCTTGCCAATACACAGTGAGCCTCCACCGAATCCCCAGCCTCTCCAGAGGGACTCTTGTTATCAGCTGCCTGTCAGTGTGCATGTTATGTCTCCCTCGATTTTGGTGGCTGCCTCTCCATAGATTTTAGACCCAGTTAGCTGACAATAATCTCAGCTCAGCCTCAAGAAAATTCATGAATTTGCATTCGTTTCTTTGTTTGGGTGGAAGTGTTGCTTTTTCCAGCTCTCTAGATTCTAAAAGGAAACCAGAAGTCCTCCGAAACTCCATGCTCTCCACACCCAAACTCCTTCCAACACACCGCTTTTAAGAGTTTTACTTCATTTTCTCTGAAGGATTCATACGCCATTCTTATTGCTTGTGCTCTTAACTTGAGAAATGTTCTCAGGGAATTATTTTTCTATGTGAGAAGACTTATTTTTCCAAATAGAATATAGGTAAGGATTAGGGGTAGATAGATATTTAAAGAACACGCATTCAGTTGAATCTATGCATAAAACTGGAAAGGGGGGCAGAAATAGTGCTCACCTTTATCAACTGTCAACTTAATATCTGTGCCAAATAATGCATTGAATGAACATTTTCAGTGAAAGACAAGGTACTTGACTCTTTTTCCTGATTTTGCTGATGTTCATACTGGTTAATGTGTTTATGTTTCTTTAGTTTCTGAGCTTCTGCTTACTCATCGGTCAAAAGATTTTCAGTTGACTTTAGAAATAATATTTTGCATTTGGTAGGCTGGCTTTAGTAATGACATAACTATAAACCATTAATTTTAAAATGTTTTGGCAATATCACTGTAATAAAGAGTTAGTTCATTTATTCAATCATTTAATGAATATATAATAAATATTTATTGAACTCCTCTTTTTTAGTAAATACCATTCTAGGCACAAGGAATTCAAAGTGACTAAGACAGGCAAGGCCACTGGACGGGTAGAGCTTCTCTTTTAATTATGCAGAATGATTAAAGAAAAAAGCAAATAAACATATAAGGTTTTTTTTTTTTTTTCCGAGCAGAAGCGGGGCAGGGCCCCCTGAGCTGAGCCCAGACGTCATGGATTTCCTCTGTTTTTTTTTGTTTTTTTAAAATTATTTATTTATTTATTTTTGGCTGTGTTGGGTCTTCATTTCTGTGGGAGGGCTTCCTTTGGTTGCGGCAAGCGGGGGCCACTATTCATCGCGGTGCGCGGGCCTCTCACTATCGCGGCCTCTCTTGTTGCGGAGCACAGGCTCCAGACGCGCAGGCCCAGTAGTTGTGGCTAGTTGCCCCGCAGCATGTGGGACCGCAGCATGTGGGATCTTCCCAGACCAGGGCTCGAACCCGTGTCCCCTGCATTAGCAGGCAGATTATCAACCACTGCGCCACCAGGGAAGCCGTAAGGTTTTTTTTTTTGAAAGGTTTAGTGCAATTAATAAAAGAAAATTGGGATTACTATTTTAGTCACCCAAGGACATTTGGAAAGGATGATATTTGAATTGAGATATAAAACAATTTGGAGGATCCAACTGTGTGACTATCTGGGAGGAAAGAAAAAAAAAAAAAATATATATATATACACACACACACATACATGTAGATATGTAGATATCATCTATCAGTCTTATATATTATTATATGTATATTGATAATAAAAATGTATTTTTATATATACATGGAAAGTAATAAGTAATAGACTATGACTGAACAGCAAATGGCTTAAAATAGGAGGATGCTTTCTCCATTTCCAATCTAAGTCATTGAAAACTATTCAAGATAATCATTAGTTCTAATCCTGGAACACATTATAAGGTAGCGTGATCTACAGGATGCACTTTCATCTTCACACAGTTTTAATGTGATTTTCACAAAGTATTAGATCAGCTTCTTTGTGCCATTAGAAAACACCTAAGATCTTCCAATCAATCAAAGCACTTGATGGCTCTTTATCGTAAGAGAGGAAAAAGATGTAACTTCATGGTCCATTGCTAATGGGTTCTTCCACTGTTGTGGTTAATAGCATGAGTTTCTTCTACATCTAAGGTCTCTGAATTAAATAGATTAAAAGATTAGTGGGAGCCCAGTGATGTATTAGTGTGTGTGCAACCAATTATGGTCTCTTTTTAACTTAGTTTTATCACAGTCCGAGTTTGTATTAGAAAACTTTTTGACTTGGTGTGGGGAGGTCAGTCTTCAACCACATTGTTTACGGCACAACAAAATTATTTCATAAGATAAAAAGTTTCCTCTGGAGCCTTTGATTTCCTGAATTAGCTGTCAACAGCAGCACAAATTAGTTGAAACAAACATACAGATAGAAAAGCATTATTTGTAGGGATTGGAGTTTTAAATTCTAGTCCAATATGTATTCCCAATGAACTGTCTCTGGTCAAGTTACTAGATATTTCCTATTTAGTGTTCACATTATTTATTAAAGGTACCAAAATGCATTACCCCATTGGTCATTACCTTTAGGAACCTGCTATAATGTAAAAGATTCTAGGCTGTAAGGCCTTTTGCTAGTCAAAAGCTGAGGGAATTTGTTTGCTACATGGAAGACTATATTTCTTGGGAGACAGATAATGTTCTTGTCCATACCTGACACAGAGTGAGAGAACTTCACAAAGACTTTTATAAGTTTTCAACTTATAATAAAGTCCCATTGTTTTTTCATCCCACTACAATAATTAGAATGACATAATTGTGTGTGAATGTTAAAAGATATTAGTAGGTGACTTGCTTTTACAGGTTTTTCCTGGGAACTTTGATATTCCATAGAGGCATGGTCAGATTCTTTGGCACCCCAGGCCACAAACATCCATTTTTAACCTTTCTCAATCTACAGTAAATTAGCTCTAAGTGAAAGTAACATAGAAAAGCCATTATGCAGATATGTCCATTAAAAGTCATATTTCTTTACAGGCCAATGGGGAGGGGGAAGTCCAAATTGCCTGATCTTACAGTTCTGCCTATAATTAATGTCAAGACTCTTATTTCAATTCATAACTCAAAATCTCAGTGTCTGAAATTCTGTGCTAGTACAATTCTTTTCTTACCATGATATTTACAGGGCAACTATTGTGTGCAAACCCCTATATTTATAGAACTTGTTCTTGCCATATTCCAATCATAGTCATCCTTGGCTCTAGAGATGTAATTTGTCCAAGTAATTCTGAAAGGCCTCCTTGTTGCATAATAGTCCTGAAGAAGTAAACTTCAGACAGTTTTGTGGATCTATGAAATTTTAGGCATTTTAAATATAAAGTGTCTCAAGGGGTCTTTTGACTCAGGACTTTAGGAAAACAATGAAAAGGATCTGAGAAGGCAAAACAATTGTAAGAAAAATGACACATAAACTTACTTAACTGGTAACTTGTTACATAATCATATTAATTTATGGCATATATGTGACAAACAGGTTTGATTCATTTAGTCAACAGTTCTGCCTTTCAAAATAATAGCTAGTCTTCAGACATGGGTAGTATATAGAATTAGGTACTTGGTTGACCTGAATCATGGACTCCTGCTTTCCTATTGCTTCTCTTTTCTATTTCAACTGCTATTCTTTTTTGAGACCCTAAATTACTCTTGTTTGGACCATTGTGATAATCACCCAATTGGTCTTCTTAGAGTTAATGGTACAAGATACCACAATGCTGCTTAAGTTGACTTTTATAAAATAAAAACTTTCTCATGTTATTTATCTACTTTATATTCTTTACTGGTTTTCCATTTCCTCTTGGATAAATTCCAGATTGTTTTCTGCAATACCTTGGCTTATTAATTTATTTTTAATAAAGTAGGTATTTATTTTGTTTAGGCACTTCCCTAGACTCAGGGGCATAGAGCAAACAAAGCATAAATCAGAACCCTATTCATGCCTCTAGACTTCCTGTTCTTACAATCTACCTTCTATTCATGCTGAAATCTCTGCTCTTCCTGGAAAGCAACATCATCTGCCAAGTATCTGTGATCACAAAATTCTTTTAGCACAAAGTATAAAAGAACACATGAAGCCTGATAATATGTGTTTGATAAATGACTGAACTCATCTTCTGAGCACTTATTATATGCCAGTCTCTGTATAAGGTGTTGGGGATACAACTGTGAAGAAAATCAAAGTTCCTGCCCTCGTGGAGCTTACACTCTAGTGTTCAAAGTATACAGAGGCAAGTTTGCAAATTTGCACAACAGACGTTTTGCTACTGCTACTATTTCAGTATTTGTGAATTGCCCTGGGATCATCCCTAGAAATATTTATGTTTTCATGACTTTATCTGGGATTGTTTTTGTTTATTCTTTATATTCTGCTATATTTGTGACCTGCCTTTGGTTATTTTCTCAATAGGAAGCCTCTTGGTCCTTTATAAGCAGGACAACTGCTTATTGCCTTGTACATTGTACACTTCACATTCACAGAGATGTGTGTCATGACTGGCACTCTAAAGTTGGACAAGTCAACATCCAAACTCACTAACTTAGCAGTCTATCAGAATCACTGGAGAAGCTTAAAATTACACATTCTGAGGCTCCATCTCTTAAGAATCTGATTTGTTATGTCTGGAATGAAGCCCAATATGTGATGTGTTTTAAAGCCATCTCCTTCTCTCTATCTCCTCCATCCCTTCACTCCTCTAATCCCCCATCTTATGATTTTTACTGTCTCTCATGTCTGAAAATCACTACTTTAAGCCACTGATGATGGGGACTCCATTTAAAATTACTGTAGCAATTCTGACTATACTGTGTAATGCTCACTCTATTTCAAGCTTAAACTTTCTCTAATGTGAATTTAAATTAGCCTTACTCTCTCCAATTGACTCAAGATAGAATACTCAGAATTGTCTTTAACACATTTTTATGTCCCAGTCTCCATATTTAGTCATCAAGCCATTGGATTTGGCCACCATTGTGAATTTCAAATTTCTCCTTTCATCTCATTTCTCACAGCCACTGCCCTGGTTAATTCTGAATCATGCCTCTCCAGAACTCTTCCAATTACCTCTTAGCAGTTCTCTCTGCTCTACTCTCTTGGCCCCTTTAATCCAGTTCCTACACTTCCTCATGAGTGATTTAACTGAAAAGCAGAACCCAATCACCACTCTCAAGCTTAAAAGTATTAATTGGCTCCCCACTGTCCATAGCATTAAGTCTAAACTTTCTGACATGAAAGTTAAAGTCAGTCTCAATCCAGTTGAATCTATTACGTCTCTAAATATTATATTTACCCTGTATTTTGTCCACTGCCACCTACTAAACACATTATGCATTCCCCTCATTCCTTGTTTATGTTACTTCCTCTGCCTGAATGCCACCTTCTGTCTTACTTTTTTTTCCCATCCATCAAGGGACAATTAAAATGTTATTTACACTTTTCTGCTCCAGTGTCCTTTTTCTTGGATTTTTTTTCTTGGTAGAATCATGTAGAATTTGATGGCATGGGCAAATGCTCTTATATTAAGTGTTAAAATGAAGATGTATACAAAGCTATGGTTACTATACAGATCTAATTTTGTAACAATTTTACACACACACACTCACACAATGTGATGGATTGTGTTGTGTTTGACTCAGTTGGGAAGTATATGATTCCAGTTTGATAAAAGAGGAACTTAAATAAACTTAGAAGACAGAGTAAAATAGCAGTCATTCCTCTCTGAAATTCTGCAATGATGGACGGGCACAGGTTCTTTGGCAATTTCCTGCTTTGCCTCACTCTCCTCTGCTTTTTGTCCAGCTCCTCCAAAACAGGACACTTGTTTGTAAACCCATAGAGGCAGGAGCTATACAGACACACCCATAGCCCTCTCCACAAGCTCCCACATTGCCGTCCCACTTCAGGAGCTGATCAGTTTATTGCTTGATGACCTCTTCTCTGAACCTATAACCGCCCATGCTAGACCTTTAATTACACAACTTCTTCCTCGCTGTCCCATTACACTCATATTGATTCTGTTTCCACAAGTGAGCCTGACTACCACATACATGGGGAGAGATAGAGCAAGTGGGCAGTGGGTGAGGGGTGGGAGATGCAGCGGTAAAGAATAAATATACGAAAATATTAAATGTACATCTCTCAGAAAAAGCCAACAGACACATCATCTCAGGTAATTATGTGACCTAGGTTTATCTGATCTTGTGATTCACGGGACTTCTGTTTCCCATTAGAGGGCCTTTGTGTCTGATTGTCTGTTTCTGATTACCTAAAGGAGAATACTTCCACCAGAGGACCACCCACTGAACTGGGAGTTTATTCTGCTTTTTGGCCATTTGGGGCTTCTCAGAGACAGCAAAAAGAGGCAGCAAAGGAGATTACCTTGGGTTGAGGTGATTGATTGTGATCATCAAGGAAATAAGATTGTTACTGTACAATGAGAGCAGGGAAAAGAAGTAAGACGGGAGCCAAGGTGATTCTCAGAGTGCCTTTTCGTGCCACACTAACTTTATACAGTCAAGACTGTTCAATGTTCAAAACTCTCAGATATTAAGGTTTGAGTCATTCATCAGGAAAAAGACACCAAACAACTGAGATGCTAGCTGAAGGGAAGGGAACAGATACATGGAAACGAACGTGGTGGATCAAGTCATAAATAAATAGAGCCTTAAGACCAGTTGCAGAAATAACAATTTTAGCTGCTACCCACTTTCATTTTATTTCCAAATGATTTTCTTCTCTTAAATTTTCCACAATTTTATGTTGGCTGTGTTAATTATGATTATCCCTACAGTTGAGCCAGCCAGTAGCTTACAAAATATTGAGATAAATCGTAAAACCCAAAGAGAAATGGGCATCCAGTCCAGAGCTTCTGGGCATCGTGTTGTACAAGTGAACTGATTTGGGATTTCATCTCTTTGGGGATAGGATGAATGTATTACTCTCAGTTGTGCATAAAGACAGCCTCATTATGTGATAGTGGAATTTTTTTTCCTAAAGTCTGACTATGGGTATAAGGGTATACATATGTTTTTGGGAAATAGAAAGAATCAATTGTGGAGTATATTTGTCATTCTTTCAGTGTCCCTTTAACTTCAACTCCCATCTTAATCTGAGATTAATTTGTCATCATGTGCATCTGTGAAAACCAACGAAGGGAGATCTTTTCTTTCCATAAATCCTGGGCACACAAATCTGATTTTACCAAAAGGATGCTTCTACCAATGATTTTTGAAACTTAACTGAGTGACAGACATGCTTAAGAAGTTTAAAGTTTCTTTTCACTAGCCTGGCCATAATGGCTGTACCCAGAGTCCAGCAGCAGTGGTGTCCACAGACCCTGTGATGATGGCACCAGAAGCCGGGTCCCATCCAAACTCTTCCTACTGCTGGCACTAGCTGTGGCTTCTGTTTCCCACTTATCGTGGTTTTCTGCTTACATTTCAAGGATTCAATATTTAGTTTTCCCAAACATTTTGTGTGATATCTGCCACTTTCGAATAAGTTGTTTTTCTGTTTATGTTACCCAAAGTCACTCTCTGCTTCTTGCAACAAAGAGCCTTGTACTACTTCTAATGTGTTTGCAGTCCTTCTTGTGTATGTGTGTGTGTTTACTTCTTTCTGAGGTGCATCCTGTGAAAACTTTGCCAATGATTATCTATGAGTAGTAAAATATTTCAAACTTTGTATTTTTGAAGTATTATTATTAGTCAAAAACATGCATCATTTGTCCAACAGTGTTTATTGTGTACCTATTACACACCTGGCACTGAGAAAAACACACACACGTGAATAAGATTTAGTCTTTGCTCTTGATGCTTTTATTATACTAAAAAATTTACTAATTATTAAACGACATAAAGTTAATTGACACATTTGAGAAAATCAAGTACAGTTTTGGTTCAACTTTTCAGCTCTGTTTGTGCTTTTAGGGCGACATCAGTATTTTTTTTTAATTTTTTAAAATAAGAATTTAAGTTTTAAATCCTATCTGTTAAAATATGTGTGAATACACATGCACGTTACATATAGCATTAGGCGAAATGTGTAGCCTCTGAATTTGCGAAACACAGTATATGTATTTTCAGAAAATGAACCGCTAAAAGATTACTAAGTATAATATGAGGCAGATAAATACACGCAGCAGATGACAGAGAACACAATAGTGGGATACAAGGGATGTTGAAATATTGGTAAAAGCTCTTTCATCAGAGCTCAGCAAGGGCAAGGTAAGGTTTTGAGAGGGTCCTTGAAGCCTGAATGGGATTTTGGTGAACAGAATAGTGGAGAAGGTAATACAGAAATAGGAATGTATAAAACAAAGCAATGCAGATTATTACCCATTATGGAGACAATATGAAGTTCAGTAGAATTCTACTTTTTCATCTCCTTCCTCACAATAAATGATTATGAATTGTTTTGAAGGTAGTGGGAGTTTCAATAATTATTTTTAATAAATAATAATAGTGAGTGACTATTGTGTACTTACTGTGGAATTGATAACTATGCAGAATGCCTATACTTAAAAAAATTATTCTTGTACCTCCATTATCTAGGAATTAGTATAGTTAATTACATTTTATAGATGGGAAACTGCGGATGGAAACAGGAAGTTACTTGCTTAGAGCGGCATGTTGGTAGATGGCAAAGCTGGACTTGGTTCCTCTCAGTCCAGCCTCTGAGTCATTACCACCATCCCAGGATGCTTCTTTTTAGTCTCCCTCTGGGCCTATATTCAGTCAAGATTCCCTTTTTAAGAAGACAATATCCTTCCCACAGATACTAAATAACCTTTATAATCATGTTGCCAGTATGCTTTCATCATTGTTTAGTATAGAAGTATTTCTAAATAACAAGAAGCTCTCATCAAAGTAAGACTGTTCCCTAAATTAAATGTTTACAGTTTTAATAGGGGGGACAAAAACACTTCATAGGATAGAAAAGAAATATTTCAGCTTTTCTCTTTAAAAAATCAAATCTCAGTATACAGATACAATTTTGTTTAGGTTTCCCTTAATATAATCTTTAAAGAATAGTCTCAGCGTCCTTCATGCATTTGTGACCTGTTGATGAAAATGTAGTTCCCAGCTGTTTCTCTCACCGTGTCTTCTTTTGAGATCTTTAATTGCTTTTCTAATCCCCTGATACTAAATTTCTCTCCCCTCATTGGCAGCAGATAGTGGACTAAAATTCTTCAGGTAAAAACCTGTTTTTATTTGTCTCATTCACCTGTGTTGAGGACATTAAGACTTCTAGTCCTGCTGCGGAGACGGCTGGGGGGTGTTTCAGTGACTCTAGTTCTGAGCGGATGACACATCCTCCGGCAGAGAGGCCAGGCCCTGGGCCCGGTGAAGGAAGACACAAGCAAACACACAAACTTAAGTCTTTTGAAGGAAAACTGGTTTGCTGAGCAAAGAACTGTGTCAAATGAGGTAGCAGTTGAAAACACTTAGAGCAGGAGCCTACCTGACCTAAAGTGAGGAAGAGGGTGTAGCCCACAGGGAAATGGAAAATCACAGTCTCAAAAAGAAATCTGACCATGTCTTTTACTTCTTTGAATTTAAGCATCATCAATATTTAATAACTCAGTAGAGTATGTGTGCTTCAAGATGATGAGACCCTACCCGGGCTCACAGCCTTGACAGAAAGCATTGCTCTGACTTTGAAGTTTGGGCCGGGGAAAGCAGACAGTCACCTCTTTCTGAATGCTCAAAGCAGTTTCTTCCTAAAGGTAAATGCATCAGGTACATGGAGACAGAGTTTCTTAAAAGTGAAGTTAGAACAAGAGACAACAAGAGGTTTCTTCTTTTGATTTTTCTTTCTAATTTTTATTCCTATTTTTGACCTTTGTCCTTTACTTTGTACTAGGTCTTAGTAAGAACAACTGCTTGGGAGCTAAAATTGAAATTGCACTGGTAAATTCACGGGGGCCTTAAGGCTTGACAGACATATTGGTGTTTGGTGACATTAGCTTTGGACTTATGTCTGTGTTCCCTTTCATGCATTTGTAGAAAGACCCAATTTTCTGAGAATTTCCCTTGAAAAATTCTTTTCTGTCCCTCCTACTCTCTTGCCCCATCCCCAAGTACAAACATGCAACTTCACTAAGATCTATTCTTGGCCATGACAATTACTTTTGAAATATATTGCCAATCCTAAGTATTGGCAGAGGTTTACTTTAGCATTGGAACTGGCACTGACTCTGGCTGCTCTCAAGTGTAAGTCTGATTATTTTCAGCCATTAAAAAAAAAAATTCTTCTAGATAAGGGCAGATTCTCTTTCAAATCCTACCTGCTGTGCAAGCATGGCAAAAGATTGAATGGATGGGAATACACTGAAGTGGCCCAAATTCATCCTTTGACCTCTGAGCTCAACTGGAGAAAACTAATGAGACTGAATGAGTTGAAGAATTATTTCTTGAACGATTTTTCGCAAATGGTGTATAGCAAATCTGGATGTTTTCTTTTTGATACATACTTTTGTTGGGCAATTAGGGAAGTGAGGACAGACCAGAGAACTTTTCTGCTTTAAAAAATAAAAAGCATGTTATAGAAACCAACCATATGGGCAACATAGTACAGTGGGAAGCATCTTTAACTCAGAGTCTGAAGATATAAGCTAAAATCTTAGAACACTGTGTGCACCGCTTAAAAGACATGTGTCAGCTTTTTCTGGGTTTCAGTTTCCTCCTTTTACCCTAATTGGGTATAAGCCTCTATCAGTGGTGTTGAGCCATTCTGTCCAATCTCTCTCCCTCCACAAAGTAATTTTCCTGAAAAGGGAAGTGATTTATTCATTCAGAAAGGAATGAACAGAAGTGAGTGAGGTGCTTGCTTTATTCTAATGAATTTAAAATTGAGTCAAGCAGGGATGACATGCACATATGAAGCTTGTAAAAACAGTCATACAGTGTTTGCCTGAATTCCATAATGAGGAAATTTATAAGGTAGATTTTTAGGAAAGAGGGAGAGAATTTTGGACTCAATGGACCGTGTTAGACTTTATGAAAAAATAAGACTTATTCTGTGCTTTGCGTTCTTTGTAGAGTTTCCTGAGGTTAGTGAAACTCTACAAAGAAGAGTTGTAGAGTTGTGACATGGTGGAAATTGCGCTGACATTGAGACAAAAACTGATTTGAAAGTACCTCTGCCACGTACTAGCTGTATGGAAAAATCATTTAAACCTCTTTGATTTTCCACTCCCCCAATTATTGAATGAGGTGACAACTACTACCTCACAGGCTAATTGAGAGTATTCAACAAGATGACGCCTAGGAAAGAGACCAGTGAAGTGCCTGGCTCATATCAGGTGCTCACTCAACCCTTGACTCAGTTCAAGAGGAGGCAAGATAGAGGAGAAAAGACATGGCAGTGGTGACCAATGTGCCATGCTCAGAGAAGAGTGCAGAAGCCCGGCTGGCTAAAGACGGAACGTCAGCCCCTTCAGGCAGGGAGCTGTGGTGCGCAGAAGGCCACTGTGACCTGCCTAAGCCGATCCTCACATCTTCATGGAGTGGCCAGTGGAGTCTGGGATTTAGAGTTTCTAAAACTTTGAATCCTCAATTTCTTATCTGTTGAATTTATTTGAACTGGTTCTGGTGATGCCTACACAATGCCAGATGAATCTTTTAAATCAATTTTTAATTGCGAAAGACAGGAAAAATACAAATGATAGTTGATTATGGATTGTTGAATGACTGTATGGTCGAGTTCAGTAAAAGTGCCTGATATATTAAAGATACATATTGGGGCGGTATACGTTTATTTTTATTCTGAGATCCCATATTAATTAGCTTTTGCTAAGTCATGCTACGGTAACAAACAGCCCCTAAATCTCTGGATTTACAGCAGTATTTACTTCCCACTCACATGTACCTGCTGCTGGTTGACTTCAGTTCACTTGTGTTCTAATTTCAGGACCCAGGTTGAAGAAGCAGTTTGGGGGCAGTGGGCAAAGAGCTAAGGTCATAGCACATGACTGCTCTTAATGTTGTGCTAATAGAGGTGTTTGGCACATCTGCTTACGTTGCATCAGCCGAAGAAAGTCCCATTGCACAGGACCTATACTCCTGCCCTAGGGAGGCACTGTAAGTTACGTATCAATGGAGAGTGAAGTATGATTCCTCTACAGATGAGGAAATGAACAATCAGGAGCAAAAATACAATAATACAATCTAGACAGACCATAAATTCCTGAATTAAAGTTTTCTAAGAATTAACATGCGATAATTTGCCCCCATTCTCTAATGGAAAATATAGCCGAAAGCTAACATGTCATTTTCACCTGGCTAAGGCCACCTCTCTTTCACAGATGTGCAAAATTGTAAATTACCCTTCTTACCTGCTTGCTCTTCTATGAGGCACTTCAGAGGCTACTGTCCATTCCTAGACCATCTCTTCATCAGATAACTAAGTGGCAGGTCTGTGCTCATTCACTGAGATTGCACTCTTGAATGTGTGTATTATTGTTCCAAGACTTGAGTGGGCTTCACAGAATCCAGATTTATTGGTAAGATTCTAGATGCTTCTCCTAATGTACATTAAAAGGCATTGTGGCATGCATTGGAGTGACCTTGCATTTAAAGAATTTCCTCAAATAAGATGCAAACTATGTAATGGATAAATCAGTCAGTGTCCAGTGTCTTTAGAAAGTCTGACTATCATTACTGCTTGAGCAATGAGTGAGCTGGGTTTGCTTTTATTTTCATGTATCCTTTCAAGCAGTTTCCATCTGTGGCTAATGTTATAAAGCCAGTGTCTGAGACATCTTTGTTTTTATTGTGGCAATATATCTAAGCCCTCTCTTTATCTTAAGTAATCCGGTCCCTCTGAAAGATGATGCCGGGACTCTGAAAGAAAAAAAATCTGATAAGATAACGGCTTACAGTGACATCTATATAATTGCCCCCGTCAGAACTCATTTCCAGCTGTCGATGTGGGAGCTTACTTCAGTGCTGTAGCTAGGAAACAGGGAAGGCAAATAACTGCTTCTCTTTGGCTCCAATCTTCTGAACTATTCGTGCTTAAAGGAAAGCATTTCATCCAGGAATCCTGTACTTGCAGTCACACATAGATTTGCCCCTCAAAGATCCCAATTTTCTTTGAAGGATAATTAGAGGGACTTGTCATTATAGACCAATTGTCCCCTTTTAGACTCAACAAGAAAGTTTCTTTATAATCAGTAAAGTTCCCCAGTTTTTTTCCTCCAATTCGTGTATGATAGAGGTCCTCCAACACTCTACTTTGACTGAATTGTTAATCTCTAAAGTCAGTTGGGTTCACACCACCTGACTTTAGAGATTGGCAGCTGACATGTCCCCCACTGCAGGCAGCAGGGATTTTCTGCATTTAGCAGGACTTGTCTGGAAGCTGTTGCCATGAATTCCCATCAGGAGATCTGAGGCAGCCTTTTCCCCTCCCTTTCTCCAATCTACGCTCTCTTTGTTCTTTCACATCAGGGACCTGAAGACTTTATAGGTATCAGGAGTCTGCCTCAGTGCTTTAACGTTAGCCTAGAAAGACCCATCCGTGTATTTATATGAGTGATGGCCAATAAGGAGTAAAATTTCAATGTCTTTTTTAGTATCTACCCAGAACTGTTTCTGATATTCTACCTAGTTCATTCTGATTCTGTTCTGTGTAAAGCTTGACTTTATTCCCAAATTTTGTTCATCTTGCTGTCCCCTGAATAGCCTTCATTTCCGTGGCTTTTGCAGGAATCTAAGTCTGCTTACCCCTGGCTCTTCCTTCTCCCTTGGTGGGAGAGCTCTCACATCTGTTCCGGAATCTGATATACAAAGCCTAGTATGGTGGCCTGATTGGGTTGACCGAGAGATAGGACCATACTCCCCTTAAAAAGTTGAAGTCCTGGGCTTCTCTGGTGGCACAGTGGTTAAGAATCCTCCTGCCAATGCAGGGGACACGGGTTTGAGCCCTGGTCCGGGAAGATCCCACATGCTGCGGAGCAACTAAGCCCATGTGCCACAACTACTGAGCTTGTGCTCTAGAGCCCATGAACCACAACTACTGAGCCTACGTGCTACAACTACTGAAGCCCGCGTGCCTAGAGCCCATGCTCCGCGACGGGTAACCACCGGCTCGATGCAACTAGAGAAAGCCCACATGCAGCAACGAAGACCCAATGCAGCCAAAGATAAATAAATAAAATAAATAAATTTATTAAGAAAAAAAAAAGTTGAAGGCCTAAAGAAAAGCCAACCTCATTTGCTTCCACTCAGATGATCTTCATTCTGTCACACTAAGTTCAATCAAGTAGTGAATTACTCAGGGTAAGCCTGCAACTTCTGTAAGTGACTTAGACTAATTTAGCTTTAAGGATTTTTTACTACACTTTTGAAAAATACAATATTGGCGGGGGAGGGGGGGCATCATATAACTTGGCCAGGCAAAGAATGTATCAGGTAACTTTGTTTTATGCCTGTATGATATGTTTTCCACTGTGACGTGAGATCCCAGAGGACCAGGACTCTGTCTTAGTCATCTTTGCATCCACAATCTATAGAATATTGCCTGGACCTCGTGAGTGCTCAATATCTGCAGTATGAATCATGAATAAATGCAAAAGGAGTACATTATTTTACAGTACTATAATGCTATTAAGAGCTACCATTTATCATTTACTAAGTTAAGAAACTGTGAAAACGATGCAAGAGGCCTGAAATTCATTATTGCTCATTGCATTGAATATTCTCAACCACCCTACAAATGAGAACTATTTTATCCTCATTTTGTCATTGTTAAAAATTTAGGTTATAAGATTTTTAACTGGCTTGAACTTAGTATAGGACCTCACATATTGTTGGTATTCAGCTAAGTAAATATTTCTAGAAGGAGGGGAAGGAAGGAAGGGAGGGAGGGAGGGAGGGAAGAAGGAAGGAAGGAAGGAAAGCTATAAAATCAGAAATCAGTGACAGCTGTCTTGGTCTCCAGCAACTTCCCTTCCAGTCTTTTTTCCCACTTTAATGCCAACTTCATCCGCTTCCCTCTGCCTTCTTCAAAATTCCCCTCTTAAAGGAATATATTAGTAGTATTGACACACAATGTGAATTTAAGTCATTGAGTTACATCTTTGTGGTGTGTAAGCATTGAAACCATATCTGCATCTGTGGAATTCAAGGCATCAGCAAGAAAGTGGATGGATTTTTATGCAGTGAGCACCGTTCTATATGTCACTGAAGATATCACATTTACAGAGTCATATTCTCTGCTAATGTGTAAACCTAAACTTGGTTGAGACAATACCATCAAAAACAGAGGATCATGGCCCATCAGTTCTGATTTGGTGGTTAGTTGATGTTCACTCCTCAAATTCTGCTTTTAGTCTGACAAAGCTCAACTACCTGAGAATATACAATACAGAAAAAACTATAGTCACCTCCTAGAGATAACGACTCTTTGGATATAAATTTCCTTCAAATTTTTATATGTGTTTGTAAGATTATATAATAAAATTGAGGTTATGATAAGTAAATAAATATTTAATTTTTACTCATTTTAATGACTAAGTATTTAATAATGTGAATATGTATTAATGTATTTAACTGGTTCTCAATGGATATTCACTTAAATTATTTTCACAATTTTGCTCATAAGTAACACTAAAATGAACATCCTCATTGATAAATATGTATACATGTGCCTGATTATTTCCTTGACATAAATTCCTAGACATAATTCTCTGGACTCTTTATGTAACACCTGTTATAAATCTAAAATTATTTCAAAATAAGAAGTTAAAAAATATTGTGTCAAGTTCCATGTATGTGTGTATGCACACATACACATTAGGTGTTTTCTTACACTTTTCTAACCATTTCTTCCAGTGAATGTACTTAATGTCCTTCAATAGCACTTCTGAAAGAATCAAATGAGTAATGCTGCATTTAGCTCATAAGAAATATTCAGAAATAACTGAAGAATGATGAATGAAAGAATATGTAAATAAGAGACTTCTGTTTACAATAACATAGTCAAGAATTTATACCACCTTGTGTTTCTGTCTCTACACCACCCTCTACATCTACCTCCATTTGGATGCATGCCTCTTTTTTTTCACATGAATAGCATATATATAAGACCAATAACTTGAGGTTATGTTTTCTCTCTGCTTGCAGCCCAACTCCCTGCATAGCTCCACTAATGGAAAATTAGTGACACAAAATTACTGCAACTGAGGTCACACATTGAAGCTGTTTGACTCCTCTGTTGGGACAAAATCTGGTGTCATTATGTTAGAAATTCTCTGTTCTGCATAGAGTTCCTATCTGAGAATTTCTTATGCTCATTTTATATTAAAGAGGCTTTTTAATAGAACCTCTGACCTACTCTATAGAAGAAAAATAAAAATTATCACAACCTTTATGATACCTTTAAAAGCTCTTTGGGACTCCAACATGTGAGTAGCCTGCAAAACATTTAGAATTCTTTCTGACAGTGTCAGATGAAAAAACTAAGCAGTGGCTCTAGAAGCCAAAGGACAAGCCTTATGATTTCAGAATATGTCTCATTGGCCCTTGAATTGAAGCCCTTAAACTCCGAGAAATATTTCATTTTTTGTCCTTGTTACTCTCTGAATTTGATCTGTCAAACCTGCAGCCATTATGCAACTATCTTTCCTTCTTTCTTTGGCCTTTTGTTATTAAAGGATTGTTTACATATTCATTGAAGGAAGTACAATGAAAAGTGACTCCTTACCCTGATAAAGAATAGGATATGTACCCATTTCTCTTCCTCTTCTTGCCTTTTTAGATGAGAATCAGGGTTTCAGATGCTCTACAAGCTAGATATAAGTTGCTGACTTGTATTTAATTCTTCCTGTGAAGAAAATGTTCTTGCAGTATCAAAGCAACTTCCTTCATCTCTGATGAGTATCAGGCAGCAGAAGAAATCCGTATATGACTCTAACAGTTAGATGAATTAAGATGCCAATATGCCAAGAAATAAAGAAGTAACCTTCACAGAGATATGCTGTGACGTATTTGAAGAGATTTTTCTTCCTAGATTATAATTTTTTTGTTAAATATGAGCACCCATTTTCTCCCCCAGGAATGAAGAAAGGAGCAAAATGTTACCCTCCTCTCCGTGAGGTTAATAGTCTCAGAATGATACTGTGTAAGAAATCTAACTAAGACACTTGTCTATTTTTCTTACTGGTATGACACCTCCTTCCAATTTTTAAGGGCAGATCACTTGACTAAGAAGAAGTCCTGAACTCTAGTCCTAGTTGATATGTAATTCACTGGATATGACTTGGGAAAAGTTACTTAAATTCTTTCAACCTTGATTTTCAAATGTTGAAGTTAGCATAAACAATTTTTAAGGTTTATTTTGATTTCATTTTGATGCAATAGTATATTCAGTAGATAACTTATTGTTGTCCCTGCCCAGAATTCATCCATTCTTCTTCTGATCACTTTATGCAATTTTCCACTGGAGAACCATCCCTCATTTTACTTTTACCATGTTCTGCTAGGGTTGTTCACTCTACCCCTTGCTTCAGAAGCAGACCTTTGACTATTTGAGCAGCATATTCTATTTACACAGATGGTTGAGTGACAGGTACAAGATGCAACCAGAGTAAATGAGAAACAGTGTGGTGGTGGCTGGGAATTCTGGGCAGGATTTCCTTGCCTTTTCCATGGGACTTAAGGCTGAGAATTTGTAAAATCAATAACAATCTTTAGACTATGGTAGGGTGAGGCTAGAGTCTCCAGGGCTACTGCATGAAACCAGAAAATGACCCCAACTAAGTAGGAGACTGAAGAGAGATCAAACAACTCCTGACAGAATCTTTTGAGTTGCTGTATCCAGTCATGACTGAAGATGGACTAGCTTGGAAAATCTCAGTTATGTAGGCCAACAAGTGTTTGGTTTTTTTGTTTTCTTACTCTGAAGCCAGGGTATCTGTTAGGATGTATTTGGATGCAAGAAAAAAACATTACTGCAAAGGGCTTAAATAATACATATACTCTATCAGCTCACATAGCTGAAAAGTACAAAGGAAGGAAGAGCTTTAGGTTTGTTTCACTTAGGTATTCAGTGATGCCGTCAAGACCCATTTCCTTTAGATTTCTCTTATCTGATTTCCATAATAACTGCACCGTATAAAGACTGGCTTTCTCACAGTAATAAGGTGGCCAGTTGCAATCTGATTTACATGTGTCCTTGTCTAAGGAAAGAGTGATCCTACTTTGTAGTAAGAAAAGCATTTTTTTAATAAAATGTCACCTTTATGTCCCATTGGCCAAGTTTTGTGCAATGCTCATTCTTACACATCCCCTGTGGTGAGAGGAATGCCAATACTGATGGACTTAGAAATAGATCCCCTTAAGCAGTAACTATGGCCTTGGGTTTAAACAAATCTGAGCTCACCCACCCAGATGTTGGAGTAGATCAATCTATCCTCATTCCTTGGGGGATACCTAGTCAGGGAGGGGTGACAGAGATGTTGGGGAGACAACCACAGGGTCCTCTACAGCCAGGTGGGTATGAGTGTTCTGTTGCTTGCAGTTTCCAGGACACTTATTTGAAAGTCGTAAGGCAAATCTGGGGGAGAAACTGGAAGCTTGCTCTCTTTTCTTATTCCCTTTCCTGTGACGTAAAGCTTCAGGAAACCCAGATAATATAGATGAGACAAAGTAGGAGGAGTCTATACAGAAAGACGCTTTCTGGAATGTGGAATGGAAGCAAAGTAAGAAAGGAAAAGTTCCTGGAATCCAAAAGCTGAGGTCACTCCTTGGATCTTCTCCCTACTTTGTCCCTTGTACAACAAGGATCCTCTGATAGATCCTGGAAGATTTTCAGGGTTTTAAGAGGTAGTCTCAAATCCTAGCAAGATTTTAAAGCAAACGCTTTGTTTTTAATTTTTATTTTATATTGGAGTATAGTTGATTAACAATGTTGTATTGGTTTCAGGTGTACAACAGAGTGATTCAGTTATACATATACATGTATCTATTATTTTTCAAATTTTTTTTCCCATTTAGGTTATTACGGAGTATTGAGTTCCCTGTGCTATACACTAGTTCCTTTTTGGTTATCTAACTTAGGTATAGCAGTGTGTACATGGCAATTGCAAACTCCCAATCTATCCCTCCCCCACCCCACCCTTCCCCCTGGTAACCATAAGTTTGTTTTCTAAGTTTTTGACTCTGTTTCTGTTTTGTAAATAATTTTGTCTGTATCATTTTTTTTAGATTTCACATATAAGCAATATTATATGATGTTTGTCTTTCTCTGTCTGACTTACTTCACTTAGTATGATAATCTCCAGGTCCATCCATGTTGCTGCAAATAGCATTATTTCATTCTTTTTAGTGGCTGACTAATATTCTATTGTATATATGTACCACATCTTTTTTATCCATTCATCTGTCAGTGGACATTTAGGTTGCTTCCATGCCTTCGCTATTGTAAACAGCACTGCAATGAACATTGGGGTGCATGTAGCCTTTTGAACCATGTTTTTCTCCAGGTATATGCCCAGGAGTGGCATTGCTGGATCATACGGTAGCTGTATTTTTAGTTTTTTAACGAACCTCCATACTGTTCTCCGTAGTGGCTATACCAACTTTCATTCCTCCCAACAGTGTAGGAGGGTTCCCTTTTCTCCACACTCTCTCCAGCATTTACTGTTTGTAGACCTTTTGATGATGGCCATTCTGTCTGCTGTGAGGTGATACCTCATTGTAGTTTTGATTTGCATTTCTCTAATAATTAGCAATGTTGAGCCTCTTTTCATGTGCCTCTTAGCCATCTGCATATCTTCTTTGGAGAAATGTCTATTTAGGTCTTCTGCCCATTTTTTTATTGGGCTGTTTGTTTTTTGAATACTGAGCTGCATGAGCTGTTTATATATTTTGGAGATTAATCTTTTGTTGGTCGCATTGTTTGCAAATATTTTCTCCCATTCTGTGGGTTTTCTTTTCGTTTTGTTTATGGTTTCCTTTGCTCTGCAAAAGCTTTTGAGTTTAATTAGGTCCCACTTGTTTATTTTCATTTTTATTTCCCTTACTCTAGGAGATGGATTTAAAAGGATGTTGCTCAATAGAGATGTTAGCTTTTGCCTTCAGACCCAAATCATCTTCTTTGACACTGCTGTTGGGGTGTAGGGTGTCCATAAGGAGCCATATTGTCCCAGTTAACCTGAACTCCTGGCCTGAGTAGCTTCATCCAGCAAATAAGAATTTAAACTAAGGGACAAAGACACTCTTGCTCTCAGAAACTAAATCAATAAAGTTACGTCAAGTAGAGAGGCAGAGGAACTGAATTCATGGTAGAGCATAAATTACAAACTGCATGGAAGAAACTTATCTACAGAAAAAAGAATAAAGAAGGCACACATAGAAAAGTAATGAGAAGGGATCTTGTGGTAATGGAAGTTGAAAGATGGAAAAAAGGGTCTGTCCAATAACTTTCTTCTTCCTAGGGAATACAGTTGTACTAAGATCCCTGAATTCTCAAAATAACTCCACCCTTATTCTACATGTTTGTTAAGTCTCTTAAGCAAAATTGATGATTTTTTTCTTTTAATAATGAATAATCTTGGTCTAGATTAGCCTCCTGATGATAAAGGCAAAGAATAAATATATAGAACATTGATTCCTCCCAGTGACAGTATTTGGAAAATCTTAAAGGGAAAAATAACACTAACAGAATCATAACAGCCTTATCTGGGAGAAAGTCATAAGGTCATATAATTGATCTGAAATGAACACAAAAAACTAGTATTTACTTTGCCTATAACATTTCTTTTTTTCTTTTTTCTTTTTTTTTTTTACTAAACACCAACACACACCAAGTTGCTAAAAACTGGGTGGACTGCTCTTCCAAGGGGAAAGTGCATTTTTATTTTTTTTTGAATTTTTGAATTTTATTTTATTTATTTTTTTTATACAGGAGGTTCTTATTAGTCATCCATTTTATACACATCAGTGTATACATGTCACTCCCAATATCCCAATTCATCACACCACCACTCCCACCCCCTGCCACTTTCCCCCCTTGGTGTCCATAAGTTTGTTCTCTACATCTGTGTCTCATTTTCTGCGCTGAAAACCTGTGCATCTGTACCATTTTTCTAGGTTCCACATATATGCGTTAATATACGGTATTTCTTTTTCTCTTTCTGACTTACTTCACTCTGTATGAGTCTCTAGATCCATCCACATCTCTACAAATGACCCAATTTCGTTCCGTTTTATGGCTGAGTAATATTCCATTGTATATATGTACCACACCTTCTTTATCCAGTCGTCTGTCAGTGGGCATTTAGGTTGCTTCCATGACCTGGCTATTGTAAACAGTGCTGCAGTGAACATTGGGGTGCATTTGTCTTTTTGAATTATGGTTTTCTCTGGGTATATGCCCAGTAGTGGGATTGCTGGGTCGTATGGTAGTTGTATTTTTAGTTTTTTAATGAACCTCCATACTGTTCTCCATAGTGACTGTATCAATTTACAGTCCCACCAACAGTGCAAGAGTTTTCCCTTTTCTACACACCCTCTCCAGCATTTGTTGTTTGTAGATTTTCTGATGGTGCCCATTCTGACTGGTGTGAGGTGATACCTCATTGTAGTTTTGATTTGAATTTCTCTAATGATTAGAGATGTTGAGCAGCTTTTCATGTGCTTCTTGGCCATCTGTATGTCTTCTTTGGAGAAATGTCTATTTAGGTCTTCTGCCCATTTTTGGATTGGGCTGTTTGTTTAATATTGAGCTGCATGAGCTGTTTATATATTTTGGAGATCAATCCTTTCTCCGTTGATTCATTTGCAGATATTTTCTCCAATTCTGAGGGTTGTCTTTTTGTTTCGTTTATGGTTTCCTTTGCTGTGCAAAAGCTTTTAAGTTTCATTAGGTCCCATTTGTTTATTTTTGATTTTATTTCCATTACTCTAGGAGGTGGATCAAAAAAGATCTTGCTGTGATTTATTTCAAAGAGTATTCTTCCTATGTTTTCCTCTGAGAGTTTTATAGTTTCCGGTCTTACATTTAGGTCTCGAATCCATTTTGAGTTTATTTTTGTGTATGGTGTTAGGGAGTGTTCTAATTTCATTCTTTTACATGTAGCTGTCCAGTTTTCCCAACACCACTTATTGCAGAGACTGTCTTTTCTCCATCGTATATCCTTGCCTCCTTTGTCATAGACTAGTTGACCATAGGTGCCTGGGTTTATCTCTGGGCTTTCTATCTTGTTCCATTGATCTATATTTCTGTTTTTCTACCAGTACCATATTTTCTTGATGACTGTAGCTTTGTAGTGTAGTCTGAAGTCAGGGAGTCTGATTCCTCCAGCTCCGCTTTTTTCCCTCAAGACTGCTTTGGCTATTGGGGGTCTTTTGTGTCTCCATACAAATTTTAAGATTTTTTGTTCTAGTTCTGTAAAAAATGCCATTGGTAATTTGATAGGAATTGCATTGACTCTGTAGATTGCTTTCGGTAGTATAGTCATTTTCACAATATTGATTATTCCAGTCCAAGAACTTGGTGTATCTCTCCATCTCTTGGTATCATCTTTAATTTCTTTCATCAGTGTCTTATAATTTTCTGCAGACAGGTCTTTTGTCTCCCTAGGTAGGTTTATTCCTAGATATTTTATTCTTTTCGTTGCAGTGGTAAATGGGAGTGTTTCCTTAATTTCTCTTTCAGATTTTTCATCATTAGTGTATAGGAATGAGAGAGATTTCTGTGCATTAATTTTGTATCCTGCAACTTTACCAAATTCATTGATTAGCTCTAGTAGTTTTCTGGTGGCATCTTTAGGATTCTCTACGTATAGTACCATGTCATCTGCAAACAGTGACAGCTTTACTTCTTCTTTTCCAATTTGTATTCCTTTTATTTCTTTTTCTTCTCTGATGGCCATGGCTAGGACTTCCAAACTATGTTGAATAATAGTGGCAAGAGTGGACATCGTTGTCTTGTTCCTGATCTTAGAGGAAATGGTTTCAGTTTTTCACCATTGAGAATGATGTTTGCTGTGGGTTTGTCGTATATGGCCTTTATTATGTTGAGATAGGTACCCTCTATGCCCACTTTCTGGAGAGTTTTTATCATAAATGGGTGTTGAATTTTGTCAAAAGCTTTTTCTGCATCTATTGAGATAATCATATCGTTTTTATTCTTCAATTTGTTAATATGGTGTATCACATTGATTGATTTGTGTATACTGAAGAATCGTTGCATTGCTGGGATAAATCCCACTTGATCATGGTGTATGATCCTTTTAATATATTGTTGGAGTCTGTTTGCTAGTATTTTGTTGAGGATTTTTGCATCTATGTTCATCAGTGATATTGGCCAGTAGTTTTCTTTCTTTGTGACATCTTTGTCTGGTTTTGGTATCAGGGTGATGGTGGCCTCATAGAATGAGTTTGGGAGTGTTCCTTCCTCTGCAATTTTTGGAAGAGTTTGAGAAGGATGGGTGTTAGCTCTTCTCTAAATGTTTGATAGAATTCACCTGTGAAGCCATCTAGTCCTGGACTTTTGTTTGTTGGAAGATTTTTAATCACACTTTCAATTTCATTACGTGTGATTGGTCTGCTCATATTTTCTATTTCTTCCTGGTTCAGTCTTGGAAGGTTATACCTTTCTAAGAATTTGTCCATTTCTTCCAGGTTGTCCATTTTATTGGCATAGAGTTGCTTGTAGTAGTCTCTTAGGATGCTTTGTATTTCTGCGGTGTCTGTTGTAACTTCTCCTTTTTCATTTCTAATTTTATTGATTTGAGTCCTCTCCCTGTTTTTCTAGATGAGTCTGGCTAATGGTTTATAAATTTTGTTTATCTTCTCAAAGAACCAGCTTTTTGTTTTATTGATCTTTGCTATTGTTTTCTCTGTTTCTGTTTCATTTATTTCTGCTTTGATCTTTATGATTTCTTTCCTTCTGCTAACTTTGGGTTTTGTTTGTTCTTCTTTCTCTAGTTCCTTTAGGTGTAAGGTTAGATTGTTTACTTGAGATTTTTCTTGTTTCTTTAGGTAGGCTTGTATAGCTATAAACTTCCCTCTTAGCACTGCTTTTGCTGCATCCCATAGGTTTTGGGTCGTCGTGTTTTCATTGTCATTTGTCTCTAGGTATTTTTTGATTTCCTCTTTGATTTCTTCAGTGATCTCTTGGTTATTTAGTAATGTATTGTTTAGCCTCCATGTGTTTGTCTTTTTTACGTTTTTTTCCCTGTAATTCATTTCTAATCTCATAGCGTTGTGGTCAGAAAAGATGCTTGATATGATTTCAATTTTCTTAAATTTGCTGAGGCTTGATTTGTGACCCAAGATGTGATCTGTCCTGGAGAATGTTCCGTGCGCACTTGAGAAGAAAGTGTAATCTGCTGTTTTTGGATGGAATGTCCTATAAATATCAATTAAATCTATCTGGTCTATTGTGTCATTTAAAGCTTCTGTTTCCTTATTTATTTTCATTTTGGGTGATCTGTCCATTGGTGTAAGTGAGGTGTTAACGTCCCCCACTATTATTGTGTTACTGTCAATTTCCTCTTTTATAGCTGTTAGCACTTGCCTTATGTATTGAGGTGCTCCTATGTTGGGTGCATATATATTTATAATTGTTATATCTTCTTCTTGGATTGATCCCTTGATCATTATGTAGTGTCCTTCCTTGTCTCTTGTAACATTCTTTATTTTAAAATCTATTTTATCTGATATGAGTATTGCTACTCCGGCTTTCTTTTGATTTCCATTTGCATGGACTATCTTTTTCCATCCCCTCACTTTCAGTCTGTATGTGTCCCTAGGTCTGAAGTGGGTCTCTTGTAGACAGCATATAGATGGGTCTTGTTTTTGTATCCATTCAGCAAGCCTGTGTCTTTTGGTTGGAGCATTTAACCCATTCACGTTTAAGGTAATTATCGATGTGTATGTTCCTATGACCATTTTCTTAATTGTTTTGGGTTTGTTTTTGTAGGTCCTTGTCTTCTCTTGTGTTTCCCACTTAGAGAAGTTCCTTTAGCATTTGCTGTAGAGCTGGTTTGGTGGTGCTGAATTCTCTTAGCTTTTGCTTGTCTGTAAAGCTTTTGATTTCTCCACTGAATCTGAATGAGATCCTTGCCAGGTAGAGTAATCTTGGTTGTAGGTTCTTCCCTTTCATCGCTTTAAGTATATCATGCCATTCCCTTCTGGCTTGTAGAGTTTCTGCTGAGAAATCAGCTGTTAACCTTATGGGAGTTCCCTTGTATATTATTTGTCATTTTTCCCTTGCTGCTTTCAATAATTTTTCTTTGTCTTTAATTTTTGCCACTTTGATTACTATGTGTCTCGGCGTGTTTCTCCTTGGGTTTATCCTGTATGGGACTCTGTGCACTTCCTGGACTTGGGTGGCTATTTCCTTTCCCATGTTAGGGAAGTTTTCAACTATAATCTCTTCAAATATTTTCTCGGGTCCTTTCTCTCTCTCTTCTCCTTCTGGGACCCCTATAATGCAAATATTGTTGCGTTTAATGTTGTCCCAGAGGTCTCTTAGGCTGTCTTCATTTCTTTTCATTCTTTTTTCTTTATTCTGTTCCACAGCAGTGAATTCCACCATTCTGTCTTCCAGGTCACTTATCCGTTCTTCTGCCTCAGTTATTCTGCTATTGATTCCTTCTAGTGTATTTTTCATTTCAGTTATTGTATTGTTCATCTTGTTTGTTTCTTCTTTAATTCTTCTAGGTGTTTGTTCTTTAATTCTTCTAGGTCTTTGTTAGACATGTCTTGCATCTTCTTGATCTTTGCCTCCATTCTTTTTCCGAGGTCCTGGATCAACTTCACTATCATTATTCTGAATTCTTTTTCTGGAAGGTTGCCTATCTCCACTTCATTTAGTTGTTTTTCTGGGGTTTTATCTTGTTCCTTCATCTGGTACATAGCCCTCTGCCTTTTCATCTTGTCTATCTTTCTGTGAATGTGGTTTTTCTTCCACAGGCTGCAGGATTTTAGTTGTTCTTGCTTCTGCTTTCCGCCCTCTGGTGGATGAGGCTATTTACGAAGCTTGTGCTAGTTTCCCGATGGGAGGGACTGGCGGTGGGTAGAGCTGGCTGTTGCTCTGTTGGGTGGAGCTCAGTAAAACTTTAATCCACTTGACTGCTGATGGGTGGGGCTTGGTATCCTGCGGGGACCCAACACTGGAGCCTACCCAGGCTCTTTGGTGGAGCTACTCGCTGACTCTGGGAGGGCTCACACCAAGGAGTACTTCCCAGAACTTCTGCTGCCAGTGTCGTTGTCCTCGCGGTGAGACAGAGCCACCCCCTGCCTCTGCAGGAGACCCTCCAACACTAGCAGGTAGGTCTGGTTCAGTCTCCTATGAGGTCACTGCTCCTTCCCCTGGGTGCCAATGTGCACACTACTTTGTGTATGCCCTCCAAGGGTGGAGTCTCTGTTTCCCCCAGTCCTGTCGAAGTCCTGCAATCAAATCCCACTAGCCTTCGAAGTCTGATTCTCTTGGAATTCCTCCTCCCGTTGCCGGACCCCCAGGTTGGGAAGCCTGACGTGGGGCTCAAAACCTTCACTCCACTGGGTGGACTTCTGTGGTGTAAGTGTTCTCCAGTTTTTGAGTCACACACCCGGCAGTTATGGGATTTGATTTTATTGTGATTGTGCCCCTCCTACCGTCTCATTGTGGCTTCTCCTTTGTCTTTGGATGTGGGGTATCTTTTTTGGTGAGTTCCAGTGTCTTCCTGTTGATGATTGTTCAGCAGTTAGTTGTGTTTCTGGTGTTCTCGCAGGAGGGAGTGAGAGCACGTCTTTCTACTCCGCCATCTTGAACCAATCTGCCTATAATATTTCATATAATCTTATTTAATCCTGGTAGCAGTCATATGACATGTATTATCATCCTCATTTTTACAAATGAGAAACTAAGGCTCGAAGCGGCTTAAGAATTTGCACAGAGGAGAATGGTAAAGTAAAAATTTCCTCCATAACACAGAAGGAAAATGACTTTCTGTCTTTTTCTCTTTCTGCCTTCTACAGTAATGACTGGGAATCTTCCTATCTAAGTATCTTTGTCAAACTAGATACATTGTATGAACTTATTATTCATACAGGTCGTACGTAGCATTCCAGGCAGCAAGTGTAAAGGCATGTAGGTGTGTGCTGGTTGGGTATTTTGAGAAAACTACATAGCATTCTATTTCTAGAGTGGAGGGTTCAAAGTGAGGAGTAATTACAGATGAAACCAGAGCGGTAAGGAAGGACTTAGTTCTTGAAGTTCCTTTTATGGGATTCTAATGTTCCTAGAGTTTCCTGTAGGTGATAAACTTGACTCAAGAATTTAAACAAAGGAGTAGAGGAATCACCATTAAAAGAATGAGTGTGTTGTTTCTGAGCCACAAAAACCACATAAAACATGATTATACACAGATACGGAGAGAGAAACAGACAAACAAACCATGCCTTGGAATTTTGAGACAAGACAAAAGGAAGGTAAAATGATGCAAAACTATCTATACCCACTGTACTTTATTTTGATACACACAGACTTTGGGGTATATGCCTACACCTGTGTGATAGCACTGCAGTCTTTACAAGTGAATCCAGCCCTTTTTCTCTGGATAAATATTTTCTATAATTCCAGTACATTTCTTAGCAAGTTTACAAAATAAAGCTGCTTATAGAACAAGGGTCCACTTGATGAGCACGTATGAAATTGTCTTGCTCCCAAGAGCAAGTAACCTTGCAGGTAACCTGTGCATTCAATTCCCATTTAGTCTGCAAGCTGATTCCTTGGACTCTGCATCTGTAGACACTTGCTGGTATGTAGATGAATGGTTTTAATTTCAGATGGGGAAATCTAGTAATGCTGTTCTGAACCCTATAAACAAGGTCAGAAATTTGTAAGAGCTGTAGTCCTCCAGGAAAACGTGTGCCTGTTTATTCTGTCTGGTGTGTTCTTTTGTATTCTATCCAGAGATTTCTTTTAAAAAATGTGTATGTATCAAGGAATATGACAAATATTGCCATGTCTAAATTTTCTGATTCCCAACAACTGAAATAGCAGAAGGATTCCTTGGTTTGATTAGAGAGTAGGCTGGCATCAGGCTAGAAAGCATCAGCTGTCTGGAGTAGAGCTGAAATCAATGTACTTTCAGGACAATTGGTCAGAGTGGAGTTTTAGGCTCTTTGAGAAGATCCCATTCCAATAAAAATTGTGAAACGGATGACACATCTTTGAACACCTCCTAATTCTTTACCCTCTTCCTTGCCTTGTGATGCTTCTCTCCCTCATGCGTTTATCCTCTTGTGTAACTGAAAGTTTCCTGACCTCAGCACTATCATCATCTAATCAAAATCAAATGATATTTCTTAAGCAGCAATTAGGCACAAAATGGTTCTAGTTATTGTGGGAATATAAGGTCACTGCCCTTAAAGAGCTTTTAATTTAGATGAGGAGATGAGACATTAAAAAAAAAAAAAAAAGCGTAATAATAACAGAAGGTAAAAAGCTACTGTTGTGTAGCTGTTTTGTACTTTGTTTCCTACTCGCAGTTTGTAAGACATCCAATGGGAGATGCCAATGTAGAGCAATCAAAATTTATAACCAGCATTGTCTGCCCTAATCCACTGTCACCAATGTGGAAACTGACAGGGAGAAGATTCAGAAATGACTCCAAGGTATTGAGCTTGGATGACAGAGTCAGTTATTGCATTCTTCACAAAGATGGGAAGTAAGCAGGAAAACTATTTTTGATGGGAAATGAATCTCTAAAAGAACTGCTCACATGATGTTTCTCACTCACGTATTCAAAAAAGGCCTGTGACATCCTGCTGCCAACTTGTTGAGTTTGGTAGAGTAAAACTATTACCTGTACCAGCCAGCATGCTAGGAAGCAGAGACACAAGATTTAATAAATCATACTCTCTACTCTGGAACTTGGCATAAGTGTAGAAGAAAGTCGTGAGTGGATGAATTCCTTGAGGAAAAGGATGTTATGGATCAAGCAAAGGTGAATTATCAGGAAGCAAACACACCAGCCTTCTGGATCAGCATCAATGGAGAACATTCACCAAAATGAGAGCAGTGGCAGGTCTGCAGGCTTCCATGGCTCTTTGCATTCTGTGACAGCACACAAAAGCCTGGACGTTAGACTCCTGGAGAGCATCCCTGGTTGTAGGTCTGGAGGGCTTCTAAGCTCCTTGACTGGGGAAGTGCCAGCCTTCCCATGGCATAATCAGGGACTGAGGCCCAATGACAGCATGATATGGAAGAACCTTAGCTCCAAGCTTAATCCAGAATTGAAGCACTCATTGATTGAGAGAACACCGTCCCCTGGGGTGATCAGGAAACTGAGGTCCAAGCTTTGAAAATACAGCTGCAAGACTAGTAGAATTCTGTTCCAGCGCTCCACTATTCATGGCTGTGGGAGTCTTAGTTCCTTCACTGGTATGATCAGGGACTGGGGTTCAAGCCACTGAGCATGTAGTGTGGTTACAGCTCTTCACCTTGGCAGAACCATTGCTCTGACCTGATGTTGCAGCCCTCTGCCAGGATTGATTGCCTTTAAGCATTCAGCGGAGCCAGTTTCTTTGAAGCTTTGTAGCAGCCAGTCTAAAGAGAATAAGTCTGTAAAAGTTAACCCTAACCTTCAAATGTTAAAGGAACAGAGATCTGGTTTGGAAGATGCTAAATTTAGGAGGTAGGAGAATGCAGAACTACCCAAAGAGACAGAAAGATTATCCAGAAAAGTATAAGGTGAATGAGAGGATTCAGGTCCAGAGAGGCAAACAGAGAGATGAATTTCAAGTAAAAAGGGATATTTAAAATGCTAAATAGGACAATAGCTTGAGGTAAGAAGAGACTGCAGCAAAGATTTTTCATTTCTAATGCAGAGATACCTGAGCATGTGTGAAAAGAGCTTCTGAGGATGGAGGAAGATGGTTAGAAAGAATCTGTGTTCTCTGCCAAATGATTTCTAGTTCTACTGATGAGTTACTGTATGTTGAAATTAAAGGGCTTCATGAGGACTTACATCAGATAAGTGCTATCATATGATGAAGGCTAATTTTATGACTGTACTCTAACTCTTGGGAATATCTCTAATGGTGGCCTATCAGTCATCAAGCCAAGCTAAGAGAGTCATATTTTTCTATCACCCTTCACATTTCAGACAGTTCTATCTCTATAAAACAGCATCCACATATATCTTTTCTTTCTCCCCCAAGCCTCAGTCAGAACAATTGTGGCCAAAATCAGTGGTAGGCAAACTGAATGGGGATTTTCCTCTCTTTCTAGGAAACCATGTATCTAACTTCAATTAGCTACAAAGGAAAGAACCAGGAAAAAGTGAATTGACACTTTTTTTTTTACTTTCCAGAGGCTCAGCACATTACAAATGTAATTTTACGTTTGTAACACTCTTTGAAGTGTAATACTTAGGTACTGAATGAGGAAACAGGTACAGAAAGTTTAAGAACATCTCAAAATCAGAAGAAAGGTGAATGACTATACCAACATTGAACAACCAGATGTTTCTCATCCTTTTTTAGTGTTCTCAGCTTCTCTGCTGATATCATGCAGTTGAAAATGGCTCCTTTCCAGGATGCAAAACCATCACATCCCAGAATTTGTGCATTCTGTCTTTGGTGGATGTTTTTCCATTCTGGATATTTCTATTTTGAGACTTGATGGCCTTCTTCAAGATACGCCTAGGCAATGGGACAACAATAGCCCAGGTAGTTGAGTGCCAATGTCAGTTAAAATAATAGCCTGGTATCATGTAGAGACTTTAACCAGTTGAATGACTGTTTTTTTTTTTTCCCCTTCACTTTTCAACTCATCATTCAAAAAAAACACACACCCTAGCAGGTCATTTCACATAGGAAATATTTATTAAGCTGCATCATATTAAGCAGAAAGAATTAAGGTTGTTTCGTGATTCAGGTCCTTGGTTACACCATTAGAAAGGTTCTCAGCACATAACAAGTCTATAGATCTTCATTAGTTTGTATCTGGGGCTCAGGAACGTTAACTAGAGCCAGTAATAATTGTATTCAGAGAACAAGTCTAATTCACACCATCATTTTTTTTTTCTCAAGATTGAAAGATGCTGGGTTTTTTAAATACATGACCATTCATCCTATGGTAACCTGCCTTCCAATTTGAAGGTCACAGGCTCCTAGCATGCTAAAGCTGGAACTCATGAATACATATGAGGCATCCTTTCAGTGGCAGAGATGGAGATTGCTGGGGCCAGATGGGCCTGCATTCTTTGTGAAACACTTGCCTGGGAAGATCATCCACTCTTTTCCCCTCATTCTATTGCTCTAAAGAGCTTTTCCCTATTAATATTAAAGTAACTACTAAAAATAAAGAAGTGTTGTTCCAAAGAGTCCATTTAAGCCTTTTTTTTTTTTTTTAAAAGGAAAATGTTTATATTACAAGGAGAGTCATGATCTGAAAAATTCAAACGTCTGTTCTCGTCACATGACTACTGTATTCCACTGACTCTACCTCAAAAAAATCTTTCCAGTTGCACTGCCATTGTAGGCCCGCAATACTTCCTACCTGGATTAGAATTATAGCAATAGTTCACTCCTTGTTTCCCTAGCCTTGCCTCTGTACATGCATATCAGGGTGTGCCATTGAGGTTGGCACCATGCCCGGAGAAGGCAAACCTCTTTCTTGGGTTCATATTTTAGCACATGACTAAAATGCTCATTTTCCCTTTTTTCAACACACAATTTTTCTATAAATTCTTTAGAAATCAGCTCTAGTATTGGGAAAAGAGTTTTATAAGATTTTATTTTTAGGGGCATATTAACAACTCCATTTTGTAGTATTTGAACCCAGAAAATAATTTTTTCCTATTTTCTTTTGTGACTTCGGTAACTACTCAGATAATGTAGCTCTAAACTAATTCCTGAATCTAGAAAAAATATTTCTAATAACTGTCCCCTACCAAGTGACTACACACATACATCTCTGCTTTAGGCCCATGGAATGCCAAGCTCTCTGATGGCACCATGTTCTACAATGCCATTCCCGAAGACTATGGTATCTTCCCTCCCCTTGTCCATCCAGTAAAACTACTATAGTATATGTTGTCTGACAGCCCAGGCAGAGTCAGTTACCCTTATTCCAGGCACTTAGAGACTTTATTCATATGATAATTATTTTAAAAAATAGATAATCCTGTTGAATTTTTAAATTTAAATTTGTCACTCTCTTCTTCCACCAAGGCCTATGACTGTTACCTTGTGACTCTCATATATTGTCTCAGGAACACAGTTGTTTCATAATAAGATTTTAATACTTGCTTTAAGTAAACCTATAAACCAATATTATTGTATAAACTTGTAGCAGTTCAGATATTTTAGAGAGGTCATAAGAGCTGAACCAAAGTTTGAAACATGGCATATGTGGCAATATAATTAAGGATTTAGACCTGTTTTTATCAGGAAGGCCAAAAAGAACATAGAAACTGAGCACAGATTGTAAAGTTAAATCTATTGAGGCTAATGGGGAAATTCTTATCTTCTCAAAGATAGCACAAGTTCTTGTTCTGAATTCTTATACATATACATACACACGTGCACACACACACACACACTCAGTATAGATGGCCTTCACTGTCTTTTAGTCTTCAGTGTCCATACATAGTTCCAATATCATATTGTCCATATACAGGGAGACAGAACTACATAATGATTGAATGAAGAGATTTTGGAGTCACACTGGCAGTGTTCAAATATGGCTCTGCCATTTTTGTGTATAAGCTTTCTGCTCCAGTTTCCTTATCTGTAAAATGGCAATAACAATAATGACTATACCAGAGTATATTGTTAGGATTAAGTTAAGTAGTATATAACCATTCTAGCCATTCTTGAAAATGAACAGGACTGGGGGACTCACACTATGTGATTTCAAAACTTACTATAAAGCTATAGTATGATATTCACATAATGATAGACATCAGAATCAATGGAACAAAATGGAGTGGCCAGAAATAGACTCACACTTATACCATCAAATGAGTTTTGACAAAGATGACAAGGCAATACAATGGGGAATGTGTATTAATTTCAATAAATGGTGCTGAAATACCTGAATATTTATAAGAGAAAAAATGAACCTTGACCCATGCCTCATACCATCCACAAAAATTACCTGAAATTGATCATCAGCCTAAATAAAAGAATAAAACTATTAAAAACCTAGAAGAAAGCATAGAATAAAATCCTTGTGACGTTGAATTAGGAAAAAAAAACATAAACAGGACACAAAAAGTACAAAATGCAAACGAAAAAATAGTAAAGTAGTAGTCATCCAAATTAAAGCCCTTTGAAAGATAAAGTTAAAATAATGAAAAGGAAAGTCATAGACTTGGAGAAAATATGTGTACAACATGTAACTAACTGATGGATCTGCATCCAGAATATATAAAGAACATTTACAATGTAATATTAAAAAGATAACCAAAAAATTAAAGAAAACATGTAAGAGATGAACATATATTTCACAAAGAAATATGAATGGCAGATAGGATATGAACATGCGTTAATCATTACTTTTCACCAGAGAAATGCAAATTAAACCACAGTAAAAAGCATTACACATCTATTAGAATGGCTAAATATTTAAAAAATTTTATTGAAGTATAGTTGATTTACAATGTTGTGTTAATTTCTGCTGTACAGCAAAGCGATTCAGTTATACTTATATATATTCTTTTTCATATCATTTTCCATCATGGTTTATCACAGGGTATTAAATATAGCTCCCTGTGCTATACAGTAGGACCTTGTTGTTTATCCATTCTATATATAATAGTTTGCATCCACTAATCCCAAACTCCCAATCCTTCCCTACCCCATCCTGCCCCCCTCTTGGCAACCACAAGTCTGTTCTCTATTTCTGTGAGTCTATGTCTGTTTTGTAGATATGTTCATTTTTATCATATTTTAGATTCCACATATAAGTGATATCATATGGTATTTGTATTTCTCTTTCTGAGTTACTTCGTTTAGTGTGATAATCTCTATCTGCCTCCATGTTGCTGCAAATGTCATTATTTTGTTCTTTTTTATGGCCGAGTAGTATTCCATTGTATATATGTACCACATCTTCTTTATTCATTCATCTGTCAATGGACATTTAAGTTGTTTCCATGTCTTGGCTATTGTGAATAGAGCTGCTATGAATATAGGGGTGCATATGTCTTTTTGAATTATAGTTTTGTCTGGATCTGTGCCCAGGAGTGGGATTGCTGGGTCATATGGCAACTCGGTTTTTAGTTTTTTGAGGAACCTCCATACTGTTTTCCATAGTGGCTGCACCAATTTACATTCCCACCAATAGTGTTAGAGGGTTCCCTTTTCTCCACACCCTCTGCAGCATTTGTTATTTGTGGACTTTTTAATGATAGCCACAGAATGGCTAAATTTTAAAATACCAAGAGTTGGTGGAGGTGTAGAGTGACTAAAATTCTCATGCATTGCTCGTATGAATGCAAAATGGTACAGGCTCTTTAGAGACCAGTTATTTCAGTATTTTATACAGTTGACCCTTGAACAATGCAGGATTTAGGGGTGCCCACCCTCTGAGTAGTCAGAGTATAGATTATAGTGGGCCCTCTGTATACCTGGTTCCTCTGTATCCATGGTATTGCATCTGTGGATTCAATCAACTGGGAATAGTGTAGTACTGTAGTATTTACTATTGAAAAAAATCCACCTGTAAGTGGACCCACTCAGCTCAAACCCATGTTGTTCGTGGGTCAACTGTATATATTTTACTTCTGTGTACTTTTCATTTTTCTTTCTTCTCTTCCCTGAACATAAATTTCATGAGGGCCGATATGGTCTTGTTCACTGGTGTTTCCCCACCCCCCAAAAGGATGCCTTCTAAGTGCCATATCCTGGGGGCCAAGTGAAAAATGTGTTGTGTATTCATACTTAATTTCTCTCAGTAAATATTTGTTGAATAAATATGTTGAATATGTAGTAACTGTATGTATCAAGTTCCAGGAAAATTTCTTAAAAGTTGAGTGACAGATATTCTTTACCACTTTTCTTTCATCCCCTTCCTTCTTTCTGCTGGTTGCAGTACAAATCTGATGTCTCTCTTTTTTTTGCTTCTGCCACAAAAGTTATTCTTGTTTCAAAATGCAGATCTGATATCTTGAACTGAAACAGCTATTGAGGACCATGAGGTAAAACTCATTTGTAAGGGGGGTGAAGCAATTAAGTTGAAGGAGACCAGATTCCTAAGTCTACAAAGAAACAAACCATGTCTCATTATGAGAGAAAAATAAACTTGTACCTTGTTCAGACCACTGTTATTTTGGGGTTTCAGTTACAACTGAATTAGTCTTTATGGATGGAAATGTCACATAAAACATACCTTATTTGGAGGGACATGTCATATCAAATTTTCTAAGATTATTTTCCCCCCCTGGGATTTTTTGATACTCTCTCACAGTCACATTTAATTTCATAGCTGAAGTTGCAAACAAGGGATTCAGCAATACGTAAGTTCAGCAATAGGTTCAGCAATAGCATAGAGAGATATTTTTGGCTAATAAAATTTTAAACAGAAGATTTATTTTGCCAACATTAAAATTCAAGAATTATACATAAACTCTGGCATTTTGGAGTCCAAATTCATGGTAATAAATGATAGTTAGAACTGAGTGTAGGTGGGGCTAATGTTCCACAGTTTGTCAAAATCTTCCCCTTCCTATCCCTATCAATCATGATACCTGGCCTATTTCAGTTATGTTATTTGCCTGACCTCTGTAGGCATTTGAATTTGTAACAGCCAGTTTAGGACAAAAATGTATTGGATGTATTACAGGAAACTCCACACACAGGATGCTCCCATTTGTTCTTTCTTATATTCTACCAATATTTTTGAGCTACTACCTTTCTAAATACAGTAAGTCCCCTACATACAAACCTTCAAGTTGCAAACTTTCAAAGATGTGAATGTGTGTTCGCATGCCCAATCACATAAGTTAGTTCATGCGTCTGGCATACATTGTCACGTGCGTGCATCCTCTACAAGTGGTTGTGCTTTTGTGTTCTTTACTGTAGAGTACTGTACAGAGTACAGTAGTAGAGTATCTTTATTTCAAGCCCAGGAAGCAAGCATAAAAGCAGTGGTGATGTAGCTGTTACTTTTCAAGGTACTGTACTGTAAGATTAAAAATGTTTTCTTTATTTTTTGTGCTTGTTTGTTTTTTATATATTATTTGTGTGAAAAGTATTATAAACCTATTACAGTACAGTACTATATAGCCAATTGTGTTAGTTGGGTACCTAGGCTAACTTTGTTGGACTCATGAACAAATTGGATTTACGAACACACTCTTGGAACAGAACCCGTTCGTATGTACGGGACTTACTCTAATGGGAATGTGATGGTGACAAGGACCACCAAAGTCCTTACATTTTACAAGGAGAAGACAGACAATCAGCAACTAGATACATTCTGATACATCTAAGTGTTATGACAAGAATAAAGGAAGTTTGAAGAGACAGAGGGAGAGAGTGATTGGTATTAGGGAGCCCTGTGCTGTAGATTAGAGTATCAGCATAACCTATCTGAGGAAAGGCCATTTGAACTGGGACCTGAATGGCAACCAGGAGTCAGCTATTCAAGATCCATGGAAGATTATTTCAGGTAGAGGGAATGGCAAGGATAAATAACCTGCAGTAAAAATGAGTGAGAAATGCTTGAGGAACAGAAAGTTGATTGGCATGGCAGGAACATAGCCAGGAGAAGAGTGATATCAGAACAGGTTAGAGAAGTAGTTAGGGTTCTTGTTGTCCAAGACTTTGGGGGCCTTAGCTACCTACGAATTCCCCCAACCTTCCTGGAATTATAAAAATGTCAAAAAGAAATCTTCCTTTTCTCTATTTTCATGAAATTTCAATTTCTAAAAAAAAAAAAAAAAGCTGTTGGCTTGTGAAAATAGATCTTCAATAATTTCATAGACTGATCAATTATCTTAGGTTTAACTAATGGAGGGAAACAGTAGCCATCAAATGTTAACTGTATGGACGTAGCAGACTGTTAGGTACACATACGCTTCCATTCCGAGTCTTCCAGTCTTCCATGTTGTTTTCTTCAAGAGACGCTGAAAGCTATTGTTTCTGAATCTCAGGAAGTAGATAGGAGAGTGTTCATCTCTTAATCATGCACCCCAAGCAAACATATAAAGCATATATTCCCTTTAAGTGTCAGAGTGAAACCTGAAAGACAAAATAACAAATTCAGTGATGCAGTGACAGCTTTGAGAGAAGAACTGAGCAGTTTATCATCGTCACGCAACCACAAACACATTCAGAAACACACATGATATACATTTTCTTAAAAAACTAAAGTCAACTTATATTGGTGGAAAAGCTTCTTTCTTAAATAGCAGCTTAAAATTATTAAGTACTAGCATTTTTTCCAACAAATCAGCAAGTTGATCTTGATTTTTGCTGTTGAAAAAAAGGTGAGTTAAAAAAATTAAATCTTGGCATATACCTTGTGTGGGAAGGATACATGTAGAACAGCCATTCTTAATTAAGGAAACACCATGTCACAAACAATCAGAACTGAGCCCTTTGAAATGTTCCCTCACATGCCAGCAGAACATAAAACCGCCATCAAATTTCCTGCATTCTGCATAATGTTCTGGTAATTAAACTTATAAACTTATTTTCTGAGCAACTCTCATAGTTGATAAATGCAGTTAAGGGCAAAATCCAACAAGGTTATTGAATAACGATCAGTGTATCCAGAATGAAAAATAACCCACGTTCTTCTGAAGTAAGATATGAATAGACTTTGCTCTTGTAATTAATGTTGCTGCATTTTGCATGAAGATGGGATATTTTTCATTTAAAGCCCACGTGTTAATTTTCCTTCATAGATAAGCCAAAAACCTTGACTCTTGTCATCAGACCTTCGGCACCTCCTTCTGTTTCAGTCTTGGGTCTCTGCCAGTGCACAGCTATTCTGTATTTGGACTTCCATGCTGGGGTTAGGGCATAGATATTCACCAGAAACATTCATTTTGTTTTCAATCATACTGAGATTAAAAGAAGCCACGTGAAAACCAGATGCTACTCCTACTAACAGCGCATATGACAACGATCAATCTGAAAGGCAAGGAACCTTAAAAACCTGAATTAATGAAAGCTAAAAACGAGCTATTGTAGGCGAATGATGGTTGGGATCAAGCAGTACCAAGCATCAATATTTTGCAACAATCTTGCCAAGTCACAATGATTTTGAACCTTCAGATAATTCTGGACAATTAATTAGAGGACCTGTGTTCTAGTCCAGCTCTGCATCTGGTCCTTGGTAAGAGTTTAAGAACCTCATTTAGCTTCTTAGAAGCATAAATTCTTTACCTGCACAAAATGGAGATTGGCCTTAAAACCTCCTATGGTCCTTTCCAAAAGTAAAATTGGTAAGACTTTGAGAAGATTCAGTTGTTTTCTTTTTCTCTTTTAGAAATATGAAGCAAATAACATATCTGCTAAGGTGAAAAGTACTGTGTGGGAGAGGTGTGTGTGTGTTTGAGTGTTTTTACCTCAATTTCTAGACTTCATCTGTGTCTCAGTGGCTTGCCATTATCCACATCATAAGATATTAGCTTGGGTTGCAAGATCCTGTAGAATCTGATCATATCTACATTCCATCTCCTAAGACTCATCTCCTACCTCCTGCTGTGAATCTGCATCTTGCATACTAGGATACTGAATGACATACAGTTTCTTGAATGTGCTATTCTATTTTCCTCTGTGGTCAATAACCTTTTTCACCACCCTCATTTACCTGAAAAAATTTCTATTTGTCATCAAAAGCCTAGTTCAAGCAAGAACTCTTCTGAAAGACTGTCTTGTATCAAGAACTGTCAATCACTCCCTCCTCCATACCAGCCCTTTGCCTCATGTCTCTATTCTGTATTTATCACAGTTACCATATTTGATTCTCCATGAAACAAGCCTTATGTTATTTACATTACTCAACACTACGCCTTTTACCTAAATAAGGAAATGCTCACGAAGTATGAGTGAAATTTAAATCCTTAAACTTTGTGATTTTGAATGAGCATACTTGAAATGTGCTAATTTTTGTTCTAACTTAATAAACAAGTTTGAGAATATACATAGGATTTGTGATGTCAGTTTAATAAAATAATTTAAAATAATCTATACTCTTTGTTAAGTATCAGCCATTAGAATCAAAATTACAACACTTTTTGTACTGTATTAGGAAGGGAAGACATCATATATTTCCTCAATAATCTTAAAATTTAAATAAATATCTAAAATTCTTAATCCATGGCCAAATATTTGCAAAGACAATCAAATTTTGTAATGGAACAATTAAAACAAATTTTGTAAGCTACCCTTATAAATGTCAGATCAGTAGTTTTAGATCCCATAATTTATGGAAATCCAGTATTGGCTCATGACCAGTGTGCTCAGTTAAATTTCTAAGTTCTTTTTTTATCTCATAATCACTCAGCACAAAATTTAGTCTCTCAAAAAAACAAACATTGTTCCTTCATATTTTAAAAAATAAGTTCTCTTTTTATGGACAGGTAAAGTTATATATACATGTCTATATGGCATTTATATATTTCAAAGATTAAAACTCGATTGTTAAACATAGATGTTTCATTTATTGGTGAAAGCACTATTAAACACTTTTAAGCTCTTCTTGATCTGCGTAATAATATATATACTGTAGTTGTTTCAAAATTGACGTAATGAGAGTATGAACCTAAAAAGCTGTAGATTTGTAAAGATAGTTTCTTCCAATAGTTTAAAATTTAACATGAAAAATTCAAAGTCTAATAAATAATAATCTAGAACATATTCCAAAAATAGAAAGGGCCAAGTTCAAAGCTATTAATGTATAATTTTTAATCACAAAATTCAGTGATTAAATTATGTCTTATATCAATACATGTTGGTGTTCAACATATACTTATTAAATGAGGAAATATTTCCAAAATTACAGCTATTGTAGTGTGACTTTTAAAATTTTGCCTACTTTTATTCATTTCGTTTTTACTCATTTGCATGTTTTCCCATAGTCAAAATATACTCAGGATCAATTCATATCGTCTCATAACTAAAGGCATAATTTCAGAGAAAGTGAAAGAAATTGATGATATTGGGAGAGTTACAAATATTTGTTTCCTCTTTTTTGTTCTACAGGGTAAACTAAGTAGAATCGCTCACTCTTTCCTTTGTGACCCTACTGAATACCACACATTTTTCTATTTTATGCTTGTAATACAAGATTACGTTTATATGTTTCACATATCTGCCTCCCTTCTAAAGAAAGGTTGTAGGAAATAATTGTCTCTTTATTACTACCAGCTAGCACAAAGCTAGATATACAGAGATATTTAATAAGTGCTGGTTCAGTGAATGGATAAATGGATGGATGGGTGGATGGATAAATCTATTATTGGATGAATAATGACAGAAATGAATGACTGCTTACGTGACTAAGGCACAGGAGTCATTTAAGGGGTAGCTGACTCGCTGGTAATGTATATAACATCCCAGAGTCTCTGTGTTCACAATATTTCAAGTTTCATTTTTAGTTTTTCAGTCTTTCCCAGATGGTCTCAGACCAGCCAAGCTCACAAAAGCTAATGGAAAACTGATTGCTAATTTAGTAACATGCAAAAAGAAATATAACTGCTAGGCAGACAAGATTTATAGTTTCCTTGACCAACTTATGTTCTTTGCAGGAAATCACATGGGAAGCCAAAATGTAAAGACAAGTTTGCTTACTACATATAAAGAATTAGTACAAAGAGTGTAAAGTGAACGATTATAATGTCAAATCATGTCATAGCCAATGAATAGTTCAGAGTTAGCACTGCCAAATTTGCTTTCTGTTAAAAACTCACTTTCCAGGCTAACCAGTGTGATTCTGATCAACTCACTTTCCAGTTCTGCTAGTGTCCAATGTCATTTAAGCATTCATTTTCTTTAATATGTTGCACAGAAATTTATTGCTTGTTATCTTTTTGTCTAAAAATAGCAGGCCATCACAAGAAACATTGAAAAATATGATAACTTATTTGAATGTTAAGAAAACAACAAAATATCTGCATACCCAAGATAGGATTTATCTTCAAAATGTCCAAAGAAATACGCAGTTTAATTGGTGGAGGAGAAGATCAATAAAATTAACTATTTGATATACAGTGATTTCATCAGTGCTTTGAGAAGAAGAATCTATAACAATAAGTATGATAAGTTCTTGCTAATTTTTATTTTCCAGACTCATGAAAAAATAGTGAAAATTATATTCAAGGAAAACAGTTGAAGATGTTATCTTTAAAACTGTTATTTAGAATTATTCTGGCAATACGGCTGCTTTGATGTTATGAAAAGCTATGCACTATTAAACTTCTAGAAATGCTGAATACATTTTTACAAACATATCTTTAAATGCATAAGAGATTTCTCTATAGGTTAAGGTAAAAATCCAAATAAAGCAAAAATGAAAATAAGTTGAAACCAAAGTGATGAACAAGAAAGGAAGCCACAGCTATCTTACAGGCATATGCTGATACCAGGGCCCAAAAACTGTGGGTACTGATCATCACTTGTTAAAAGGAGAAAGGGTCTTGCAACATCAGAATTGAGGTCCTCACACACATTAATAATCCTTAAGCCAGTATATCTTCAGTGAAAAAGCATACTAGAAAAATATCTACCAGTAAGACAAACAAACAGCAAAGTAAGATTATAAGGATTTTTTTCTCTGCTTTAAATAAGACCCTTGGGTGAAAGTATATGCAATTATTTGTCTAAGTTAGGAGGAGTTGTGATTTTAATTAAAAACACTTACGTAATCTAGCAAACCACAAATTTAGAAATACTATATATATATATATGCACACATATACACATACAGAGAGAGAGGAGCCAATGTGGTGAAATATTAATATTTTAATACTTAGTACATTTTAGTGAAAAGCAAATAAAATTCTCTGTGCTATCTTTGCAGGTTTTCTCTAAGTCTCAAACAATTTGGAAAAAAAAAAAAGGTCAATGCAAGGAACCTTGCAGAAGGAAAAAGAAATCAGCTCTAGAGGTATATACCCCCAGCTCAGACTTCTCAGAATAATTTTTTTTTAATATCATAAAAGCAGGGACTAAAAAATCTAAAAAGTACAAAATAATTTGGGTCTCAGCTGGATTAGACCCATTAAAGTCTTCGAATATGTGAATTATCAGATATGCTGCAAAATAAATATTTCTATTTTTTTCTTGATTTAAAAATGTGATTTTTGTTTCTGTTTTTATTTTAAATTAAACTTAAAATCCATTAGACTAGGCTTGGGTTCTCTGGTTGTTTCACAAGCGCTATTGTCTAGTTCAAAGATTTAAGTTATCTGCTTGGCCTCTTCTAGGCATTTAAATTCCCTTTAAGTGTTTCTCTGTTGTTATAACAAATAACTCATGATTTATTCATAAATAAGATAAAACACTGTTACAAATGATATTGAAGGACACTTTTATAATGTAGAAGCATGTTCTTCATATATAATTTAGTGAAAAAATATCATATGGTGCCTGATCTTATAAAAATATTTATTTAACTAATAACATGTGATGAAAAATGTCTGGGAGAAACTTTACCAAAGGTTAGTAGTAGTTATCTCTAGGAGAAGAATATAAATATTCCAATTATTTTTTTGGCTTATGTGAATTTTCTAATTTTTTATAATGAAAATATATTACTAACATAATTAACTATTGGAAAAGCTAGAGGAAAAAGGAGATAGCCATCTTTTCTTTCTCTAGTGAACTCTGAAACTTATTCATTTTTATTTAATAACTTTCTATTTTTTGTTAAGAATGACATACTGATAATTAAAACAGCCAATTTAAAAAGAACTGCAAATTAAAATACAATACCATTTTTATTGTGGATGACTAATACATTGAATGACTCAATTTTTCTTTTCCAATTGATATCAAATGAAGAATATTTGAGTGTCATAAGACCTAATCTATCTAGCTTTTGTTTCTCTAGATTTTAAAAAATAAATTATAATTCTGTGTGATAGATGAAAGCAGTTTTAAAAGGATTTCAATGATATAGATATATATTGCATTTTTAATTTACTTTTTAAAATATATTTTCACATTTCCAAAGGTTGGAGACCACATTTCTATTTTTCTGCTCTCCTACACATTTTGTACATACTAATATATGGGTAATTTTTACCCATACAATATACATTATATTGATGTAGCATGTGAGTAGCTGTCTGGAGTAAGACCTAAATTTCCCTACCCCTTCATTATGTGTATATATAAAATATGCATATTCAGTAAAGCAGAACAGTTCTAACAATATGAACATTTACTTACCACCTCCCTAGCTCTATCCTCCTGGCTTTTTCTTTCCTTCTTCAGTTTAAAAACCTCATACTCCTTGCAAGTCATCAGTATTTTGAGTCACACTCTTAGAAACAACCATATTCATTATTTGTACAACCTGATTATTGGAATTCACGTATATCCAGTCATTAATGATTAAACTGAATCACTTCTGTGGCATAATAAGAAATATGTATAATATTTAGTCTCTATCTCTGGTTCCTGGCACTGAACTCCTAAAACCCTTGGAATTTCTTGAGTGATAGGGGTGAGAGGAACATCGTTTGTTATTTATAATAAGCTCCTTTTGACCAAACCTCAGTTTGTGCTAATGAGGTTATCTTGGAGGATGGGGGCTGGTTGCCAGGGGAAACAACTTAGTGATTAGAGGGTTAGAACTTTCAGCCCCACTCCCTGACCACTGGGGAGGGGAGAAGAACTGGGGTGAGTTAATCAGCAATGGTCAATAATCTACTCAATCACGCCTATTTAATGGAACCTCTATAAAAACCTTAAACAAGGGGGTTCAGAGAACTTCAGGTTTGGTGAGCATGTCTCGGTGCTAGGAGAATGGCATCCCTGGAGAGGGCATGGAAGCACCACATTCCTTCCCACATATCTTGTCCTATCTTGCCTCTCTTCCACATGACTGTTTCTGAGTTGTATCCTTTAAAATAAATTAGTAATAGTAAGAAAAGTGCTTTCCTGAGTTCTGTGAGCCATTCTAGCCAATTATTGAATCTTAGGAGGGGGTTGTGATCACCCCTGATATATAACCGGTTGGCCAGAAGTATAGGAGGTCCAGACTTTGAGATTAGCATCTGAAGTGGGGACGGTCCTCTGGGACTGAGCCCTTAACCTGTGGGGTCTGTGCTAACTCTGGGTAGTTAGTGTCAGGCATGTGAGTACAGAGAAAGAGTTTTTCCCTTTCACCTCTCATAGCTGGAGAGAAAGAACGGTCCTAATACACAGTTCTTAAAATTTCACCTATCCTTTTGCACTAATTTGATTCATGTTGGGTTTGACCTTCTTTGATTTGTTCATAGCTTGAGCATTTCATTGTCCAAAAAGCTAAACTATAAGTTCCTGTTATATGCTTGACAAATTCTTTGTTTGATTAAAGGAAAGATGCCTTAAACAAAAACCTTGAAATAACTGATATCCTATAAAGTCTTCTATTCTTCATCTACCCTACTAGGTTAGAACTAGAACCAAGAAAAGATGAACTATCAACATGTTTTCCCAAATAAATGAAACTACATAATAGTTTTAATGGTAGTAATTACAAAGAGTAATTGGGATTTAGTAGCATATTACGGTTTGAACTTTTATGGACTTTCTCCCAACATGAAGCAGCAGAGATTTTTCTTCATAATGTTCAACTGTGTTTTTTTAAAAAAAATTGTTTTACTCTGAACGCTGATTGTGGTATTACAGACAACATGTTGGTAGCATTTATGTTATTTGAACTATTTTAGCTTTAATAAATAAATCTATAATCTGTCACTCTTCCTATATAAAACCTGAAAGAATTTCACTCTGATTTGAAAAACCTAGAAGGCTTATGTCTTATTTATACAGTATTGACAAAGGTCATTCCCTTCCTGGAACCATGGGCATCTATAAATTATCATAAGCACAGGGTGTGTAATGAGTTATGTTGAGAATGGGAATGTTTAATAGGAAACTGAGAAGATTTCACTGAGAAAGTCAGGTTGAGCATTTATATTAAAAGAAACACTTTTTTAAAGCTATGTATGTAATTAATATATTTTCTTTTGACTTCTCACTTTCTCTGCTTTATTTATTGCATTTTGTGTTTTGTAATTAAATGTTAAATTGCAAGATTCTAGTCATGACAAAATTTTCAGCACCTTCTCTTTTCCTTTTGCTTTAAAAACTCTGTTATAAATGTAAGCAGTCAAGAAAGACCAGAATTTTACAATCTCATTTTTAATCCCTACTAAACCATATACTTGCGGTGTTATTTTGGTAGAATTTCTTAATATTTCTTAAACTTAAGATTCCTCATCTGCAAAATAGAGTTTACAGTCACTCCAAGAAGGGTTAAAAAGATAGTGTTGAGAAAATATCAGGCGTAGTGTAAATGCTCACTATGAGTCAAATACTTAATTGACTTCCTCTAGATGGATTTATTTCAGGTTAATTGAGTTTTTTTGAGGGCATTGGAAAGATCGATTTCTGCATTATCAATCATACAAATCAGTTGTCCATTCATCAGCACTGGGGAGTCTTATTCCCTGAAGCCCACCACTCCCTGCCTGACTTACTTGAACCAATTTTTTAGTTCAACCAGAGAGTAAGTTTTGCCCTTCAAATGGTGACGTCTGCAAGGCTAACAACTGTGTCTTTCTTGTTCACTACTGCTACTCTGAGGTCCATTAATAGGGTCTGACAAAGCTGATACTCTAAACAATCTTTATTGAATGAAATCACTGAATGGTTTATGGTTATTTCCCAAAGCCATTCTCCATCTCTCTGTCTCTCTCTCTCTGTCTCTTTCTCATTCACTCTCTCCTCCCTGCCTCCCTCCCACCTTCCCCATTCAAATTAGGTGTTCATCATAAGTACTTTGGTAGTGGCACATACCATGTCTCTATCAGTTTACAATCTTAGAGCAGCAATTGAACTTTTTAGGTTATGCTGTTGTTGAGCCCATTTGCAGTGTTGAGCACATACATGGTAGACTTTCAAAACATAGCTGTGGAGTGAATGAGAAAGTAAATTAAAGAATGACCCACTTGTTACTAGAATTTTGGAATTCAAGGAAGCTTAGACACTAAAGAACCATGTAACAAATTTGGCAATAACTAGAGATAGGGGGAATGATTTTTCCTGCTATCCATCCATCATCCATCCATCCATCTACCAGCAAGCACTGAATCTGTTTATGACATTAGCACTGAGCTTTGGAAGATAGAAATGAAATATATGAACTACATGAGAAGTAGTTCCTTACCTCAAATTTTTCACAATACAAACAGATATAAATAATATGGCATCACTTATCTAGAATTTTGAGGATTGAAGGCCATTCTTAAGTAAGTAATAAGGTGTCACATCTGATTTGTACTTCACCCCATGCACTTCACTGTAATGAAATGCTCCTGATTGTAGTTATTTGAAATGATAACAGAACTGTCTGTGAACTAAGATTAGATTTAGCACCAGTGAGAATTCCAGTACTCATTGCTTATAAAAAGTTAAGATATTTAGGAATGAATAATATAACTAAGTAAATGTGATTTGAGATAAATAATTTACCAAATGTACTATATTAATAAATAACTACTACCCATTTGCTTCAGAGATGTCATCCTTCAGAAATGTGCCAGGTCAGTTCTGACTCCTATCCCAACTGTCACTCTGCTGTCAGAATATGACAGTCACCAGTGTTAGATGTTCCTTCCAAGAACAAATTATTTCCGGCAATAAAAGCCCATCTGTTTATTTAATTTGTGGATGTGCTCTGCCTACATTATCATTTACCCAACTAGCCTTGAAATAATCTCTCTCATACGACAAAACATTAGAGACACTGCATGACTCCATTTCTCTACATAGCCATTGGAAGAGACCAATATCTCCAGCTTGGACAGTGAACTAGCTTTCTAAACTGACAAACAAGTCATGCTACAAATTAGGTGCCAAATCCTTCTAAAATACTATGTTAGGTAACCAGGGGGATTTTATGGTGCAAGATACAGCCTGAACCTTATGAAGAGTGCAGCTTCCTGGGAATTAACATCATTTACTGTAGTACATTTATTCAGTCAATTGATTTTTTTTTAAAGACACTATCTTTGAAAGAAAATAGATGAAATTAAAGGCTTGAGGTAAACAAAATAGCAAATAGTAAATCTCTCCAGTAATATATACCTAAGGAGTAAGTCCCATGGGGATTAAAAAGTTCTAAATTCAACAGAGGTTTATGTTCATTATACATAATAGTAAAAATACATCAAATGATTAATGAGTGATAAGTCCGTATAGTGGAACCTTTTGAACTCATGTCTATAAAGGCTGTGGTATCACAGAAAAATGTTATGTTTGTAGATTAATAAAAGTAAATATATATATATATATAAAATCTCCAAAAAACTTCAAAATATAACCAATGAAATGGAGATTGAAAAAATAATACACACTCTTTAAGTGGTCTATGGATCTATGAATTATTTTTTTCCTCTTCTCTGTTCTCTGAACTTTCTAAAGTGTTTTGTATGATGGCAAATCAAAATACCATGCCTCACATGAATTTAGGCTTGATCTGTCTATATTGAACTTTCTGTTACCAAGAACCAAATGTCTCCACACTAGTAGAAATGTATGGAAACAAAATGATTAAAATGATCAGAGATGGAAATTTTGTCTCAGGGGTATCTCAAACAAAAACAGTATTATAGAGCACTTTATATTTTACCACACACCTTCAGAAGTATTATGTCATTATATTTTTTTCACACAATCTTCTGGACAGTAGACCTTATTCTCGTTTTACAAGTAGGAAATTCTGACTTGGAGAGTTTAAATGACTTGCCCCAAACCAAAGATTTAGTAAATGTCAGAACTGAGCCTCAAATCCCTACTTTATAACTCTGGGTCCAGGATGTTTTTTCTTCACATATTGTCTTTCCCAATAAGAATAGCCTCTGACTTCACTTGTATGTTGGGATAAGTCATTTGGAAAAAGAAAATATTTTAAAAATTAATTTGCAAGCAAGCTTTTCACCCCTAGTTATATGCAAATAATTTGCTTTGCCTTTAAATAAAAAGCATTTAGCTGCTTTCCTTAAAGTAATGCATCTAATCTTCAACATAAACTAAAATATATCTGGGTATATATTTCAAGGTTACAAATGTCTCCTATCTTCCCTTCCAAGTTTATAACTCTTAATGCTTTTCTCTGTCACCCTACCAAAAATAACACAGATATGAGAAAGAGGCTAAAAGACAAAAGTAAAGGTGAGTGAGTGTTTTCATGACTAAGTCCAGTCTTTTTTTTTTTTTTTTTCACAATACAATTTTTTTTTAATGACTTATTTTAAACATTTTATCAAGAAGGCACATTTTTTTTTTCTATACAGCAGGTCCTTATTAGTCATCCATTTTATACACATCAGTGTATACATGTCAATCCCAATCGCCCAATTCAGCACACCACCACCCCCACCCCCCGCCACTTTCCCCCCTTGGTGTCCATACGTTTGTTCTCTACATCCGTGTCTCAACTTCTGCCCTGAAAACTGGTTCATCTGTACCATTTTTCTAGGTTCCACATATATGTGTTAATATACGATATTTGTTTTTCTTTTTCTGACTTACTTCACTCTGTATGACAGTCTCTAGATCCATCCACGTCTCAACAAATGACCCAATTTCATTCCTTTTTATGGCTGAGTAATATTCCATTGTATATATGGACCACATCTTCTTTATCCATTCATCTGTCGATGGGCATTTAGGTTGCTTCCATGACCTGGCTATTGTAAACAGTGCTGCAATGAACATTGGGGTGCATGTGTCTTTTTGAATTATGGTTTTCTCTGGGTATATGCCCAGTAGGGGGATTGCTGGATCGTATGGTAATTCTATTTTTAGTTTTTTAAGGAACCTCCATACTGTTCTCCATAGTGGCTGTATCAATTTACATTCCCACCAAGAGTGCAAGAGGGTTCCCTTTTCTCCACACCCCCTCCAGCATTTATTGTTTGTAGATTTTTTGATGATGGCCATTCTGACCAGTGTAAGGTGATACCTCATTGTTGTTTTGATTTGCATTTCTCTAATGATTAGTGATGTTGAGCATTCTTTCATGTGTTTGTTGTCAATCTGTATATCTTCTTTGGAGAAATGTCTATTTAGGTCTTCTGCCCATTTTTGGATTGGGTTGTTTGTTTTCTTCATGTTGAGCTGCGTGAGCTGCTTATATAAGGTAGATATGACAACCACATCTACTCACCTATGACTCAAAAGAGAAACGGTCTTCCAATGAATTCATTTAAGGCATTCACTTTAGAAGCCGCCAATTACTTCTGTATCTATATCACCTTATGATTGTTTTATACCGCAGAGAATAAAAACAACCAATCAATTCTGCATTATCTAAATAGGATAACTTTGAACAAGGGTAGTTGCTCATGGACCAATATGTAGCTAATTTTCTAACTGATTTCTTCTTTAGACCAATGGTTAGCAAACTCTTTTCCAGAATAAAGACTTGAAAGTCATATATAGCTATAGAAATAAGAAATTACAGCATTAATAAGATCACTTGTTCAAGTTTTTATAAAAATATTAATGATAGTACTGAGGGAAGAAATTGCACAACAGCTGACAGGCACCACTGCATGTTTATGATCTCCATCCAGTGTGTGTCTTTCTAGGCCACAGTCAAGCCCTTTTGTTGTCTTTGGCCACACACTCTCCAATATCTCTTCCTCACTATTCTTATCCTCTATTTCCCTACCCTCCTTATACTCAGCAGAGAGAAAATCAAAGCAGTCAGGAATCATCTTTCTCACACAAGCACACATTGGCTTACATATTTTCTCTTCATAATACTTTTCTCTACTCTCAGGAGACACAGTCCCCCTCCTATTCAAAGGCAATCCACCTTTTTCTTCCCAGTGCACCTGACTCTACTTCCTAGGTCTTGCTTTGGAGATCTCTCTCTCTCTCTCCAATTTGTAACCATCCTACAAAATTGTCCCTCCCTGAGCCTAAGTGCTCCTCCAGTAACCAAATCTCTCTCCTGTGATCTTCATCTAAACTTGTCAAAAAAGTGGTCGGTTATTGTCACCACTTTCTCACTTCACATTCTCTCTTTAATCCATTGAATTCCAGCTTCTGCCCCATGACTCTACTAAAGTTATCTCTCATTAAAATCAAAGAACCATCACATTTTCAAATCCAGTGGGCATTTCTGAGTCTTTTTCATACTCAATCTTGCTATTAAATTTGCCTTTGTTAAGTATTTTTTCCGTTTAATATGTCATATCTCCTCACTTCTGTGACATCATACCCTCCTTGCTTTCTTCACACTCCTCTGGGTATTATTTCTCTCTCAGAGTGTGAATAACATTATAATTTTGAAAAAGTAGTTTACTAGGAGCATCTAATCAGTATCACTAAATCAAGATATCTATGTAACCAGTCTACAAGTCTTCTAGGAGTTTAAAATGGAGACATGATACAAAACAGTTTATGGAAAACTGCAATAGTTATTTTACAACAAATTTTAATTTTTGACATTGTGTTTATTTAAAAGCAGACAAATAATATGATAGGTTATATTTCGATTGTTTTCTTTTTCAGCTAATTTAAAAAATCAATTGGTTGACTATATTTCTTTTTCTACTTTGAGTTTTGCAACCTTGGTTTTAATTCCAGTATTTCCTCTAGCCTTGGGGCAATTATATAAACGTCCTATACCATTCTATAGGTTCATAAGTAAAATAAAATACTACCCATGCTGATGTAGATAATCAGTAAGGAAATGAATTACCAAGGAGCAAGGACACTAGTATTGGTAAAGTAGAGGCTGGAAATTGGGCTGATTTCCAATTCTAATCATTTTGAAGGACTAGAGCATGCTCTGCCTCTTCCTGGGAACTTTTTCTTCTTTTTTTCTAGCTTGCTTACTGTTTGTGCAACCCATTTGTCATTTATTACCTTGGAGTGTTAGTAAGCTTTAAATTTATATAGGTTCTTTTTTTTTTTTTTCCTAACTATTAGATTGTAACCTCCTTGGGAACAGAACAATATTCTGTTCTTATTTGTGTTTCTCAGGTTGCTTTTCAAAAAAAATCTAAAACCTCAAAATTGTTTTCTGACTACTTTATTACATAATTGATTTATTAAAATACAGTGTTTTAGATCTCTACTCCGGAAGTGTACAATTTTTTCTCATTTGGCATCTACTCTGAAGAAAATTACTGCCTAACCATTCTTTCTAAGATATGGAGGTAGGGAGGAAATAGCTATAGGAAGGCATTTGTAAATAAGAAGCCATGTCTTCAACCACAGAAAATAATGTATCTTTAAATACCCTGGAGAAAGACCCTTACAAATAAAAATCTTTGGGAAATGAAAGTGTGTGGTGGGTGTGTTTGCATTAGTTTTCTATTGCTGCATAACAAACTACTTTCAAACTTAGTGGCTTACCCAAAACCTTAGTAACATTTTTTATCTCACAGGTTTTTTTTGTTTTTTTGCTTTTGGGTTTTTTTGTTTTTTTGTTTCAGTCGGGAATCTGTTTCAGTATCTACGAACCAGCAGCTCTCACAAGACCGAATCAAGGTGTCAGCAGAAGCTGCAGTCATCTTAAGGCTCAACTTGGGTTGAATTCACTCCAAGCTCCATCACAGATTGTTGCCATACATATATCTGGAGAAAACCATAATTCAAAAAGATACATGGACCCCAATGTTCATTGCAGCATTATTTACAAGAGCCAGGACTTGGAAGCAACCTAAATGTCCATCAGCAGAGGAATGGACAAAGAGGATGTAGTACATATATACAATGGAATATTACTCAGCCATAAAAAAGAACAAAATAATGTCATTTGCAGCAACATGGATAGACCTAGAGATTGTCACACTGAGTGAAGTAAGTCAGAGAAAGACAAATATCACATGATATCGCTTATATGTGGAATCTAAAAAAAAAGGGTAGAAATGAACTTATCTACAAAACAGAAATAGAGTTACAGATGTAGAAAACAAACTTATGGTTACCAGGGGGTAAGGGTGGAGAGGGATAAATTGGGAGATTGGGACTGACATATACACACTACTATATATAAAGTAGATAACTAATAAGGACCTACTGTATAGCACGGGAACTCTACTGAATACTCTGTAATGGCCTATATGGGAAAACAATCTAAAAAAGAGTGGATATATGTATATGTATAACTGATTCACTTTGCTGTAAACCTGAAACTAACACAACATTGTAAATCAGCTATACTCAAAAAAAAAAAAAAGAAAGAAAAAGGATTGTTGCCATGAGCAAGCCAGGAGGAAGGGGAAAGTAGGGAAAAATGAATTCAAGTCTTTTGTGGCCTAATCTAGAAAGTGACAACTCATAGCTTTTACATATTCAATGAATTAGAAACCAGTCACTGGGTCCTGCTCCATTCAAAATGAGAGGATTATACTGGAGACTAAATACCAAGAGGCAAGAATCATTGCAAGCCATCTTAAAAGTGTGCCTACCACAGAATTATTTTATTATCCCCTTCCAATACATTATATGAGAGAGACGCCATTAGGGAAGGATGACACAGGGAAGGCATGAATTAGAATACACTCTCTCCTTATGCAGAAAATTGAAATGGGGAGATAAAGAAGAAGTAAAACAGTTACTTAAATAAAACATAATAGGAATAATAACTATCACCTACAAATTTACAATTATATCTAGATTTTGTGCTAAACTTTGTATATGTTGCTTCTAACCCTTTAAAATTATTTGAAAGTTAGATGACATTATTCATGTTTTATAGGTGAAGAAATGGTAGTTTATGAAAGAAAAATGGCTTCTTAAATCCTCATAGCTACTAAGTGGCAGTGGCACTACCAATATTAGAATTATATTGAGCAATTTTTCTGGTCTTCAAAAATCACAAATTAAAAATGAATAGAGAAAAAAATGAATAGAATGTTCAAGAAAACTAATTTAAACCTAGAGTATTCCATTTTTATTGTAATGTGAAAAGTCCCTGTTCCCCAAAGATCAACTGAATCTTCTTTCCTATTTTTTAAATTATAATTCAGATTCTTTAAAAAGTGTAATTTTTCTGGAAAACACATTAATCGGCCATTTGGTTCTTGCCACTTTACTTTAAATGAGTTTTCAATTCCATATTAAAAGCCAAGTTTGTTTAAGAAAGAGACCACTGAGATGCTGCTTACGTATCTGTCTGGTCTCTGTGTGTGTGTGTGTGTGTTTGTGTTTGTGTGTTGGTTACCAGATCCTGATTCCTACAATGGGAAGAAATAGTACGAAAATAGAATTCATGGTTCTAAATCACTCACTTCACTATAATTCTGACACTGTTGATCTCCCTGTGCAGGGAAGATATATCTCTATCTCTATTTATATCTCTGTCTTTATATATCATCTATCTATCTGTCTAACCAGCCTCATCTCACACTTAAATGTTACCTAATAACCTGTTATTTCATTAATCTTAACTGTCATCAAATGTTGACCCTAAGCTCGAAAGAATGCATTCTATTCTAGGCTCAATTTTATTTCCAGGAAGGGAATAATTTGCGTACTATACTATTACTTGTGAATATAATTAGACATGTCTGGAAAAGTGTACTGTGCAAGCTACTGCATTCATAATTGCCTAATTGTGCTTGCATGTATCCAATTATCAGCCTGGCTGGCCGCTTACTCCGTCAACAGCCAAAGTGGTTACCTGCATGTGCAATTACCTGTATGCTTCATTCATAATTCTCAGGTGTCCCTTCATTCATGTTTCTTGAAACTGTGGCTTCAAATGAGGAAGCAGAACAAACTGCTAGAAACAGGTCAATAGAAAGAATATAAAAAGAAACCTGGAATTCAGTTGCTTAATTGGCTCTGGTCATAATATGATTAGCTAAAATTGCTCTAATAATTTGTATTATACTAATAATATTCTTTGTATGACAGATTCTTTAGATCAGTCTTCCTCATATAAGCTCAAGAAGGATTAGTAAGGAAAATTTACAAATACAAAAATAGATTTTTACTGGCAACTAATGATAAGAAATTAAGTTACTGTATTATTTACCATGTAAATTGTGGTATGGTTTCAGAAACCTTAACGGACCAGGGTAGAAAATAGCCTAGTAAATACAATAAACTAAAGAAAGTTGAAGATACAAATAGCTAAAATTAGACTTAATCCTGTGTTGGGATAGACATGAGTAGGACAGATACAATAGTGGGAAGAATTTTATATCTGTAGTGTAAACAGGCATGGGATTAATGAAGAATAGTTGAAGTGTTTTTTTAAATTGAGGTTAATTACACGTAACATAAAATTAACCATTTTAACCATTTTTAAGTAATGTTGTATCAAGTACATTCACATTGTTGTGCAACCATTATGATCATCCATCTCCAGAACTTTTTCATCTTCCTGAACCGATACCTGTTAAAACACTCATTTCTCATACCCTCTTTCCTAACCCCTGGTAACCACTAATTTACTTTCTGTCTCTGTGAATTTGACTACTTCAGGTATCTCATGTAAGTGGAAGCTATTAGTATCTGTCCTTTTGTGACTGATTTATTTTATTTAGTATGATATCTTAAGGTTAAATCATGTTGTAGAATGTGTCAGACATTTCTTTTTAAGGCCAAATAATATTCCATTGTATGTATATACAACATTTTGTTTATCCATTATCTGACAATGGATGCTTGGATTGCTTCTCTCTTTTGACTGTTGTGAATAACGCTACTATGAACGTGTGTGTACGAATATCTGTTTGAGTCTCTACTTTCCGTCCTTTTGGGTATATACCCAGAAGTGGAATTGCTGGATCTCATGATAATTTTATGTTTAATCTTTTGAAGGACTACCACACCATTTTCACAGCAACTGCATCATTTTACGTTCTCACCAGCAATGCACAAGGGTTCCAATTTCTCCACACCCTTGCAACATTCATTTTCTATGTGTGTGGTTATTTTTTTATCATTATAATAGACGTACTAATGAGTATGACTTGTAGGTCATTGTGGTTTTACTTTACATTTTACTAATGATGAGTGATGATGAAAATCTTGCATGTGCTTATTGGCCGTTGTGTGTCTTCTTTGGAGAAATTTTTATTCAAATACTTTTTGCTCATTTTTTCATTTGTATTTTTCAATTTGTTTCTGATATCTAATTGCAGATAGGTTTTACTCAATCCAGACCAATCAAACTAGTCTCTATATAGGGTTAAACAGATCAAGTTTCCCATCAGGAATAGTTAGAAAAACCAGATTAAAAAATGTTTGATGGCTTAAGCGAGCTGCCAGGGCAACCAGAACTGGAAAACCAAAGCCAAGGAGAGAAGCAGCACAGAGAAGTGAGCCAATATTTTGTCAGCCACTTCCTCTCTAGGGGCATTTGATGTTTCTTGGCCATGGTGCTAAAGATAAGAGCCCTGGTGGAGGCAAGAAAGGCAGCGCTTTTGCCAATCGCATGGCATTTTTTTGTAGTCAAAAAATAAAGATTATGTCTGCCATGGGAGCCAAGAAATGAGGAGGAAAGGCATTGGTGAGAAGAGAGGAGCAGAGAGTGAGTTCAACATATGGTGGTTTCTTCCTGTGACATCTACTGGCAGATAAATGAGCTAGGAAGTTCAATGAAAAACTGCTGAAACAATAGCTTTTTCTTTATCATGGTGTCAAGGAGACAAAATATGGGGCTCAGGATCTACAAAAGAAAAAATACCTTAAGCTCTCTGTTGAGACCCTTGAAAGAACATTTTAAGAGCAGGGCAAACCAGAGGTAAGTTGGAGACTTGCAAAAATGACAACTTAATTTGAGATATTTTAGATTTGTTTTATAATAGAAAATTAAGCAGTATGATTTATCATATTAACGTAAAGTAGAAAATCACATGATCATCTTAATAGGCAAAGAATACTTTTTGACACATTTAAATACACAGTCATAATAACTCATCAAATTAAATTTAAAAGGAAATTATTTAATCTGTTTACTATTACCTACAAAAAATCAACAGCAAACTTCAAACTTAAAGGTTGAGATATCAAAAACTTTTCCCTGAAATGTGGAAAAAGTCAAGGACACCTGCTATCAACATTTCTATTCACCTGAATTTGAGAGCCTACACCAGTAAAATAAGGGAAGATAAAAAATAGAATATAAGACAAGTAATAATTGGAATGTGAAATATAAAACTATAATTATTTATAAATAAATGATAGGGTATATAGAAAACCCAAATGAATTAGTATGAGAATAGTGCAAGGTTATTAGACACATTATTAAAATAGAGAGTTGTTGTAGTGCTATGTATCAGTCATAAACAGAAAATTTCATTTAAAATATACAGTATCACTTATAATATCATAAAGAATAAAAACCACTGATTTTCGAGTGAAAAGTTTGAGGCATCTACACTGAAACAAACTAACCACAAAACAACAAAAATATAACTAAAAACGTAACTGCGAAAAAGAAAACTTAAATACATGAGGGGAATGCCATGTTCACAGGTCAGAAGTCTCAATATTATACAGTTGCTAATGACCCACAGATATATCTGTAAATATGCAAAGCATGAACAAGGGTATTTTAAAACATACATGGTGATATAAAGAGCTAAGAACAGCCAAGACAAACTTGTAGAGAAACAAGGGTGGAGCACTTAAGGCTCCCAGAAATCAAGATATATCATAAAGCTGTATGGTAATTAAGACAGTATGATATTGGTATATAAAAAACTAGTAGATCAAGAAACAGGAAAATAAAAATAAAAGAGCCCAGAAACAACCCAAATCCATACAGATATAGTTATTTGCTTTATAACAAAGTGGCTTGCTTTATAACACTGATTATATACAGACGAGGATGGCCTTTCAGTAAATGATGCTTGGGCATCAGAATTTCCATATGAAAAAAAAGTGAATTCTTACCTCTACCGCACACCATAGATAAAAATCTATTCCAGATAGACTGTAGATCTAAATGTAACTGATAAAGCTGTTAGCTATTTAGACAGAAACAGGATAATATCATGTTCTTGGAGAGAGCAAATATTTCTTAAATGGCACTCAAAAAGAATTAACTATGTTGGGTAACATTGATCAAGTGAACTTTACTAAAACTAAGAACTTAGGTTCATAAAAGAAAACATTAAGAATATGGAAATGCAAGCCACAGAGTGGGAGTGGATGTTTTCAATACGTATATGCCACAATAGACTCATATCCAGTATATTTAAAGAACTTTTACAAATCTATAAACTTGTACAGGCTGTTAAAATTACAGATTGTTAAAAGAGAAACTGGCAAAAACTTTAACAGGTACTTTTCAAAAGAAGATATTCGAGTGACTATTAAATACATGAAAATGTATTCAACCTTAGATATGAGAAAAATATAAATTAAAACCAGGGTGCAATACCTATCAGAATTGCTAAACATTAAAGAGACAGATATTATTAAGTGTTACTGAGGCTGTAGAACAACTGAGATTGCTGTGCACTGATGAAGTGATGTAATTTGTAAAGCATCTTTTGAAACTGTTTAGTAATATCTCCTAAAGCTGATCAGAGACACAAGTTATAAACTGACCTTCCCACTCGTAAGAATATCTAACAGAAATACATACATACATTCACAAAAAGACACCTGAAAGAATGTTTATAACTAGCACTAATTGTAATAACCACCCATTGTTAGTCAACAGTAGAACTGACGGATAATTGTTGTGTATTCTCACGATATAATGCTATAGATTAACCAGAAAAAACCAAAAAAACAAAAACTTTGGAAGCAACAATGAATACATCTCTCAAACATAATACTGAGAAAAACAAAGTAGACACAGAGGAACATACTCTATGATTGCATTTATATAAGTTTCAAAAGCAGGCAAAATTAATCTATGGTGTTAAAATGCAGAATAATAGTTATCTTGAGGGGGAATAATGATGGAAAGGAACAAGAGGGGGACTTCTAGAGTGCTGACAGCGTTCCATAGGTTAATCTGGATGATGGTTACAGGGTTATCTTTGCTTTGTGTGAATTTGTTAACCTGGATGTTTTGATTTGAGCTTGTTTTATCTATTATGCAATATTTCAATAAACTGTAAATTAAAAAGGGAGAAGGTACATTTTTCTTCTCCCTCTTTCTCCTTTCTGCTACTTGCAATGTGAAGGTGGTGTGGAAGCAGCTGTTCTAAGCTAGCAGCCTTGAGAGGACATTCTCAGGAGGGCAGAGAGGGAGTGAAGGAGGAGCCTGGGTCCCAGGTGACATGGGACTGCTGCACCAGCCCTAAACTGACAACAACTGGGCCTCTCTTAACTGAGCAATGTCTTTTACCTTCTTGCCAAGTAAGAAATGGTTATTTCCTGAGCCCTGAACAGTATGATGAAATCGCTGTCCATCCTGCCAGAGAGTTTAGACCGGATACTTCATCTTCATGACAGAAACAAATAACAGGAATTTAAGAGTTAACCATTCTGCAGAATCACTCTTGAATTTCTCCACCATTTCCACTGGAGATAAAATCTCACAAACAGGTTAATGGAAAAGATATAGGTTTAATTATTTTCCCATGCACATTAACAAAAGCAGTAAAATGTGTTTTATTTATTGGGGCTGTTCTGTACCATCACAGTTCTTTGGAGGACTTTTCCTCATCAGCATTCTTTGCCTGAGAAGAGTGATGACTTTTCTACTGAAGTTAAGGTAATTCCACAGCTCAGCTTTAGTGAACACCTCTTAGCACATTAATGAATAATATTTGTGCATTAGCAAACATGCTCCAGAGACAAAATCAAACCAGATGGGCTTGGATGTTCATAAATTCCGACACTTCCAAGCTCTCAGTGAGAAACTGCTTTATAATGAATTGGATGGGTTACATGAATTCCACCAGGAGATTTAAGGCTTTACTGGGCTTGAATAAAGTGAAATTTAGTTAAGGATAAACAGCCACAATAATTAAGAATTTTCACAAATCTGTAAAGATTTTAATTAAAATCTGACTTTCTAATCATCAACTGTGTACATTCAGTGCTTATTCAAGCCACCTAAACTTTGGCAGTGTTCTGCTAATGTACTGTGGTATAGACATTGACCATGTAGTTTTTTAAAAGTCTCCAAGCCACTTCCTAGCATTATTTGAGTGCTGGGATGATGATAGAAGAGTCTCCACAAGGGTGGCTTTGAGATTAAGTGAATCTCACAATGAGTAGATTGCAATGGTTACTGCTTCTTAAGAGGAGCAGATGAAAATTTTTAAAAATTAAAAAAAAAAAAACCACCAATAACTGAATACAGGTCTTGGTACATCTGCTGTCTTGATTTCTTTGTGTAAATGGCCCCTCCCATTAATGTTGATCTCATCTTTTCAAAGCCTTCTGTTAATACCCTTTCCTGCTTGTGTCTTAACTTCCTCCCTTTCCATCCAAACTTCTTGCATGAGATGTTTATACTTGCCATCTACTTTTTCACACCTGCCATTCACATCCGAATTACAATCTGACCTTCTTCCCTGCCAGTGGCTAAAAACTGAACTTCCTAGAGTCTTTCCTAACCTCCTAAGCGTAATAAACACTTTGCAGTCTGTTATACTGGTACTCTTAAACATTTGACAGTATGAATATTCTTAGTAGAAACCATAGTTTCTTGGCCTCCTTATGGTCTTGACTTGCCACGGTTTCAGTAGACTGTCTTTCATTGGCTCTGTGTCAGTTCGTCTTCACCGGATCTCTCTTTAACTGTTTGTTAGTTAAAAGATTCCCTACTATGCTCTTTTGTGACTGCATTTTGTTAAAGTCCCTGGGAGGGGCTCATCCGCTTTCATGGCTTCACCTATATTCATGTCACTAAATCCAAATTTACGTTCCTCACTATTATTATGATTTTTGAAAATATATCTATTTACCTTACTAAACCATAAGTTTCTTGAATTTCTTATATTTCCAGAGCCTAGCATAATGCCAGATGGACAGTGGGTGCTCAATAAGGGTTTTTGACTAAATAATGTATAAATGGATCATTTCACAACTTTTTTTTTGCTAAAATCTTATTATCCCAAGCCCTATCTACTGGTCACTTCCTCAAGCTAAAAACTTGTAATCCCTGGAGTTTTAGAAGAAGTGTTAGACATGGTCCTCGCAGAATCAATTTATAATGGATTTATCACAACCACAGCACTCCTGGTAGGAACCCTGAGTGCAAGCATGAATACCACCCAATTAAATAACACCGATGCCTTTAAAAACTGAGTCCAACTTAACTGGACTCAGTGCTAGAAAGAAAATCTTAGACTCTTTCCCGATAGCCGTTAGCTGATGGAGAAGTCATATGGATATCATTTGCATTGTTGAAATGGTGTCTCTTATAGCATTGAATGGTACCCAACTTTACGACTTCCAGACACTTTTTTATTGTTTTCCCCACAGGAAACATTATACATATCAAAATAAATACCCTGCCTTCCACATCTGAAAAGTGTAGATTTACAATAATTGTCTAAATAATTGTTTCTTAATTAGTTACCTGCTTTGTGTGATTTAGTTTGAGCTTACGTTTACTTGGGAAATAATGTTCTATGCAATTTCTCTTTGGCTTTCTGAAAAAAAAAAAAAAAAAACCAGGAGTCTAGGTAAATGAAAAATGTTTTGTAGGTGATGGGTTCCACATGACTGGTGAACATTTACTGGTGCTTCTTAGGTCTGCAGGACACAGGATTCAGTTTGGACAACAAAAAATAAGTACAATTCTTTTTCCTAATACATATCTGGAATCTACTTGCTTTTCTCTGTGTCTGCCGCCACCTACTCTGCCCAGGCCAATTTAATTTCTTGGTTGTACATCTGCTGTAACTTGCTAACTGGTCTCACCAATTCCTGCTCTCCTGCAATCCATTATCTAATAATCACAGTGTCCTCCTTCAGACACTTTAATGCTTCTTAAGATAAAGGGCACCATTCTCCTCCTGAACTCTGAGACCTTGTAGTATCTGGCGCCTGCCTGCGCTCTAGCCTCATTTGCTAGTGCCTTCTTGCTTCCTCCGCCAGAAGCTCTGCCACGTTGGCCTTTTTTTCAGATCAACATCTTTTCCAAGTCCTTTCCGACTTCAGGGCTTATACCTTTGATCTTCTCTTTGCTTAGAATCTTCTCCTCACTCCACCCCTACTAGCTTGGCCAATTCCTGGTTATTTTTCAAGTTTCAGCTTAACTACAGTTGTTCAGTGAGCCCTTTCCTACCTCCACACAAAAGGCAAGGCCACCCTGGTGTTTGCTTTAGTAACAGGTCCTGCAACAATCCAGATAACTAGAGAGAAGTTAGTTAAGAAAACAACATGGATTTAAACATTAAATGAGGGTCATTCAATACAAAGCCCTTTTAAAAATCTCCAACCTCTGGAAATTAGTCAAAACAGCACATAAGCAAAAAATTTTAAGCACCTGAAACTCACTCATTGACATAATACCACTTTTATTCTCATAACTTGAGATGGAGTGTTTTCAAAACTAAATTATACTTCCGTGTCTTTTGAAATAAATCATATTGAACAAAATGAGTTGCCTCAGTAACTTGGTGCTACACTATGAACTGCTATATGAAATCATAAAATTTGGTAGGATCTCTTAGGGAGCCTCCAAAAACCATACCCTTCTTCCCTGACAGGGTCCTAAAAAACTGAGTAAAAAAGCAGAAACATGACCGATATCAACATCAGAATATCAACCTTATGACTGATCATTGCTAAAGTGTTTGATGTCACATTGTGTGAGAGCCAATTGGACCTGCTACCTGAACCCCAGGGCCAGGCACACATATTAGCTCTCCTGACTCGTGTTTTCTCTAGAGCTTCAATGCTCCCAGGGAAAAAGCCGCTGACTGAGGAAAATGGCAGAGCTGAGCCCAACATGAGAAATTATTCATCCCCAATTTACCAAGAGCTAACTGTTTTTTAGACAGTTCTCCATGGATTTTTCATGTCCCTGCATGGTCAGGACCTTCTCAGCAAAGGACATGTTTGAACAGTAAACAGCCTTGGAAGTTAGGGATAATGTATTCCTCCAGAGGGCTTTGAAGACATACTTTTCCAGGGATATTCCAGGGTAATAATTACAATGCCCTCTCTTTCCCCTTCCCAGAGATGTTTGCGTCTGTTCCAGGATGATGAGTACTCTCTCTCCAGAGCCAAGCAGGGTAGATGTGTTGGCAGTCCACACAAGTTCAGAGTCTCCTAATGTTAGGGTTCCTCTCCTGGGATACACAGGTCTCGCTGGCCTTTACCACATTGCCCTTTGGGAACTGGGCTGTGGGGAGCTAAGGCCAGATGCTGCTCTGGCAGTTCTTCTTCTGCGATAAATGATCTGTCTCTCTGATTCAGGGATCTTGTATCAGTTTATCACAGTTTCTGACTTAAGAATAAATTATTACAATTTCCCAAAGGTGGAGAGTTAAAAAGAGAGACATACAGTGTACTCTGGGACAACTTCTCTTTCTGGAAATTAGGAACAGGGAAAAGGTGTTTCTTCTCGAACAATGAGGATGATGGTGATACAGATAATAATGAGGACATCAGCAAGAGCACATACTCACCCTTTATAAATGCTTGCTATGATCTCTGTACAAAGAAACTTTACTGTTGTTACCTCTTTAACCCTTTAGCAATTTCATAGGAGAAGAACTTTTATTATTCCCATCATATAGAAGAGGAAATTAAAGTTTGGAAAGGTTAAGAAACTTGTCCCAAGTCATGATAATATGTGTAGAAAACAGAATGAAGGTCCAGGTCTGCCTGACAAATAATCCTTGTCCTTTTCTACTAAATAACAATGAAAGCTCCATAAGGAGTGAGACCCTGTCAGTCTTGCTTACCACTAAATTACCATAGTCCCAGAGCCTCAGAGTGTACTGGGGAGAAATACATAACTATATATCTATATATAAATACAGATATATAAATATATATTCCACTGTTAAGCTGTCACGTCTCTATGGTTTCAATGTGCTTACCTCTGCCAGCCCTGTATCACTTAAATGTGAAAAAATCAACCACAAGCTAGTTTTAATCATATCAAAATAAGTGTAATGATGAGACTCTGAGGAATTTGCTGGTTCTCAGGTTTATTTTGAAACGTCAATGGTGACAAAGAAATGAGTTGAGGTTAAGTAAGGGATTATGCATTTATCACTTCCTCAGAAATTCCCTGCAAAGAGCAGTTGCAGCTTGAATACAACAAACTGTTCAAATCAAGCCACACTCACTTTGTAGTACTTCTTAAGGAATGACAATTCTCATTCACTTCCACTTTGCCAACCACAAGAAACTTACAGCAAGTAAAATTGAAAGATGCTGTATTGAAGTGATTAGATATTCATATGTTGTAATATCCAGTGACATGTACTGCTGACACTGTTAAATTTTTTTCTTTCACATTACTTTGAATAAAAAGTTACAAAAAAAATAAGGTGGGAATAAGAAGATGATTTTACCTCTGTCTTCTCTGAGGCTGACCTAGGTGAGCTCTGCTTGTCTACATGGCACAAGCATGTTAACACTAAAACAGTATATGTCCTTGGCCTAACTAAAAGTCTGACCTCTGACTTTATGAAATTCTAGTCTTATGAATATAAACATATATAATATATATGTGTATATAATATATATATATATAAATTTTTAATTTATAAAAAAGTTTTGGCTGCACAGTGCGGCTTGCGGGATCTTAGTTCCCAGACCAGGAATTGAACCTGGGTCACAGCAGTGAAAGTGCCGAGTCCTAACCACTGGACTGCCAGGGAGCTCCCTCAAGTCTTATATTAATGACAATATTTTTTTTAAACATCTTTATTGAAGTATAATTGCTTTACAATGGTGTGTTAGTTTCTGCTTTATACCAAAGTGAATCAGTTATACATATACATATGTTCCCATATCTCTTCCCTCTTGCATCTCCCTCCCTCCCACCCTCCCTATCCCACCCCTCTAGGTGGTCACAAAGCACCGAGCTGATCTCCCTGTGCTATGCGGCTGCTTCCCACTAGCTATCTATTTTACATTTGGTAGTGTATATATGTCCATGCCACTCTCTCACCCTGTCACATCTCACCCCTCCCCCTCCCCATATCCTCAAGTCCATTCTCTAGTAGGTCTGTGTCTTTATTCCCGTCTTGCCACTAGGTTCTTCATGACCGTTTTTTTTTTTTTTTTTTTCCTTAGATTCCATATATATGTGTTAGCATACTGTATTTGTTTTTCTCTTTCTGACTTACTTCACTCTGTAGGACAGACTCTAACTCCATCCACCTCATTACAAATACCTCCATTTCATTTCTTTTTATGGCTGAGTAATATTCCATTGTATATATGTGCAACATCTTCTTTATCCTTTCATCCGATGATGGACACTTGGGTTGCTTCCATGTCCTGGCTATTGTAAATAGAGCTGCAATGAACATTTTGGTACATGCCTCTTTTTGAATTATGGTTTTCTCAGGGTATATGCCCAGTAGTGGGATTGCTGGGTCATATGGTAGTTCTATTTGTAGTTTTTTAAGGAACCTCCATATTGTTCCCCATAGTGGCTGTATCAATTTACATTCCCACCAACAGTGCAAGAGGGTTCCCTTTTCTCCACACCCTCTCCAGCATTTATTGTTTCTAGATTTTTTGATGATGGCCATTCTGACCGGTGTGAGATGATACCTCATTGTACTTTTGATTTGCATTTCTCTAATGATTAATGATGTTGAGCATTCTTTCATGTGTCTGTGGGCAATCTGTATATCTTCTTTGGAGAAATGTCTATTTAGGTCTTCTGCCCATTTTTGGATTGGGTTGTTTGTTTTTTTGTTATTGAGCTGCATGAGCTGCTTGTAAATCTTGGAGATTAATCCTTTGTCAGCTGCTTCATTTGCAAATATTTTCTCCCATTCTGAGGGTTGTCTTTTGGTCTTGTTTATGGTTTCCTTTGCTGTGCAAAAGCTTTTAAGTTTCATTAGGTCCCATTTGTTTATTTGTGTTTTTCTTTCCATTTCTCTGGGAGCTGGGTCAAAAAGGATCTTGCTGTGATTTATGTCATAGAGTGTTCTGCCTATGTTTTCCTCTAAGAGTTTGATAGTGTCTGGCCTTACACTTAGGTCTTTAATCCATTTTGAGTTTATTTTTGTGTATGGTGTCAGGGAGTGTTCTAATTTCATACTTTTACATGGACCTGTCCAATTTTCCCAGCACCACTTATTGAAGAGGCTGTCTTTTCTCCACTGTATATGCTTGCCTCCTTTATCAAAGATAAGGTGACCATATGTGTGTGGGTTTATCTCTGGGCTTTCTATCCTGTTCCATTGATCTATATTTCTGTTTTTGTGCCAGTACCAAACTGTCTTGATTACTGTAGCTTTGTAATATAGTCTGAAGTCAGGGAGCCTGATTCCTCCAGCTCCATTTTTCGTTCTCAAGATTGCTTTGGCTATTCGGGGTCATTTGTGTCTCCATACAAATTGTGAAATTTTTTGTTCTAGTTCTGTGAAAAATGCCAGTGGTAGTTTGATAGGGATTGCATTGAACCTGTAGATTGCTTTGGGTAGTAGAGTCATTTTCACAATGTTGATTCTTGCAATCCAAGAACATGGTATATCTCTCCATCTGTTTGTATCATCTTTAATTTCTTTCATCAGTGTCCTATAATTTTCTGCAGACAGGTCTTTTGTCTCCTTAGGTAGGTTTATTCCTAGATATTTTATTCTTTTTGTTGCAATGGTAAACGGGAGTGTTTTCTTAATTTCACTTTCAGATTTTTCATCATTAGTATATAGGAATGCAAGAGATTTCTGTGCATTAATTTTGTATCCTGCTACTTTACCAAATTCATTGATTAGCTCTAGGAGTTTTCTGGTAGCATCTTTAGGATTCTCTATGTATAGTATCATGTCATCTGCAAACAGTGACAGCTTTACTTCTTCTTTTCCGATTTGGATTCATTTTATTTCTTTTTCTTCTCTGATTGCTGTGGCTAACACTTCCAAAACTATGTTGAATAATAGTGGTGAGAGTGAGCAACCTTGTCTTGTTCCTGATCTTAGTGGAAATGGTTTCAGTTTTTCACCATTGAGGACAGTGTTGGCTGTGGGTTTGTCATATATGGCCTTTATTATGTTGAGGAAAGTTCCCTCTACGCCTACACTCTGCAGAGCTTTTATCATAAATGGGTGTTGAATTTTGTCGAAAGCTTTCTCTGCATCTATTGAGATGATCATATGGTTTTTCTCCTTCAATTTGTTAATATGGTGTATCACATTGATTGATTTGCGTATATTGAAGAATCCTTGCATTCCTGGAATAAACCCCACTTGATCATGGTGTATGATCCTTTTAATGTGCTGTTGGATTCTGTTTGCTAGTATTTTGTTGAGGATTTTTGCATCTATGTCCATCAGTGATATTGGCCTGTAGTTTTCTTTCTTTGTGACATCTTTGTCTGGTTTTGGTATCAGGGTGATGGTGGCCTCGTAGAATGAGTTTGGGAGTGTTCCTCCCTCTGCAATATTTTGGAAGAGTTTGAGAAAGATAGGTGTTAGCTCTTCTCTAAATGTTTGCTAGAATTCGCCTGTGAAGCCATCTGGTCCTGGGCTTTTGTTTGTTGGAAGATTTTTAATCACAGTTTCAATTTCAGTTCTTGTGATTGGTCTGTTCATATTTTCTATTTCTTCCTGGTTCAGTCTCGGCAAGTTGTGCATTTCTAAGAATCTGTCCATTTCTTCCAGGTTGTCCATTTTATTGGCATAGAGTTGCTTGTAGTAATCTCTCATGATCGTTTGTATTTCTGCAGTGTCAGTGGTTACTTCTCCTTTTTCATTTCTAATTCTATTGATTTGAGTCTTCTCCCTTTTTCTCTTGATGAGTCTGGCTAATGGTTTATCAATTTTGTTTATCTTCTCGAAGAACCAGCTTTTAGTTTCATTGATTTTTGCTATTGTTTCCTTCATTTCTTTTTCATTTATTTCTGATCTGATCTTTATGATTTCTTTCCTTCTGCTAACTTTGGGGTTTTTTTGCTCTTCTTTCTCTAATTGCTTTAGGTGCAAGGTTAGGTTGTTTATTCGAGGTGTTTCCTGTTTCTTGAGGTAGGCTTGTATTGCTATAACCTTCCCTCTTAGAACTGCTTTTGCTGCATCCCATAGGTTTTGGGTCATCGTGTCTCCATTGTCATTTGTTTCTAGGTATTTTTTGATTTCCCCTTTGATTTCTTCAGTGATCACTTCGTTATTAAGTAGTGTATTGTGTAGCCTCCACGTGTTTGTATTTTTTACAGATCTTTTCCTGTAATTGATATCTAGTCTCATAGCATTGTGTGTCCAGCACTGCAGCTTGCTGGTCGTTGAGTGAAGCTGGGTCTTGATGTTGAGATGGAGATCTCTGAGAGATTTTCGCCGTTTGGTATTACGTGGAGCTGGGAGGTCTCTTGTGGACCAGTGTCCTGAAGTTGGCTCTCCCACCTCAGAGGCACAGCCCTGATGCCTGGCTGGAGCACAAAGGGCCTTTCATCCACACGGCATTGCACGGGCGGCGCGTCTTCCGGCGGCGGGGATGACAATATTTTTTATCTCACAGAGTTTCTTTAGGTCAGCAATCTTGCTGCTTAGCTGGGTCCTCTGGCTCAGGGTCTCTCACAAGACTGTAATCAAGGAGCTGGCTAGTACTGTGGTCATTGTAAGACTTTTCCTGGGGGAGAATTTGCTTCCAACCTCACTCATGTGCTTATTAGCAGGATCAGTTCTTCATTGGCTCATGGGCTGAGGGCTCAGCTCATGGGGGCTGTTACCTGAGACGGTCCTCAGTTCCTTGTAACAGGGGCCTCTCCATAGGGCAGCTCACAACTTGGCAGTTTGTTTTCCTCAGAGTGAGTGAATGAGAGAATAGAGAGGGTGTCCAACAAAGAAGCCATGGTCTTGATGTAACCTGTCTTAGTCTGTCTAGGCTGCTGTAACAAAATACCACAGATTCAGTGACTTAAACAACGAACACTTATTTCTCACAGTTCTGAAAGCTGGAAAGTCTAAAGTCAAGGCACTAGGAAATTTGCTATCTGGTGAGATCTCGCTTCTTGTGCTGAATTCTAACTGCTAGAAGCAAGTCTCTGGTTATAGCCCACACTCAAAGGGATGGGATTGATGACACAGGGTATGAATACAAGGAAGCAGAGGTAGTTGGAAAGCATTTCAGAAGCTGCCTGCCAAGGTGGTAAGAGCATTCCTTCCTGTTTCTGAAAGGATACCTGGCTCCAGCTGTAAAGCAGAGCACCGTCATTCTGGTCTATCCTCCTCCTGTGCTCTGCTGGAGAGAGGCAGAGGCACTCATCACCTCTGGGCAGTTCTCTACTCTTCCACCTCCATAATGGACTCAGGCAGCTCTCTACTCTTCCACCTCCATGGACTCAGAGCGCCTGACTTTGCCACTTTAACTGTCCTCTCTTCTTTAGCTACCTGTCTTGGTTCCCTGAAAAATAATTTCTAAGAAGGAAAAATGAAATTATAATGAGTGCACAAAAATCCCTGTATTCATTTTAGCTAAATTATCCTCTCACATAATTTCTGAATCACTTCTTTAGAGGGTTAAGAATATTCAATGATTAGCTGATAGTGCTTGCTGCAAGTCATAATATTTTTATTTTTTTATTTGATGGCAATTGACCCACAGAAAAGCTACATATATTGTTATTGAGTGTGTGTGTGTATATATATATAAAATAAACTTGTGATAGTGATGTAAATGAAATTAAACCATAAATTTTTCCTAGTTGAAGATCTCTAACTTGGTCTTACACTATAAAATGGAAGTTTCAGTCTGATTTTATTTCAAACACTTCATTTTTTAGAATGCATATTTTATAATGAATGCTGGTATATATTTAGGAACAGTTCATTATTTGATTTGATCTTTATTTTTCTTTTTTGTACTCAGTTATGAAGCTGTCCTTTATCCAACAGAAATAACAAAAGTGAAATAAAACAAATACATAAAAAGTACTCTTAGTGGGAGAAAAGTATTTTAGTTTAGTTGTTCAAGTTTACTTTTTCATTTGCTTGCTTGCTTTTAAATGAGAGCACATACCTTATGCAATCTGAAAATAGATATTTGGGAATCCATTTGTTTTGATTTTGAATAAATTACCAAAAACTAGAGGTGTACCCTAAAAAAACTGAAGTTTTTGGGAAAAGTTCTAAATTGACATGGACCTCCAGTCTATGTGCAATAAAGGAAAAAAATCTATCAATCAGCTTGAGTCTCTAATCATGAGACTAGAGCAAAATTCATCACGAGGAAAGAGGCTTGGAGATGGTCTTTGGAGTCAAGTTGGTTCCACAGTAGCCAACGTCTCTTTTCAAAGGAAAACAAGATAAAATTCAGAGTTGTTCAGTAATTTTGGGGCATCTAAATGGCTATGTAACCAATTATTTCTCTTTTATTTTTCAATGATTTCTGGGCTGTTCTCTAGACACAGAATACTTCTAAAATATTTAAAATTTAATTAGTCAATCAACTGTCTTTCCTTTGAGTGTCAACAACTTTAATAGGAAGTGAGGTTTCATGTCCATCTTAGTTGCCTTTATTATCAGAGGGCTAACCCAATAATTCAGATAAAATGCTGACAACATTATATTAAGGAAGGATAAGAATTTTTCAATGTACTTATTCTATATAAACCAACCACATATTCTATACAATTTATTATGCTTGGCATTGGGAAAAGAAAGGTAAATATCCACTCTTAAGGATCTCACAATCCAACTGGGGAAAGAAGTATACACATATAACTCTACTACAAGCAAACCTTTATTTTTCTGGAAAAAGCCATGCAGAAAGATTTTACTTCCACCAATTTCAAATTCAGACATATAAAAAATATGAGTTAGAAATACTTTTGGTCTTGAGCAATTTTTCATTAAAATTATGTGATTCATATTTGGTGATTTTAACTGATTTTATCTGTTTTACATATTGGATTTAAACATACAAGTAGAGGAAATATATGAGAAAAGACAATAAACTATATTTTCTTCCATAATCAAGGGGAGTTGTAGCAATTGTCTTAGAGGTAGAAAGCTCTTGTTTCAGAAAACGTCTTAATAATCTGCTTTGGTTGATAGAGTAAGGGTGTTTCAGCCTGATCTAAGTGAGAGAGCTTTATACCAAATATGCATATTACACCACATCAAAATACAAAAGACATGCTCAGTTCCTCCTGCTATGCCTGAGAAACAGAATGTGGGCAGTATGGTGGTGGGGTGACTCTGGATTTCACGGAACAGAAAAGAGGATTACAGGAGGGGAATTTACACTGCAACATGGTACCAAGGGGAATCTAAAAAGATGACCAAAAAGAATTTCTTTGTGGTGAAGATGCTCAGTGAATTTTAGAAATCATTTAAATTATAAATTGTTTCTTAATCATTTTTTTGCTAAAATTATCCAACATCACCTCCATAATCTGCAAAACTTCAGTAATAGCTTGATATTAATAGCCATGTTTATGTTAGAGGGAAAGTAAATAAAAAAGCTGACCCACCTGGGGTCAGTATGAGGGAACAGATAGCATGTTTCAGAGATGCTGACGCAAACACTTATGTGCCAGGCAATCACAGAAAAGCAGACTGCAGACCCTCAGGAGGCAGACTTCAGCAAGCCCATTTTTCCCCAGGATAGAGAGAAAGAAAATAATCGACAGGAGTTGAGGTGGGGAATAATCCTACTATTATGGAGGCAAGGTTTAAGCCTTTCTTTCTTTTGACTTTTCTTTCCTTATTTCTATCTTTTAGGCAACAGAATTTGGATTATAAATGTGAGAGACTGAATATACAAATGGAAAATGGCCAGATTATATATAAAAATAGAACTCTGACCCACAACCGGTAGCAACCTGGAGAAAACCAACCTCCTTATCTATAATAAACAACTCAGGAAGGCAGCCTACTATAACTTAGAATTATAGGAAGCCCGATTACTATCTGTAGTGACAATCCAGGAAGCTAAACAATAACTGCTGTAACAATTGGCTCAAAATGGCCAAGATTTGATTACTAACTGACAGCTCCTCTAATTTTTTTCTCAGCTCCCAACTTAGATCAACCAGAAAAAGCCAAATATGCGTACCTAACCCACCACATAGGATTTCCCACTTCTAGTTATCCCACCTACATCTTCCTCAGGATAACAGTCTCTAATCAGAGCATGCTTGAAGCCTTCCCTCTTTCCACTATAGCGCTTTCCCACTCCTCTGCCTACCTTTGAGTCTCTGCCTAAACAGGTGAGATGGCTGACTCCCTTGCTATATAGCAAGCTCTGAATAAATAGCCTTTGCTTTTCTCATTTGGTTGGTTTTCATTTATTTCCACAAGTGTAAGATTTTGTTTAAAGAATGAATTGAGATTTGAGCCCTCTCCCCACCAAAAGTATCGGAAACCATGATGTCATCTAGTATTTTTGTTACATAGATGGGAAACTTGATCTTGAAAAATATAATTAACTTGCCTTAGATCAGTGATTCTCAACCTCCTGCACATTAGAGAATCAACTGGGAATTTTGGAAACGTCTTATGCCTAGGCCCTACACTTAGAGAAATTGAGGTGAAGCCAGGCAAAAAGATGTATTTTGAAAAAGTCCTAGAAAATTCTAATGGGTCTTAAGAGTCTGGAATCTCTGTCTTAGAAGGTGGTAAAATTCAGATCCAAATGCAGGAAACCGAACTCTTTCCCTTTTTCCACTATCTTGTGGCATTTAAACCCTTTCATCTCAATGTGAAATAAGAAGGGCAATCCAAAGAAATATAGTAACATCCCTCCTGGCTAGAATTCAGACACCAAGTAGCTTTACCTGTCTAACAAAGATGACAAAGGAAAGCAAAAATGACCTGTGGGTAGTCAAAATAGTGTCGCTTGGTCAAAGAGGATTCCCTCAAGCCTTCACTCAGAAAATAGGTATTTTATTTTACACACACTTCTGACAGGTTTGAAATCTGGTTTTCAGATTTACAACCTCGATGAAAGAGGCGATGCTTCATGCAGGTTGTTTGATTGCCCTGAGAAATGGCACCCAAGAGCAATGGAGGATTGGGAAACCTACAAAAGTCACAAAACCCAGGACATGCAAAATTGCTATGCTATACATCACAGTTGGTCCTGGGGTCACAAATCAACCAGAGAGCCTATATTTGGAAAAAAGAAAAAATCCCAATTTAAGTAATTGCAGTACATATCTGTTATAGTTTGGCTAAAGGCATCAATTCCCAATTATTCTGACAACTGGATATCTCAAATGGCACATGCCTTAAGATTTTTGCACAGCAGAGATCTTTCAAAATTTACTAGTACTGTGTTCAGTTTAGACTAAAAGAAATGAGAAAAACGGTTTCAACTTTTGCTCCAAAAAAATGCTTACCCACTGAGGTATATTTTGCAAAGACCAATATATCAGTTAAAGCTATGAACTTTGCTCTCTCTGAATATATCTTAGCAAAAGCCATTTTTCACAATGTTATTCCCTTAGAATATTTTTAAGATGCATTCTGGTGATCCACAGCAAGTGAAGGAGTCCTTGGTTACAATATTCTCAGGAAATCCTCAGAGATAAACCACAACTGAAGTCAGTACTTTATATGGACAAAGTGTCCTCTACAGAGCCTTGGCTTTCTGTCAGTTTTAATCTTTACAATTTGTAGCCTAAACTAATAAACCATTGCCCTTGACTATCCTGCTTGAAGGCTGTTTCATCTGAATGACACAAAGGCAAATGGCAAACAATATATTCACTTAATATTTAATATTCCTTTCTTGCATACACTTTAGTGAACACCTAGCATATTGCCTATAATGGTGCTTGAAGTGAGGTGGCAGCTTCAGTAAAAAATAAGTGTAATAAAAATATTTATTTTAATGGAGATCACAGTAAATTTGAAACATTTTTTTTAATGCTTGATTTTTTTTTATTTATTTATTTATTTATTTATTTATTTATTTATTTATGGCTGTGTTGGGTCTTCGTTTCTATGTGAGGGCTTTCTCTAGTTGCGGCAGGCAGGGGCCACTCTTCATCGCGGTGCGCGGGCCTCTCACTATCCCGGCCTCTCTTGTTGCGGAGCACAGGCTCCAGACGCGCAGGCTCAGTAGTTGTGGCTCACGGGCCTAGTTGCTCCACGGCATGTGGGATCTTCCCAGACCAGGGTTCGCACCCGTGTCCCCTGCATTGGCAGGCAGATTCTCAACCACTGCGCCACCAGGGAAGCCCAATTTGAAACATTTTAAACAATGCTTACAAGAGTCCTCAAATCCACATACAGAAAACAGTTGTATGTTAGATGTCACTTTTCATTCAAATATTTGTCACCATAAGATACCTCTGAAAAGACTGCAATTTATAGCTCCCCAAAGATAAGCATCAAATGTCACCCTTCTAAGTCCATAGACTATTCCCAGGCTAAGCCAGTTGGAATAAAATTAAAAGGTATTAGTTATTTACATTAGTTACTTTAAGTGATTGTCAAAGGGATAATTTAAAGTAGCACCTACTATCTGAGGAGTCTGGTTCCTGATGAAAAACCTGTATGTGAGTTTTCAAGCCTGACATAGGCGATTACAAAGGCTGAACCTGGAGGGCCTCACTGGGAAAGCTGCACTTTCCACACAGACGCGGTGCTTCGCCAGTGCCTTACAGCCTCTGATGGGAGGCGCAGTCAAGGACACAGGCCCACCGGCCCAGTCAGGCTGTTACACATGTTCGCACCGCCAACCCAGGCACCTTCATTCCTAGGTCTCTTTATTTGAGGCCTTGGGCAGAGGTCTTGGTCAGGTGTCTGTGCTGAGACCTCCTTAAGGAAAACTTGAAGACAGTTTTCCCCACTCTGACTCAGTACCCAGTACTCTTCCACTCCTAGCCCTCACCCCGCCCCCTTTCTCCAAATCCAGAGTCCATAAGGCTGCTTGGTGAGTCTTTGTTAGGGATGCTTCAACAGGGAGAGAACCTCCACCAGTGTGCCATTCCCTGGGGGAGAATGGAAAAGGAGGGGTCGGCATTTTCTCTGATTTTACACCCTTACTTACACCACCTCAGCAAGTGATGAACTCTTTCATCTTTGGCTTGTTGCTTTAATCGGCTGCTCCCGACACCTGACAGCCCAGCTGAGTTCCTGATACTATCCACATTCGTTTCAATCCAAATTTTCATTCAGTCCCCAAAGAAGGCTCATAACAAAACATTTCTGCACTATTGATAAGCTTTGAGAAGTTCGCATGAGTGTACTTCATTTCTGCAATTTTAGGGGAGCGTGTTGTATTAAAACCCATCATGCTGCAAGTGTGACTAATTGAATGTCTGGAATTTGACCTTTCTCTGTCCTCCACTGGATGACCTTATCTTTCTGTTCTATTAATTCCTCTACCGCGTACTGAGTATTCCAGTGTCTTCCCTTAGCAAACCAAGGCCCTCCATTCTCATACTCCACCATCCTTGGCATCACCGAAGCCCAATCTCTTCTTTACATGTTTCATTTCTGACCAAAACGTTCCTCTTTGATCTGTGGTCTTCTCTCACTACACACCTGTTGTTACTACAGCTTAATCGTAATGAGCCACACAGGATAGACTGGTGGAGGGTTTTATTTCAGGAGCCATTCAGCAATGCTTATAACCCGTTTTTGTAGGCAAATACACTTCATCCTCCTATAAGTTCTCTAATTGAATCCATACCTTCCTGGGAAAGCCTCCAGCATGATTTATACATAATGACTCTTCCAGATTGACAAGAAGCTGTTGGATGCCAGGCAACTCATTCCCAGGGCTCTCAGTCCATACTAGGGACCCTAATCCACACCATTAGGAATCGGAAATTGATTATATGGAAAAGCAAATATGAAATACTGAGATGCTGTCGATGATGTGATGGTGTTGGCAGTCGGGAGTGTTCGTGGTATTGGAGGCTGAGACCTGACTTTAAGAGTTCTTTGCATCAACAATTTCTTCGGATACGTTTATTTGAAAAGCACGAAAACAGATTCACCAAGGCTGTATAATAAAAGAAAACATCTTTGTGCTATAAAAAAGCAGCATACTTGCTTAAGTTGAGATTTTCCCAGAACAAAAGGTGACCGAGCAAAGGCTCTGAAGCTTCTTGGCTCTGGTTGCTTTCCTCCATCCCTGAGAAAATATAGAAGGGGCATTGCCATACCAGGATTGAGCACTTTTTCCTGGGGTGACTGAGCCAAGTAATAGATGTAGTATAGCAGGATCTTTTGAGAAAGTAACCAGGGTTTTGTTTCTTGTTCTTAACACTCCACCCCCTGGCATTTATTGCCTCAAGGAGGATTGTAGATCTGCCTAAGACAAAGAGGACATCGTAATTTCTAAATAGATATTTTTGGATGCATAGAGAAGGAAAAAATAAAAGTCACAAAGCACTTTTTATTAGCAAGAGCCCAGTTTTAATAGAGTAAAAGATTTTGGGAATTCTCAAAATGTGGCTTTGCATATTATGAGGAAATCCTAAAGGAGTTCGAAATTTGACCTGACGCCATAAACCAGAGTGAGGAATAAATTGTGATGAACAGTTTTCCCACCTCAAGGAAGACAATGAGAATTTAAGAACCTCTTCGGAATTCTGAAAGGAGAGGATTGGGAGGGAAGAGCTAGAGAATTTAGAAACAAATTGGGGGATTATATCAATACCCCATATGTATTCTCTATAGGAGCAGTTCCACGTGTAGATGTATTTCTGGAGTATCTGTGGGGAGGAAGGTGATCTCCGCATCTTACTCTTCCGCCATCTTCCCCCCATATGTATTCTCTGTGGTTGAAACTCTGTTGGAAGTTTAATAAAAAAATGAAAAATGAGAATGTGAAGACAAAATTAAGTTATCTGTCACTGGTATAAATGCTGCCTCATAGGTTAGTTTGAATTCAATTATAGCAACATAAAGTAAGTTCCCAAAATACACCTGACTCCATGACTGTACATTTATTTATACTTAACATAGAATTAATTATATGTTTGTATAACATTGTATCAATTATGAAGTACAGAATACTAAGTATAAATATATAAAATAGACATAAGTATAAATATATAAAATAGGCATATAAATATAAAATAATGTATAAACTATAATTAATTATGTATTATTATATAATATATATTGATATGTATTTAACCCTCTCTTAGATATTATACTTTCATTCTGGGTGACAGAAACAAAGGAACGATTCAGCAAAACTTCTGTCTAATGCCCAGATGATAAATTTTGCAAAAGCTTTCCAAGGATAGCTACATGTATTGGTTTTCTACTGCTGCTGTAATAAATTACCACAAACTTAGTGCTTTAAAGCAACACAAACTTCTTATCTTACAGGTCTGGAGGTCAGAAACCCTAAAGTTAAGGTGCCAGCAGGGCCTCACTCCTGGAGGCTCCAGGGGAGAATCTGTCTCCTTACTTTTTCCGCTGGTAGAGGCTGCCTGCAATCCTTGGCTCATGAGCCTTTCTTTCGTCTTCAAAGCCACTAGCTTAGCATCCTCTGTCACTCTCTGAGCTCTGCTTCCATTGTCACATCTCCTTTGAATCTGATTTTCCTCCCTCCCTCTTTTAAGGAACTTCGTGATTATATTGGGCTCACCCACATAATCCATGATTATCTCCCTATCTCAAAATTATTAAAGTCTGAAAAACCCCTTGTGCCCTGTGAAGTAACATTCCTATTCTGGGGATTACAGCATAGACAACTTTGGGGGTGCCATTATTTTGTCTACCACAGAACACTTCAGAGCCTGACATATAACCCTCATTAAATCAGAATCAAAGGTCTAGATTTAACGTTTTACAACAAAGGTTAATGTCCTCTTGGAGAACGTGAGCTTTCTTGGAAGTCCAATTAATCATTTCTAAGCCACTTCCTATACCAATTTCTGGTTTTATTTTTCTCAAACAGAAATGCAAGAAAAATTAGCTAATTGGCTAACATTGACAAGCATTGGAAAACTATGTTCTGTCTTAACAAAAATATTGTCCTCAGTAGATTTAATTAGTGTAAAAGAAACTTTGAAGTAGAGAGCAATTTTATGACAGCATCACGCCACTGATACACTAGTCATTCATCACTCACCCCATGTGAAAGAAAAAAGTAAAAGGCAAAGTGATCTCCAAATTTCATTACATATTTTTCACTAAAATCAAATCATACTTAATACATCTTCATGCTTTTCTGACATAAATTGTTACTTTAAAAAACATATATTACAGACAAGTCATTAGACAGAATGATTTATGCTTTTTATTGAGGTATAGTTGATTCACAATATTATATTAGTTTCAGGGGTACAACAGAGTGATTCAAAAATTTTTATATATTATATTCCATTTAAAGTTAATATAAAATAGTGGCTATATTCCTAGACCTGTACAATATATTCTTGTAGCTTATTTATTTTACACATAGTAGTTTGTACCTCTTAATCCCCTACCCTTCTTTGCCCCTTCCCCTTTTCTCTCTCTGCTGGTAACCACTAGTTTGTTTTCTATATCTGTGCGTCTGTTTCTGTTTTGTTTTTGGCAGTCATTTGTTTTATTTTTTAGATTCCACATATAAGTGATAACATACATTATTTGTCTTTCTCTGTCTGATGTATTTCACTTAGCACGATACCCTCCAGGTCCATCCATGTTGTTGGAAATGGCAAAATTTCATTCTTTTGTATGTCTGAGTAGTATTCCATTGTGTATATATCTATATATCTACCTATATCTACCTATCTGTCTATCTATATCACAGATTCTTCATTCATTCATCTGTTGATGGACACTTAGGTTGTTTCTATGTCTTGCCCATTATGAATAATGCTGCTGAACAGTGGAGTACAGACATATCTTTGAGATAGTGATATCATTTTCTTCAAATATATACCCAGGAGTAGAATTGCTGTATCATATGATTGTTCTATTTTTAGTTTTTTGAGAAACCTCGTACTGTTTTCCACAGGGGCTGAACCAATTGACATTCCCACCAACAGTGCACAAGGGTTCTCTTTTCTCCACATCCTAGCCAACACTTGTCATGTGTGGTCTTTTTGATGGTAGCCGTTCTGACAGGCATGAGGTGATATCTCAGTGTGGTTTTGATTTGCATTTTCTCATGATTAGCGATGTTGAGCATATTTTCATGTGCCTGTAGCCACCTGTACATCTTCTTTGGAAAAATGTCTATTCAGGTCTTCTGCCCATTTTTTAATCAAGTTACTTGGTTTTTTTATATTGAGTTGTGCAAGCTGTTTATATATTTTGGATATTAACCGCTGGTCCTGTCGGTTGCCAGACCCTGACTCTTGCAGGGGCTGCTGGCCACTGGTCAGTGGGGCGAGGTCACAAGGCAGCTGGCTGTGGGACACTTGGGGATCCCAGGGCTAGTGCTGGTTCACTGGTGGGAAGAGCTGGGCTCTGGGGTGGCTAGTTTGGGCCTGGGGTTTCCAGATCTAATGTTGGCCCACTGCTGGCTGGGACCAGTTCCTAATACAGCTGATCGTGGGTCCCAAGGTGTCCCAAAGCTGGTGTTGGCCTACTGGTGACTGGGGCTGGATCTTGGGGTGGCTGACTGATGAATCTAAAGTATTGCAGAGCTGGTGTTGGCCTGTCAATGGGTAGGGCCCAGGCCCAGCGTGTCCTGGAACTAGTACCTGCCCAGCGTGTCCTGGAACTAGTACCTACCCACTGGTGGGTAAGGCTGGTCCCAAGGCTAGAGCCAGCTGGCTTGTGAGTGAGGCCAGGGCCTAGGGTGTTCTGGAGCTGGTGCCTGCCTACTATTGAGTGGATCTGGGTCTCAGGGTTTCTGGCTGCAAGGCTCTGGGGGTCCTGGGTCTACTGCTTGCACACTGGTGTGTGAGGCTGTGTTCTGGATACTCTGGTGGGCTGGGCCGTGTCCAGTGGTGACTGTGGGCTCAGAGGGTCTTAAGGCAGCCTGCGTGCTGGTGGGTGGGGCTGTGTCCCCACCCAGTTAGTTGCTTGGCCTTAAGTGTCCCAGTACTGGTGCTTACAGGATCTTGGGCTGGGGTAGGGCTAGGTCCGAAGGTTAGTAAGCTAGAGGGAGGATTCCAAAATGGTGCTTGCCAGCAAGTGTCCATGTGGTAGAAGGAGCTCCCCAAAATGGCTGCCACCAGTGTCTATGTCCCCAGGTTGAGCTCCAGTTGCCTCCTGCCTCTCTGGGAGGCTGTCCAAGTTCAGCAGGTGGGTCTAACCCAGGCTTCTTTCAAATTACTGCTTCTGCCCTTGGTCCTGGCGCCGGTGAGATTTTGTGTGCACCCTTTAAGAGTGGAGTCTTTATTTCTCACAGCCTCCTGAGTCTCCTGAAAGTAAGCCCTACTGGCCTTCAAAGCCAAAGTTCTGGGGGCTTGTCTTCCCAGTGCAGGACCCCCAGGCTGGGGAGCCTGATGTGGGGCTCAGATCCCTCATTCATTGGGAAGAACCACTACAATTGTAACTATTCTCCTATTTGTGGGTCACCCACCCCGGCTATGTGTCTTGACTGTATTGTGTGACTCCACCCCTTATACCCATCTCGTTGTGGTTTCTTCTTTATATCTTTCATTGCAGATGATATTTTCTGGTAGATTTGGCCTTTCTCATCAATAGTAGTTCTGTAACAGTTGCATAATTTTGGTGTGCCCATGATAGGAGATGAGCTCAGGGTCTTCCTACTCTGCCATCTTGCCCTTTTCCTAGAATGATTTATGTTATTTATAAACTTACTAAACCTTTTGATAGCCAGTATTTTTCTAAGAGGGATTAAAGTAGACCATATGTTCAAGTTAGGACACAATCGTCCTCACCATTAATAGTGTCACCCTTAACTCTCAGAGTGGTTTGATGGTAAATCATATGATCACCCCACCATGAATTTCTCCTATATTAGCACACAAATGGAAGATGGTTCAATGGGTTATTTCCCTTCTCCCAATCAATATATATAGAGGGAAAATGTTCAGATTCCTAGAGGTAAAAAGGAGATGTCTTGGAGCAATAGAGGCTCTTAAGGACACATAAGAGACTGCAGGCAGTGAGATTTATAGAGGAATAGAATGGTAACCTGGGACTCTTGCTAAAAACTGGGAGCAGACTTGAAGATATAAACAGCAGCCTACAGCACTGTAGGATTTCTTAACTGTAAACATTAATAAAGAAAAGAACTATTAGACATCCAAGAAACACCAGGGCCCAAAGAAATTACAAACAAAAGAAAACATTATATTCAAGGAAACAGATGACAGAGCAGCCAGAGCAGGAGTCAAACTAAATAAAACTAATGATTTCAGAAAGATGGGAGGAGGTATTTAATAGATGGAACATCAGCAGGAGGTGTTAGCAATAAACAAAAAAAATCAACAGACAAACTTCCTGGAGACCTTGAGCATAAAAAATATATTTTAATTAAAAAAATAGTCAATACTTGTGCTGAATAGTAGACAAAGCCAAATTTGGATTAAGGTACTTTTTTCTCAGTGTATCAGAAAGAAATTGTGAAATGAAAAGTATAATATAGAAATTGGAACAAAGAAAAGAAAGTAGAATTTGAAGGTATAAAGAAAAACTTTAATAGTAATTATTGATAAAAGCATTACTGCTTTTTATATATTGATCTTGTATTCAAATACCCTGTTAAACTTCTTAAAAAATAACCCTTATTTATTTAAATTTACTAATTTATTATTTTGGATTTTCTACATAGATAATAATAGCATCTGCAAATAACAGAAATGTCTTCACTTCTAATTCTTTTACTTCGACTTTCACATAAATATATGAAGATATTCATAATAGTTCATAATAGCAAAAAAAATGGAAAAAGCCTCATTCCGTCAGTGAAGGAATAAATTAATAAAAGTATGATGAAATGCTATGTAACACTTAAAAACAGTAAACTGACTTGTAAATAGCAGCATAGATGGATTTAAAAAAAATAATATTGAGGAAAAAATGTTGCCAAAGGAGACCTGTGGTGGGATACACTTTAATATAATATCTTAGAGCAAGCATTAAATATTATTATTCATGGTGTGTGGATTTTACACATACTAGTAACAGCAAGGAAATAGATTAGAAACATTCACCTTAGGTATGTTATGATGAATATTTGTTGGAAAAGGAAACAGAACTGAGAATGGAGGATAAACTGTATAAAAATAAAAAATAAAAAGTGGGTTATTACTTGGACCAGTGAAGAAATTATGCTACCAACTAAGGAATATTGATTCAAACAATGCAATTCTTCACACCTAAAGTTTGGGGCAACAACGAAAAACTAAAAAGAAAAGAAAAAGGAAAACCAATATTACCACCTTGACTCTGCCCTTTCTGGAAGACACTGCTGAGAAAGTGAGATGTGTGCTTTTACTAACTTTTATTATTTAGAAAGTAGTTACAGTGGGCTCTCCTCAGGTGAAACTCTAAGAAATGTCTTTGCATGCTTTGCGGGGTCATACTGCGGGGATAAATGGACAATTTCTCATTAACACCTTCAAAGCTTAAAGGAGTGGAATTCGTAGTGCTGGTTCTCACAGATGCTGTCTGATAATAATCAAAAGTCTTGACCATGAAGCACAATTCAGTGATGACCATTATGTGAGCAACAGCGTGAAAGGTGCCAAGTTTCCTCGTTGTGGCTCGCTGAAGATTACCTGTTTGCACCAACTCGAAAAGAATGATATGCAAGAAATATATATAAATTCAGAAGAAAAAGGCACCATCTCATGGAATTGTCTAAAACTAACAAAAGTAGTAGAGCAGCCAAAACTTACGTCTAAGTAAAGTAAGACTTATCTCCATGAATTGGAAGGAGGGGTTTCTAAAGTGGAGTCTTGATAGAATAAGCTTTATTTCAGACCTGCGGTACATGACTTTTAGAACAGGAATTTCACTGTATTTGTGGTTTGTCCTGTTAACTTTCTGACTCTAAGGGAAAAATATAGTCATGACAAGGAAGGTCTGGGCACACTACTTGTGTTCAGTATCAGGAGTACCAATGTTCTACAGCCTACGGAGTTGTTTGCAACCAATTTAACTTCTGTCTGTCAAATAGTGTTTGTAGTCATTGGCTGGTATGATATTTTCTGGGGATTTTGGATGCCAGGATTAAGTCACTGCCAAAGCTCTACTCATAAACAATCTGGACTGGGACTATTGTTTCCCCAAGGGCTGCTCCTTGTGAATCCAGGAGGAAAACAACAGGTCTTGTTGATCAATAGATGGAATCAAATACAGCTGAATGGCAGCCTCTGGGACACATCGACATTTTGCTTAGATAACTCTAACTAGCTGCCTCTTCTGTACAAGCTCCACTTGTCAAAATCTCTGACCTGGATAATATCTCCTTTATGCTCAAAATTAGGGAAGGAAGATTGAAAGACCAGTGTTATAGACTGTGATCCTTAAAGTTCAGTCTGCAGACTACCTACTTTAGATTCACAGAGACATACTGATTAAATATTCAAATTCCTGGGCCTCACTTAAGACCAACTAAATTCTCTGAAGTAGGTACCAAAAACACACATTTTAACAAGTTCTTCACAAGCTCGTATTCTAACCTAGAGGATTTTAACTATAATTCAGTTTTCTTAATAATTCTTTATTATTTCTCATTAGGAGGAGTTCTAGTAGATGATTCAAAAGTCATTGATTTTTTAAATTATAAATACAATATGGGCCTTTGTGTTATAAGGATCCTTCCTGAATGGAAATCAGCCTTTGAATCCTTGTCCCATTGTGCAGTGATCTGTTTCCATGTGTTAAAGAATAATGAGTAATTCCATAGGGTAGAAACTATGGATTTCAAATACCATGTGTAAAATGAGTAAATGTTTTTAATATGTGAGAATTCAGAAACTTTTTAAACATATGTCATAGGGTGATATTTTGATTGAGCCTACTGTTGATTCAGAAAGAATTTTGGTCAGGGTATGCTGTTGCATTTCCAAACTTAATTATTCAGGAGTTAGTGGTTTAGCTTCGGAGGACCACTACATGAGACTAGGAGGATCCTAAAAAGATCATTAGAGGAAGATAAAATAGACCAGTCTTCTAATTTAAGGCATGTCTCAGCTCTTAGAGCTAAACTGAGCATGCCCAGGTGTTCTACTTCCCTTATTATTTAACAAAAATAAAGCAATTCTCTATTTAAAAATAAAGCAATACTAATAAGAAAAAAATAAATCAAAATAGACAATGTATTCAATAAAAAGAAAATGAATTAAAATGAAATTTTATAGATATAAAAAGTTAATTAGCTAAGAGAATTTCATAATGCTAGGAGAAAGATAATACAGTGTGAAAAAATCTAAAATGGAGAAGAATAAAATAGAGCAATAAGATAAAAAAGAAAACTACTTGTGAAAACCAAAAATAAATTCAAATAGACTTTTTAAGAAAGACTAGAAATTTAAATAATAACATAAAATAAAAATATAGGGACAGGAATCACTTATAAGGATACAGGCTAAAAGAAAAATCTGAAGAAAATCTGCTTGGTCTTCTTCTTCATGAGCCCTCCCATGGTTTAGAGCTCCCCAGGAATATTCCCCTGAGCTCCAGACTTGAATGGCAGAGAAAAGAACCTTAAAAATTTTATCTCAGGTGGGGGGACAGAGCAGGTTGATACTGTGTCCCGCACCCTCTAAACACACCAACATAAGTCTTTTTCGTCTGCTCTGCCCCCAGGACTCTTATGTTCATGCAAAAAGTTATCTCCAACAATAGACCCACAATGAAAACTTTTGAAGAATTTTTTGCAGATATTATTGGTATAGTAGCTATTTTTTAAGAATTGTTTGAAATAGTCTTTGATTTTATTACTTATTGAACTACAACTACATATGGAGCAGCTATAAAACCAAGGTTTTCTAGCATAGCCACCATTTCAAAGGTTATACCGTTTGGCAGATACGAGTCAGACCATGTGCCCCAAATTGGGGTTATAAAATATGAACACCTTAACCACATACTGAAAAATAAAAATAAAAAGGTCATCAATTTGACCTAAATAGCAAAATTTATTTGCTATTTACTTTATTTAAATACATTAAACCTCAAAACAAATCTACAAGGTACATATTATTAGTTCCCATATATATTAGAAAATGAAGATATAAAGAAGTTCACTAAAATGTCTATGATAACATACCTAGAAAACCCTGGCAATCACATTTGGTTTTAGGTCTCCACGACCCCAAACCCATGTTCTTTTCGCAAAGATACATACTTCTGCATGCTTTTTAGTTTTCTAAATGAAGGCAGCCCCTGCTACCAAGCATTTACAATTTCATTCTCCACAGAGCATTTCTTAAATCCCCTTCTCTCAGGCTACATAAGGAATGTGATCTAATAAAATTGAGAATAATGAATATAGGAATACAAATTAAATGTGACATATCAAAAACTGAACTTATGTTAGGGTATTTAAAATTTTCCTACTAGACAAAAGTAAAGTTGCTTTAAAGGTGAATTTAAATGTCATGCTTTATTCAAACTAGATTTTAGAATGTATACATAATAATGTTGGGTTTTAAATTAAAGTAAACTTTGTTTTACTGAAACTGTATGAACATAGACAGATACTTGTTAAATAATAAGGAAATCTCCATCGTCCATTTTTTACTAAGCCTTACACATATGTGGGAGTTGTTTTCTGTTCTGCAGTATTACATGGTTTGTTTATTAAAACACATTGCTAAAATACCACATTTATTACCATAATTCTAGCTAATTTTAAATTAATGTGTCTACTTTTGATAGACTTCATTTACATCGGACAAATGAAATTATTGCCATATTTTCATATAAATTCTCAGGCATTATTTCAGTTTGTTTATTGTTGCCTGATACCTGAACTGGTAATTTTTTTTTTTTTTTGCTTCTATGAAATATTCATATTGCTCTGCCTCTTTCTGCACTTGCACTTTTTATTGTATATTTTAAAAACACTAGTCGTAAACTACATGGCAAGTTAATTAATCAAGCTTTGTACAGTAAAATATAAAGTCACAGTTTTGGATGTTTACTAGTTACAAAAACATGCTAATGGTACATAATTGCATTTCACATCTTATAGCACACTCCAGGCTCTTAAATGAGGAAATATCACCCTCCATACTCCAGAGGGGCCATTTCTTCTTAAAAGGAAGTTTGATGCACAAGTTTTCTTCCAAAAAGATTTCAGCAGAAAATATAGTATACTGAAAGGGGCAAAATACAGCTTTTTGCTCTCTCTAAATATACATCATTAATGTCAGCTGTTTAAAAATGGATGTCTCTGAGCCAGTTTGCAGCATGTTTTATGGCTGCAAAAGTGTTTAGTGTGGATATAAGTCAGAATATGATTTGTTCTTGACACCAGATGCTGCCTGTGACGTTTTGTGGGGAGACAATAATGAAGAGAATCTGCTGCATAGATTCTGTTCATTAGGCTTTTCATTTTAATCAGGTCACAGTTCCAGACGTTCTGACAAGGCTAGTGCCACTCCTGTACCGATCCAAGGATTATCATGTTTGATGGACAGTAAGCATTCCACCTCAACATCATTTGGGCTGATGACTTCAGTTTATGGTTTGCTCATGCAGCATTTGTTCTTTGGTTTTTGTTTTTTTTATCATCTTTATTGGAGTAAAATTGCTTTACAATGTTGTGTTAGTTTCTGCTGTATAACAAAGTGAATCAGCTATATGTATACATATATCCCCATATCCCCTCCCTTTTGCATCTCCCTCCCACCCTCCCTATCCCACCCCTCTAGGTGGACACAAAGCACCGAACTGATCTCCCTGTGCTATGCGGCCGCTTCCCACTAGCTATCTGTTTTACATTTGGTAGCGTATATATGTCTCTCACTTCGTCCCAGCTTACCCTTCCCCCTCCCCATGTCCTCAAGTCCGTTGTCTACGTCTGCATCTTTATTCCTGTCCTGCCCCTAGGTTTTTCAGAACCTTTTTCTTTTTAGATTCCATATATATGTGTCAGCGTATGGTATTTGTTTTTCTCTTTCAGTCTGTCATACAGAGTGAAGTAAGGCATCATTTGTTTTTTTTTTTTAATTTTTACACTTTATTTATTTATTTATTTATTTATCTATCTATCTATTTATTTATTTATTTATTTATTTTTAGCTGTGTTGGGTCTCCGTTTCTGTGCGTGGGCTTTCTCTAGTTGCGGCGAGTGGGGGCCGCTCTTCATCGCGGTGCGCGGGCCTCTCACTATCGCGGCCTCTCTTGTTGCGGAGCACAGGCTCCAAACGCGCAGGCTCAGTACTTGTGGCTCACGGGCCTAGTTGCTCCGCGGCATGTGGGATCTTCCCAGACCAGGGCTCGAACCCGTGTCCCCTGCATTGGCAGGCAGATTCTCAACCACTGCGCCACCAGGGAAGCCCTAAATAGGTTCTAAAAGACCAGGAAATTTCTAATTTGAAAGCTGGTGTAATATGATGAAAGCGGAAGAGTTGAGATCAACTGCTAAAACTAGTAGGGATTAAGGATAGCAATACCTCATAACTAGAAATTTGCATACAGCTAAGAAGTAATTACTTCTTTTTAACACATTGCAGTCAAATCTGAATATTGTACTCAACACCTTTTGACTTACCTGCTTTATGAAGGAGCTTAATCTTCATTACCTGGAAGCACTGATCTTTCCCCTCCACTTCACTCTTCCTCAGTAGGAAAATCCAACTATTCTAATGGTTTGAGACTCATTTTCTCCACTCAGTTATAAGCTTTGCACTGTCATCTTTCATTACTAGCTTACCAAAATGTATTTATTATATATGTATGCCTACGCTTTCTCTATTTTTTTCTTTATTTCTGTTATTATTTTCTGTTAGATTATTTAATGTTGTCACAAACTTATTCTTTACTTCTCTCAGTGAACTTGATTCAAAAAGTTACTGGCCACAAAAATTACAACAAATTAATTGTAGGTATAAATATCAGAGCTAAAACTATAGAATGCTTAGAAGAAAATATAGGAGTAAATCTTTGTCACTTTGTGTTAGGTGATCCTTTCTTAGGTATGACACCAAAAGCACAAATGACAAAAGAAAAACATAGATGGCATTTTATCAAAATGAAAAACTTTTGTGCTACAATTAATACCATTAAAAAGTGAAAAGGCAGCCCACGGATGGGAGAAAATATTTGCAAATTATCTATCTGATGAGGGACTTTTATTCAGAATATGTAAATAATTCATAACTCGGTAAAAAAAAACTATCCACTTAAAAATGGGCTACACATCTGAGTAACTATTTCTCCAGGGATGTACAAATGGCCAATAAGCACATGAAAATATGTGAAAACAAGTTTAGCATAATTAGTCATTAAGAAAATGCAAATCAAAATCACAGTGATATACAATTTTGCACCCACTGTACCCACTGCACCCACTATAATAAAAGAGACCAACGATAATACGTGTTGGCAAAAATGTGGAAAAACTGAAACCCTCATACATTGCTGATGAGACTGTAAAAGGTGCAGCCACTTTGGAAAACAGTCTGGCAGTTGCTCAAAATGTTAAACATATAGTTACTATATGAGTCAGTGATTCCACTCTTAGGTATATACCCAAGAGAAATAACATGTGAATGCATGTGCACACACACTCATGCACACACACACACAATGTACATGATTGTTCAAGCATTATTCATAGTAATCCAAAATTGAAAATAACCCAATTGTCCATCAGCTGATGGATGCATAAATAAAATGTGATATATCTATACAAATGGGATATAACTTAGAAAATGAAACTCATGAAACACAGATACTTGCTATGACATTGTTAAAATTTGAAAATGTTATTCTACATTTTAAAAAGAGCCAGTTACAAAAATATTGCTTAATACCATTTATATGTAATGTCCAGGAGAGACCAATTATAGAGACAGAGACTAAACTAGTGGTTATCCAGGCTTGGCACGAGGAAAGATGGTTGGACAGGGAGTGACTCTTAATGGGTACAGGATTTCCTTTGGGGATGATAAAAATGTTATAAAATTAAATTGTGGTGATGGTTGCACAACTCAGAGAATATGCTAAAAACTATTGAATTGTACGCTTTAAATGAGTAAGTTTTGTAGTATCAATCATACTCTTTAAAAAGGGGTGCTAGCAACAAAAGAGGATATTGACTTTTAACTGCTGCTTAAAAACAACTGGAAGTGTATGAGTCACTCTACATTGCTTGGTTGTAAGTCATTTTTGGGTCACAACATCAATTTAGTTAAGTCCACTAGCATCTTTTTAAACATGAAAAATAGGGGCTTCCCTGGTGGCGCAGTGGTTGAGAATCTGCCTGCCAATGCAGGGGACACGGGTTCAAGCCCTGGTCTGGGAAAATCCCACATGCCATGGAGCGACTAGGCCCGTGAGCCACAATTGCTGAGCCTGCGCATCTGGAGCCTGTGCTCCGCAACAAGAGAGGCCACGATAATGAGAGGCCCGTGCACCGCGATGAAGAGTGGCTCCCACTTGCCACAACTAGAGAAAGCCCTCGCACAGAAACGAAGACCCAACACAGCCATAAATAAATAAGTAAATAAATAAAATTTTAAAAAGAGAAAAAAAAAATGAAATTAACAAAGAGGATAACCAAAATATTAAAAAAAAACATGAAAAATAGAATAAATTGAAATGGAATGGAATAGAATAGAATAGGAATAGAATGGAACAGACTAGAACAGGGAAGGGAAGGGAAAGGAAGGGAAGGACAAGAAAGGGAAGGAAAGGAGTGAAATAGAAAGGAAACAAACTGAATAGATTATATTAGTGGGTTTATGTACAATAAGTTATATTTTACTGTGGCTGGTAATCAAAAATGTATGAAAAATGCTGATCTCTATATTCAGTACTAATCTTCTGCCACTTCCCCTCCCAGACTAGGCAAGTAGATGAAACTATTTCATCTTCACAGAAAATACAGGCTGAGTTTAAATGACCATTTACCCACTCCATTTGCTCTTTGTCACCAGTGAACAGGAGTCCAACTTTCTAAAAACTGGAGGACTTTGGGAGAGAGAGTACTACACAGGACTGTTCCCAGAGAAAATAACCTGGATTTTAGCCAATATGTATATTAATGACAACAGTGGCTTAAACTTTACCTTTTTGGCAGAAAACTTAATTATTCTTATTTTTGTTTGTCTGCTGGTTTCCTTGGCTTTGGTGTTCCTAACTTTTTTAACCAAAATGGTACAGGTTCATATTTGGCTGTGTCATTATTGCCTACTGCACGCACATGTGAAATTGTTAAACAGCTGTCTGCTATATCCAAGGTTTGTTTTATTCTAATACGGAAGTATCTTCTGTCAAAAGAGAGAGAATAAAATGATCATCTTTGCCCCAGTATTCCAGGGAGCACACAGCCAGCAAAGGACACAAAATATAATTCAAAGAGGGTACTCAAGTTAGAGACAGAGGTAACCAGAATTACAGCCCTACACAGCTATGTTTATTAATTCATATAACAGGCAGCCTTTTATAGAGTATACTTGAAGGGGGAAATATTCCCCATAAATCTGTTAATGATAAGGTCTTACATAAGATTAGACATTGCACAAGGGCATAAGCAAAGCTTAAAATCTCTCTGGGACTGATTGTAAAGCTCTCGAATACAACCTGCACACTTCATTAGCTACAGGTGGTGTCAAGGAGGAGTTCGCCTGGGGACACATACTGTATAAGGAACCTGAGATCCATTAGGTGAAAGTAAGACAAGCAAGACACACACAGACTGTGTCTCACCTTTATCACTCCAAACCACCACTGTTTCATAAGAAGAAAAAGTAGACTCATATCACAATCCAAAGCAGATCTATGGTTCCTTTTGTGTTCATTTCATCTTATTTACTTTATTTTTTAAATAATTTACTTTATTTTTAAAATTTAGACTAACAGGTTTCAGCTACTCTCAAGACTTTTTTTTCTTATTAGAAAAGAAAGCCCTAAACTGAAAAACAAAAGTTCCCCTCTGGTGATGTTATGTAAGGATCCCTCGGTCACGTGACTCTTCAGAGCATCACTCTGAATGTAAAATCAAAAGTCAAGTAGTTTGCCCCTCTTTCAAAAGGCTGTCTTCATAAGGTTTATTTCTTCTTAGATGTCTTACTAAAAATTGCAGTCTCTTGAGGTAAAGAACATTTTCTGGGCTTTCCAGGAAGGCAGTTCATATAACCCCATTCCTCCCAAGATCAGAACAGAACAACCCCAATTAAATCTTAGTTGTGACACAGTAAAATGAAATCTTTTTACTCAACAGCTTGATGCTTTCCATTAGCCTGTCTCTGTTGTTTCATGCACCTGTGAAGTGGTAGATGAAAGCATGGGAGTCAGACAGATCTGAGTTCAAATTCTATCTTTTCTATTCATCGCTCGTATAAACCTCAGGCAAATCACTTAAATTCCCTTTTCCCTCATCTCATGGGGGAATAATACCAACTCATAGGCTTCGCAGAATCAACATAAAATCACAATATTTAATAAATCTGAATTGAATTTATTACTTGGGGGTAATCATCTATGTCTCTGCATCTTATTGATCTTTTTCTCCTTTTCCCTGTTCCCTTTCAGATCTTATTGTGACTTTTACCCAAACCACTGGCAGAAAACTACACTTGCTTTTCTTTCTGATATGCCAGGAAAAGTGCAGAAATTTAATTGAAACCAAACACAAAATCAGCTTTTGTAACTAAGATATACAGAAAGAGAAGAAAAAGTGAATATATTCTTCTGCAAAACTCTGGTTATTGTATAAGATTAAGCTAGAGTTTCTGAAGTTTGGCATGCTATTGACATTTTGGGTTGGATGATTTATTCTTGTGGGGGACTGTTCTGTGTATTACAGAATGTTTAGCAGCATTCCTGGCTCCTATCCATTAGATGCAAGTACACTTCCCCTCTCCCCTGATATGACAACCAGCTTACTTATTGCCCCAGCTTTACAGCCTTGAAAGAGTCTCCAGTCTGCAGGGCAAGGAGGGGACCAAAGGCAGAACTCACTGGATTTCATGAGTTGAGAAGATGGAGCTGAGATTCAGGGGAGACCAAGGCATTTAGAGTTTGCTGAACAGAATACCTGAGAAGACAGACCAGCACAGAGCAAGAGAATACAGGGAACCTGAGACTTAATCAATCAGTGAGCTCAACAGATTAGAATTCTGAGGAAAATCCATGGAGTAACCAAGCAGATAGAGGAAGAGTGAACAGAATGAGACCACAAGTTGCTTGAAAGCAAATCAAAGATGTAGGTCAAAAACCCATCAAAGAAAGGGCTAGAAATTTGCAGAATGGGAACGTAGGGTAAGTCAAGGAATCCAGCATTTAGGCAAGTAGCTGGAGCAGGAGCCTTGAGATGCAAACTGCAGGCTACTATGATCATTAGATTGCCATTTGAAACTCAGAAATAGTCAGATGTTCTTCCCTTTATTCTAGAAGCGATGTGAGAGGCTGTAGTAGGACTAAATGAAAAAGTTGATGGGACAGTAAGCATCTGAAGCATATGATAGACCTTTACACTTCACCAATCACTGATATGTAGAATTAGTGGATGATCGATCCAGATGCATGCTATTTCTATATGGCACATAGTGGAGTGACATATATTAAAGGGGTCAAGCCAGCTCTTAGATCCTTCTCTCATTAGCATGCATGAAACTCAATCTTTTTTTGTGAATCCCCGGAATTCTTTCTTTTTTGTAGACCTGGCACTTTACTTTGCTGCCCTGTTTGGTTATGTAAGTGTTCCTGTCTATAGATCTTGCCTCCTTAGCTAAATTCTATGTCCCTTAAGGTCAGGAATTTTATCTTCTTTGCATTTCCCATGCTGTCTTGAAAATGCTAAGTATTTAGAAGATGCTCTGCTAACCTGCCTAGAATGAATAATAAATATCACTGCTCCCCAAGTGTGACCATCTGTTTTAAGAAATGACATGAGAGAATTGAGGGGCTTGGGAACACATTTTATGGCATTGTGGGTATGGGGGGGGGGTCGTTGTTATGACACTAGAAATGATATTAAGTTGGTCGCCTGGGTCTAATTTATTATGTAAATCTTAATGAGTATAAAATGATATTAAATTAAACAAGGAATTTAAATGAGATTTAATGAGAAATTTCCATCTGCATATTTCATCTGGGCCATTGTTTCCGAAACTCTGTATGAGGATACTCAAGTGTGCTGATAAGATAGGTGAGCTATAACATCCTGGACTTTCCCAAGCAACTTAGTATTTTTAAGATGACAGAAAAGAACGAGTGAGAGTCAGTCACAAAAAAAAAGAAAGGTGGAAGATGTGTGTGAGGGAGGGGAAAGCAAGGGGTATGTGGTTGCACATGTGTGTGCAAACATGTGAAGACCTTGATGATTTCACATATATTTAGGAAATATACCTATTTCTCTAGTAATTCACCAAGAAGTGCCCGAGAATAATACATACATGTTCTCTTAGGACACAAAACATGTGCTCAAGTCTACCTTATATAAGTTGTAATTGGGTAGGACCTATGTTGAAAGTGGTTGGGAAAAATGACTTTGGACTAAGATTTTGAAAGTTTCATGGGAATAGAGAGTGCAAGTGATACGAAGGTTAAACAGCGTCATTCTCACTAGACCAAAGTTTCAACGTTAGTCATTGTTCTCTGCCAAACCAGGCAAAACCAATTATAACCATAAAATTGAGCCAACAAGTAGATTAAAGGTGTTTCACTGAGTAAAACTATTTTTAAACAACAAAATACCCCACAAGCTTTCCTATAATTTAGCCTTTTTTTTCCCTCTCCTAAAAATGTTGCTTTTCTTATTACTTATGTGTTAAAAAGGAATCTAAGATACATGAAGAATGTGTAGAATTGTGAAAAATTTTTATAATGTAGTAGAAAAGGTTGAATGATTGAATGAAACATACACCATAATCATATGAAAAACTTATAGGCAAATGAACAAAATATTAAAGATATAAGGACTTAAAAAATAGTTGTGAGGTTGGTAGAGCTATCAGTGATTTAAAATGTGCTTAAAAATGTTAAGCTATAATTTGCCTTTTTAAAAATTATAAGTAAATGTTTAAAAAAATTATATCACCACCTTTTGTAACCTAAGACCATTACAGTTTAAATAGAATTCTGAAGACTAATATATTAATTTTAAAAATGTCATTTGAAACTCATGTGATACCATTGCTTTGTCTTTTTATTTCCTAATATCCGAGGCAAAAGATCTGTTTCAAATTGTGCTATGTCATTTGATAAATACATTCATATGGGAACATTTAACTCATCATTCTTGATTTTTGTCACCAAAGGAAGTAGCTGATAATAAAAAATGTTCCATTTTTCATAGTAAAATCTCTATCAATTTGAGTTTGTTGATGCATTTAAGTGCAATGACATTAATTACACTGGTGAAAGCTCCAAAAGTGCACTGTATTTTATAACAAAATGCCTTTTAAATAAAACATTTTCAAACCTGGCAAAAAATCTTGGGGGTGGGAGATAGGCCTCATTATTACTTATAAGTATTATAAGTATTAAACCCTTTTATATCGTAAATTGCAGATCTTTAAAAATGAATTATCAGCTTCAAGCTAAATACTAAAATACTTTTACTTCATGGCAATATAGCCCAAAGCGATGTGTGCATAATGCTAACTTCTGGTATATTATTAGAGTTAAATTTTGATTTGAGGAATTTTAAAAAAAACTGTATATTTTGTCAATTTAGTTTAAGATTTTCCCATTTTCTTAAAAAATTGCATATTTCATCAGAGTGGCTATGATCTAGGAGGCATTCATTTTGATCTTTTGTAAATAAAGCCTTGTCAAAGAGTGGGTAGAATTCACAAAGTATAAACTTACGAAAATGCTCATTCATATAATGACAGCAGTTTTATTTCAGAAGAGTTAATAGGCCTAATATGTTTATACTCTTCCACTTCCTATGACTCCTACTCTAAATAAAAGGGAAGGTCAATTAAGCTTCTGCCTGCTTTCAAAAAGGGCGGAAAAAAACAAAAACAAAAGAAACCCCCAAGACATTCACAAAAATTGTGTTGGGTATATAAGAGTTAAAGATTGAAATGTACCTACAGTAACACGTATCCTCCTCCTCCCAACACTATCATATGTGTCTCTCTCTCCTCCACTCGCCTCCCAACACTATCATATGTGTCTGTCTCTCCTCCACTCCACTCTCTCTCCATGGTTAGACAATTACCATGGGCTCAGAGGTCAGGCTAGCTCTGTAGCAGTGAGGTTTTGACACCAACTCTGCAGACAGATAAAAAAGGGTTCTTGGAGTTTCAGCATTTACAAGGAAAGTGTACTAGAGCAATTTACCTAAACCCTCTTAGATTCAGGATCTTCTCTCATAAAATGAGGATAATAATAGCTATATTTTAAGGTTGTTCTAAGGATTAAGAAATAATCCTTCAGTAGGTAATCAATCAAATTTATTTGAATTCCTGCCTCCTCTTCATCCCTAACATCCAATAGCAAACAAAACAAATCACAGTGTGTTTTTGACATTATGTCTCATATCTAAAACCTTTTATTTCGAACTCTCATCATCTTCCATCTCTTCTTCATTCTATCCATTCTGCAATATCTCCCTCAGAATGGGAGAAAATATTTGCAAGTGAGTCAACAGACAAAGGATTAATCTCCAAAATCTACAAACGGCTCATGGAGCTCAATATCCAAAAAACAAACAACCCAATTAAAAAACGGGTGGAAGACCTAAATAGACATTTCACCAAAGAAGACATACAGATGGTCAAGAGGCACGTGAAAAGATGCTCAGCATCACTAATTATTAGAGAAATGCAAATCAAAAGTACAATGAGGTATCACCTCACACTGGTCATAATGGCCATTATCGAAAAATCTACAAACAATAAATGTTGGAAAGGGTGTGGTGAAAAGGGAACCCTCCTGCACAGTTGGTGGGAATGTAAATTGATACAGCCACTATGGAGAACAGTATGGAGGTTCCTTAAAAAACTAAAAATAGTACTACCATATGACCCAGCAATCCCACTACTGGGCATATACCCTGAGAAAACCATAATTCAAAAAGAGTCATGTATCACAATGTTCATTGCAGGTCTATTTACAATAGCCAGGACATGGAAGCAACCTAAGTGTCCATCGACAGATGAATGGATAAAGAAGATGTGGCACATATATACAATAGAATATTACTCAGCCATAAAAAGAAACGAAACTGAGTTATTTGTAGTGAGGTGGATGGACCTAGAGTCTGTCATACAGAGTGAAGTAAGTCAGAAAGAGAAAAACAAATACCATATGCTAACACATATATAAGGAATCTGAAAAAAAAATGGTACCGATAAACCTAGTGACAGGGCAGGAATAAAGATGTAGACATAGAGAATGGATTTGAGGACACAGGGGGTGGGAGGGGGAAGCTGGGGCAAAGTGAGAGTAGCATCGACATACATGTACTACCAAATGTAAAATAGATAGCTAGTGGGAAGCAGCAGCATAGCACAGAGAGATCAGCTCAGTGCTTTTCGATGACCTAGATAGGTGGATAGGGAGGGTGGGAGGGAGGCTCAAGAGGGAGGGGATATAGGGATATATGTATGCATATGGCTGATTCACTTTGTTGTTCGACAGAAAGTAACAGTAAGTATAATTGTGAAGCAATTATACTCCAATAAAGATGTATTAAAAAAAAAGAAAAAAAACAGACATAAAATTTTAACCATTTTTAAAATACTTAAGCCACTTGTTAAAATTAATGTTGGATAAATATCTAAACTGAAACTACAAGTAATGAAGAAAACAGGGAAAAAAACTCAGATATATAGGGATTTACTCTAGTTAACCATTATATATTTTAATGCCACTGTCTACCGTTTGTCTTCTGAGAGTCTAAAGAAGAAGTTCTTGACTGAGTCCCAGGCATCTTTCTTTGAACAACATCCAGGTTGTCCCAGGACCACAGATTGAGAAAGATCAGCTAATCTGTATGCAGAGAAATACTGATAGCTTTACAGTCTTTATTTTTAAAAATGACAAAAATATATTATGTATTCAGGTTAAAACATTTGATAAAAGACACACAAAATGAAATCAAAGAGAATGTATAACAGGAAAAGGTAAAGATGAAAGCAAAAGTTGAGAAAATAAGATTAAAAGCATCAAAATTAATAACCAAATTATACTCTAATACTCTGAAGGATTAATAAAACAGATATAGCTGGCAAATTCATCTAAGGAAAAAGAGAAAATGAATATATGACAGCATTCTGAATGAAGGACAGTGAATGAGTTTAAGTAATCATATAATGGATATTTGATACAATTTTACAATGATTAATTTGAAAACTTAGTTAAATTTTAAAATACACATCATCATAATTTACTAAAAAGCAAAACTGACCACCATAATATACACAGAAAATCCCATCAAAAATCAATCAATATATTAGGAGTCAAATAATTTTATAGGCAAGTTCTTCCTTTCCTTTCTATGTTATCTAACTACTCCGAAATACTTTAAAAAGTTTTGCAGTACTAATATATTATCTAATATCTATAGAGTGCTTGCTATGTCCCCTGCTCTTTATTTGGATTATTTTTTTAAATTCTCATTAAAATCGTGTGATGTAGATAGCATTTTATGCCCATATTAGAGATAGGAGGGCTGAAATTTTAAAAGATTAAATGTCTTGCTCAGAATATACATGAGGAAAGTTGGAAGTGAATATATGCACTCTGATTACAGAATCTATATTCCCAATCTCTACACAATGTTGCATTTAAGTGAAAAGGCATGACAATTCACCCCAAGAGGAAAAAAGAAAAGAAAAAAGGAATGAGAGAAGAGAGGGAAAAGGAGAAAGGAAGGAGTAGAGAGGTGAGAAAAAGAAAAGGAAGAGAAAACACACTTAATCTCACTTAAGAATATACTTATGTTTCAGAGGAATGCAAAAACATTATTTTACTTCAAATTGCCTCTTTATGAAAAAACCTTTTGATAATTATGTTTCTTTCTGGTATTGTTTTTGAGAAAGGAAAGATAAATTTTAGTGGAACCAGATTATTACATTTATTTTGACCAACTATAAGATTTCCAGAACCCCTGCAGCCCCAAGAATAAGCAGTGAAACACAAAGGACAGGTATCTTGGTAGTGGTTTCTTCCCAGGGGACAATAAGACACTTTCAACAATGAATTTAGGGTTGCAGTTGGAGAAGAGAAAATTAGTTTCCTGTGAGAAAAGGCTAGGCCTCCACTATACTCTTAAAATGTCTCATTCCTCTTTGGGTAAAATTTTCTACAGTAAGACGATAGATTCAAGAGAGAGAATTGAAGCCAAACAGAAAAGCCTGATCATGTTTGGTGTTAACTTCAGCGCTCAGGTGTTCAAGGTCGACATGCAGAAAGAAATTGATCTAAGGGGACAATAGATGAAGTCAATTCACTAGCATCGCCAGATCACTATCAAGAGATGCTTCAGAATACCCATGCTCCTGGTCCAGCATCACCCTTCAGTGGGTCCTCCTGTTTCACGATTCATCTTCTGACTGCAGTCAACCTTCTGCTCTGAGAGCACATCATGATAAGACAGGCCTTGAAACCCATTGTGTTGGCTTCAAAATTGCCTCTATTCATGACCTACTGTTGGAGTCTAGTCATTACTGCCTGTGCTCACGCTCGTCAGACTCAGCTTACTAAAGCAGAAGTGATTTTATAAAGGAAGATGAGCAGGCAGGGTGGAGGATGAGAACAAGGAGCTTTCGTTCCTTCAAGAGAACTCATTTGGGAAAGAAGTATCACCAAAGTCTTACTGAAGTAAGTAGAAACTGCAGCCCTAGCATTGTCTCAAAGAAACATGACTTTAATCCCTTTTATAGGAATAGCCCAAGCAAAGAGCCAAATTTTTAGGATGTTTATCTTATTTTTTTTTAAGCTGCATGTTTCCAACTAAAATTTCACACTTTGTACAATTTTAAGAGAGTCATATTCTGACAAAATTCATTCATTAGTTTATTTCCTTTTATAACCGCAGTGGTTAAAGACAGATAGATAGATAGATAGATAGATAGATAGATAGATAGATAGATAGATAGATAGATAGATAGACAGACAGACAGACAGACAGACAGACAGATAGGTAGACAGACAGATAGATAGATAGATGTACACACACATATATACATATATATATATATATATATACACAAACATATATGTACAAATATATAGATATAGATAGATATAGATATATTTATATATATAGAATTTGCAACTATTTCAATTGTGGAGTTACATAAATTTTGGTATTACCCTGAAAAAATTTTGTACATTTTACAGGTACCCCATAAAAGAAAACATGCATTTAAAATTATAATCAAATACAGAATCTAAATATGTAACAGATGTTTCTGTGTCTCCATTAGAAATGCACGTGACCAAATACATTCAATTCCGATAATTCGAGGATAGGTTACTACAAGAAAACAAATAAGCATGTATCATCATAAGAACACTCAGTAGGAAAAGTCTCTTCAATAAATGGTGTTGGGGGCTTCCCTGGTGGCGCAGTGGTTGAGAGTCTGCCTGCCAATGCAGAGGATACGGGTTCGAGCCCTGGTCTGGGAGGATCCCACATGCCGCGGAGCGACTGGGCCCGTGGGCCACAATTACTGAGCCTGCGCGTCTGGAGCCTGTGCTCCGCAACAGGAGAGGCCACGATAGTGAGAGGCCCGTGCACCGCGATGAGGAGTGGCCCCCACTTGCCGCAACTAGAGAAAGCCCTCACACAGAAACGAAGACCCAACACAGCCATAAAAATAAATAAATAAATAAACCCAAAGTTTAAAAAAAAAAAAAAAATTAAAAAAAAAAAAATAAATGGTGTTGGAAAACTGGATAACCACATGCAGAAGAATGAAATAGGACCCCTATTTTATAGCACTCACCAGAATTAACTCACTATGGATTAAAGAATTAAACATAAGACCTGAAACTGTAAAACATGGAAAGTTTTATATCCATGTCAAACAGCAAAAGCAAAAATAAACAAGTGGGGCAACATCAAACTTAAAAGCTTCCGCAAAGCGAATGAAACAATTAAAAGATGAAAAAGCTACCTATGGAATGGGAGAAAATAGTTGCAAATCATATATCTGATAAGGGGCTAATATCCAAAATATATAAAGAACTCATATAACTCAATAGAAAAAAAAAAAAAAAAAAAGCCCGAAAACCTGATTTAAAAAGGGGCAGAGGAACTGAATAGACAGTTTTCTAAAGAAGACATACAAATGGCCAAGAGGTACATTAAAAGGTGCTTGACATCATAAATCATCAGGGAAATGAAAATTAAAATCACAATGAGATAACACCTTACACTTGTTAGAATGGCTATTATCAAAAAGACAAAAGATAACAAGCGTCTGCAAGGATGTAGAGAAATGAGAACCCTTGTGCACTGTTGGTGGGAATGTAAATTGGTGCAGTCACTACAGAAGACAGTATGGAGGTCTTGCAAAAAATTAAAAATACAACTACCATGTGATCCAGCAGTCTCACTTCTGGGTATATATCTGAAGAAAATGAAATCACTATCTCAAAAAGATACCTGCACCCCAGTGTTCATAGGAGCACTATTCACAATAGGCAAGACATACAGACAACCTAAGTGTCCATTGATGGCTGAAGAAAATGTGGTGTATATATTCAAGGAAATGTTATCGAGCCATGACAAAGAAAGAAATCCCATAATTTCTGACAACTTGGATAAACCTTGAAGGCATCATGCTAAGTATTGTTAAGTCAGAGAAAGACAAGTACTGTATGATCTCACTTATACGTGGAATTTTAAAAAGCCGAACTCAGAGCAACAGTAATGTGGTGGTTACCTATAGCAGGGGAAATGGAGAGATATTGGTCAAAAGTATAAACTTCCAGTTATAAGAGTCAAAAGTTCTGGGGATCTAATGTGCATGATGGTGATTATAGCTTTGTGCATGATGGTGATTATAGCTTATGATACAAATTATATACTTGAAAATTGCTAAAATAGTAGATCTTAAATGTTCTCATCACAAAAAAGAAATAGTAATTATGTGATAGGATGGAGGTGTTAACTAATGCTATGGTGGTAATCATTTTATAATATGTAAATGTATCAAATCAGCACATTGCACAGTAAAGTCACACAATGTTATATGTCAATTATATCTCAGTAAAGGTGGGGAAAAAAGACAGCAAATAAACATTTATCATCATGTTAGTAAGTAAAAGGAAGAAACTATGAGTATGTAATAGACTTTGAAAAAAAGCATTTGACAAAAATATAGCAAATATTCTTGATAGAATTGCCAAGAAAACTTGGAGTAAACAGAACATTTCTGAACATGATAAAACATATTTATTGAAAATCAATATCAAATATAATTTTGTTATTCAAGTGTAAAGATGTTTCCATTAAGTCAAGAACAAGACAGTGGTATCTGCTTCAGTAATATTAGAGATTCTACCAACTCTAAACAAACAGATAAATAAAAGCAGAATCATGCATTTATGATCCTTTAATATGATAAAGGTGACTCAATAATCAGCCTGGAACCATCAGAATTTCTCAATAAAGAGTGTTGATGCAATCGATTATTTGATTATATGCTAATGTGTGTTGTGTGTATGTATAGCTAGAGCCTCTTCCTAGGCTCATATATGAACATGTATTCCAAATGGGTTGGATAAGTAAATACTAAAAATAAAAAACATATTGGGCTTCCCTGGTGGCGCAGTGGTTGGGAGTCTGCCTGCCAATGCAGGGGACACGGGTTCGAGCCCTGGTCTGGGAGAATCCCGCGTGCCGCGGAGCGACTAGGCCCGTGAGCCACAGTTGCTGAGCCTGCGCGTCTGGAGCCTGTGCTCCGCAACAGGAGAGGCCGCGATGATGAGAGGCCCGCACACCGCAATGAAGAGCGGCCCCCACTTGTCGCAGCTGGAGAAGGCCCTCGCACAGAAACGAAGACCCAACACAGCCATAAATAAATAAATAAATTAAAATTAAACTTAAAAAAACAACAACAATATATTGTTTAAAAAAAAGCAAAGCAAAGAAATAACAATTACTCATTTAAATTTATAAAAAAAAAAAAAAAAAACATATTAACCAGAGGAAAATGAATGTCTTTAAAATATCTTTACAATGAGGATGCCGAACCTGAGCAAGACTCAAAATCAGGAAGACTTTAAAAAACTGACTGCATATTTTTAATAATCTATATGACAAAAATTATCTATACACAAAGTTCACAAACTATAGACAGGGAAAAAATATTTGAAACACACGTGACAGAAAATCTCCTTGATCCACAGTTATGTAAGCACTTAGAAGTCACTTAGAAAAGGTAGCAAAGGCTACGTACAAAAATTGCATAGGAAAAGAATTTCAAATGACAAACACATGAAACTCACCAGTTGTTAAATAAATATACATTAAACATTTGGGGGAAATAAGTTTTTACTGCTCAGGTTTGCAAAAATGGGAAAAAAATGATATGTAGTGTAGAGACACTTGGGAAAATGGTCTCACTCTCCTGCACTATTACACAAATGGTAAATTGATACAAACTTTTTAGAGGTTAACCTGGCGGTGTCCTCTAAAATGTGCACATGCTCTCAGCTCATAATCCAAAATAAAGGAGGTGTAAATCTGGAGTTCAAAGAGTATTACAGAAATAAGTAGACTTGTCCATCAGAGGAATAGACACATATCAAAAACCGAACCACAAATACAAAGATCCAGAAAACACATATAGATCAATTTAATACCAACTGAAAAATACAACTGCTGATCTTTTATAAATTTTGGCCCAAGTACATGTAGTATTGTTTTCACAGCTTTAATGGGAAAAAACTTCCCATTTGCTTCATAACCAAGAAAGGACTGCACAGGAGCCAAGCAAGGAAACCTAGGACACCAAGCTACAAGATCGTGATAATGTAAAGGGAATATAACATTTTAATTTGCAAATGGAAGTGGGTGACAATGTAGAACCCCTCAAAGGGTATATACCAGTTAGAAATCAGGATAGAATCAGAAAAGGCAATAATAACGATAACAATAACAACAACAAAAAAGAGGGGTTTAGTACGATATATACCCTCATATGTGTGTTTAAGAACATCTGGATAATTACAGGCCAATTTCCCCCACCCCCAGTCTCGTCACTGTTCAATGTAAATTGATCCACAGTAGTAGATTCCCGTTGCTTTGGTTGCCCTAACCGCTGGCATCTTTGCTAGGACTGGTTTGAGGTCTGGGAGACAGGAGAAGTTTCTCATTTGTTGCAAAAAGAGATGAATCGAGATAACTGCCTGCCAAGAATGGCAATATTTCCCAAGAGTTGACAGCCAAGTCTTCAGACAGTCTGCTAGCTGGGGACATGTGAAGTAGATCCTGAAGTGTTTTCAGGTTAACGTTTGCTTTCTGGTTTTGAACATGCATATTTTTTTTTTAATTTTTATTTTTATTATTTATTTTTAGCTGTGTTGGGTCTTTGTTTCCATGCGAGGGCTTTCTCTAGTTGCGGCAAGCGGGGGCCACTCTTCATCGCGGTGCGCGGGCCTCTCACTATCGCGGCCTCTCTTATCGCGGAGCACAGGCTCCAGACGCGCAGGCTCAGTAGTTGTGGCTCACGGGCCTAGTTGCTCCGCGGCATGTGGGATCTTCCCAGACCAGGGCTCGAACCCGTGTCCCCTGCATTGGCAGGCAGATTCTCAACCACTGTGCCACCAGGGAGGCCCGAACGTGCATATTTTAAAAGATCAGCAAGGATATATTATGGATCAGAAAAAAAAACAATCTGCTGGGTCTGTATAGGAAAACATGAGACATCATATGCCTTTCATGTTTTTGACATTCTGCTTCATGCAATACCCCAGACCTGTTTGGAACAACTGCACCCCCATATCTTTCTGCTTCTAGGAATATTTTGGTGGGCTGGTGTGAAAACATCAAATGAGATGGCTGCTCATAATGTGGGAAACGTTGTAGTGCTTTACATATATTGATTATTTATTTATTTATTTATTTATTTTTGGCTGTGTTGGGTCTTCGTTTCTGTGTGAGGGCTTTCTCTAGTTGTGGCAAGTGGGGGCCACTCTTCATCGCGGTGCGCGGGCCTCTCACTGTCGCGGCCTCTCTTGTTACGGAGCACAGGCTCCAGACGCGCAGGCTCAGTAGTTGTGGCTCACGGGCCCAGCTGCTCCGCGGCACGTCGGATCTTCCCAGACCAGGGCCCGAACCCGCGTCCCCTGCATTGGCAGGCAGACTCTCACCCACTGCGCCACCAGGGAAGCCACTACATATATTGATTATTACCTTTTCAGTTAGAGAACTCAGAAGTGTGCCACCGATTCCATTTCACCCCTACATACTTTCTCTATTCGTCTTTCTTGAAACATCATCACGTCAGCAATCACTTCTTCAAGAACTTACAATGACTTTTCTCCACTTGTACTAACTCTGAAGGCCTCTGACTCCCCCGATCCACGGTAAATCGCCTCTCCGCTGCTCTCCGGCCCAGGCCCCTTGTGTGCTTCAAACCCAACTCCTCGTGCACATGTAACTAATTCCTGGTGCTAGAGCTTTCCCGCAGTGCCGATCTGCTGCTCACTTCTCTTCTCGCATCTCCAGATGAGTCTGATCTATTCTTTAAGGTCCAATTCAAATCACCTCTCTCTGTAAGATGCCTTCACCAACCACTTCAGCTCACAAAATTAGACTGTACTTTGAAGCAGTAACATCCCCAATAAGCACAAATTTAATCTTCAGTTATTTATCTCCATTTGTATTATAATTCTTGCTTTGACTAAATTGACTAAGATACGCCCCATGGTTATAACTTCTTTGGACTATTTATCAGTCACTCCATGTTACACTCAATTAGCTTTCAATATCCCCCCACGTAATGCTTACCAAAATCTCTATGATTGAATAGTTGATCTTCTAGCCAAATGTGCACTTTAAAAGCAACAATATTTACAGTGGGAATTTCACTCTGTCAGAGATGTTTTAATAATGTTTCTCTGTAGTGATCATTACCTTCCATTTTTTTTCACACCAGTCAATGAAAAAAAATGCAATGCTTGAAAAGAAAACAACCACCACAAATGTCAAACAACAGATGTTAACCATGTACAGGTGGCCTGATAGCGCATGGGATGGCCGATTGGATTTGAGACTTTTCACCTCATGATAATCAGTCTGGATTTGGCCCATGGTTGACAGGTCACCCTACAGCTGTTAAAGGGATGCCAGGTGTGTTAAGCTCTCATTACCAACATTGTGAGCAGGTGTTTACATCACAGCGAGCACCCCTGTGGCCACTTTCAGGGACAGCAGAGGCTCTCGTTCCTGGAAGGTGCAGCTACCTGTCAAGAGCAATGTGGGCTACTATGCATAATGGCTGCAGTGTTCCCAAATTGTAGCAGAAATGCTATAAGGTGGCCAGTGGCACCTCACTGTGACTTACTAAGATGTGATAAATGGCACATTTGGAAATAATCTGGTGCACTTTTTTTGTTTTTTTTTTAATTTTTTTTTTTTTATAGCTACTTTTTTTTATTTTTATTTATTTATTTTATTTTTGGCTGTGCTGGGTCTTCGGTTCGTGCGAGGGCTTTCTCTAGTTGCGGCAAGTGGGGGCCACTCTTCATCGCGGTGCGCGGGCCTTTCACTATCGCGGCCCCTCCCGTTGCGGGGCACAGGCTCCAGTCGCGCAGGCTCAGTAGTTGTGGCTCACGGGCCCAGCCGCTCCGCGGCATGTGGGATCTTCCCAGACCAGGGCTCGAACACGCGTCCCCTGCATTAGCAGGCAGATTCTCAACCACTGCGCCACCAGGGAAGCCCTCTGGTGCACTTTGAAATACCAAAATCAACTCCAATTTAAGCCCATTATTCTGTCTAAATGAAATAGCTTTTTCAGAAGACTAATTTTGAATTTGCATAGGCATTTACTTAATAATATTTAAGATGTGCTATTTAATTTTCCTGGTTATGTCTTCTTTGCAAATGAGGGGCTCTGTTTTATGGAGTATCATTTGGGAACATTCTGTAAACCTGAAACCAGAAAACAGGCAGAGCCAATGTGGTAAACCCCTTCGTTAACCACTAAGAAATCTGAGTAAAGTCTCTTAAAATTCAGTCTCTTGTCAAGACAAGCCACCTAATAAATGTCCACTAAATTAATGCATGAATACATTTGATTTCTTTTTTACATAAGGGGATTGGACTTGATGTCTAATACACTTTTCTGTTCTCAAATGCTATCTACAAATTCTAAAAAGGAAGAAGCTTCCTACAGTGTATAACCAAGGATAGACACAGTGACTCATGCTGCTCCTAAAGTGACAGGTTTCCCAAAGAAGGAAGATAGTAATGGGTTTTGTCTCCTGTCCCCAGAACTCTTTTCTGCCCCTGCATCCTTCATAGTCCTCTGAAATCCCAGTGCCTCAATGTAAGGCTCCTGAGCATGGCTCTTTCTGTTACAATTCTCTCCTTAACTAATGAAATTTAAATGAAGATGAGGGCTACCCATACACCAAGTGATAGGAGGAGCTGGGGTATGTTGATAGCAGATCAAGAAAGAGGATACTTCCATTAGCCTGGCAATGAACATCTCTGTTTCCAATATAAAGACAAAGAAGCATTAAGTAACCATATTCTCTGTAGAGAACTTGCAAGACCTGCTGATGATTTCCCCAATGCTTTATAAAAAGCTGTTTAATGAGTTCGATTATCCTCAACCATCACTGCGTCCTCTTGTCCCCATATCAGTATATACAATGTAACTGAGCATAGAGAGGAGAATCAAGAAGAAATTGTTGATCTGTACACCCTAAACCTCAAAAGGTGCCACCAAAGATAGGGAAACCAGTATTCAGTAGTCAGAGGTGCGGAGACCAAGTATCTCACTTTGTGGCTGGATATTGGCAAGATGAGGAAAGCCCCAGGTTCTCCAAGGTTTGGATACCAAAAGAGTGCACAGGGAGAGAAGCTGCATGTGAACCCAATGTGTATCTCCTGGAGTTGGGTTCACATACACATAGAATCTTATGTCTGCTTCCCTGTAGAGAGTACTGAGAAAGCTTGTTGGAACGGGCACACCCGTTTTGTAGCGTATGTCTGGGAAGAAAATGTCAACCCAACGAGCCAAGACTCCTGGTGCTCTTCAAGCACAGAAGAGAAGCTCAACAGTTCGATGACTTCACTCTCAGAAAATGCACCCAACAGAGACACACAAGACAAGGTATTCCTTCACATGACCAAAAGGTAGCTGTGATAGAGGGCCATGCTGCCTGATTTCTCATCCTAGTCTCCAATGCCAGAGGAGCTAGAATTAGAAGATGGGAAGTTCAATGGAATTAATTCTACTCTACATTGGACATAGGCTACAGGTCAAGTATGAGCCAGGAGGGAAGAGGAAGGGCAATGAAACATTAAGTGGTTCTGACCCAGTCACTTTAATAGCTGAGATGTTGGCCTGTTCCAACAAGCTTCCTCAGTACTCTCTAGGAGGGAAGCAGACATAAACCTCCGTGTATGTGAACCCAACTCCAGGAGACACATGTCAGGTTCACACAGAGATTCTCTCCCTGTGCACTATTTTACATTAAAACCTTGGAGAAAGCTACAGGATCTCTCCAGAAGGTCATTAGGGATCCAGAAAGAAGAGATGCATGCTTGTATGAAGGCAGAAGTTATTTTTTAAAAAATTGTTTTTATATTTGTAGCTTGCTGGATTCCAATTGTTCAGTCAACCAGCTGCACATGTATAGAATAAGGAGAGAGTGACGTGGGATAGAAAGCTAATAATGGGGGTAAAAGGGCAAAAAAGAGAAGGAAAAAGATCTCAGAATTATGTAGACATCCATTAGAACCTCCCTACTCAAAACTATGGTATATGGCCAAGCAGCATCAACATGACCTGGGAACTCGTTAGAAATGTAGAATTTTGGATTCCACACACACCTACAAGGCAGTTTTTCAAAATTCAGTGTGTAGAAGTATCACGTGGAGAGTTTGAAAAAACAGATTCCTGGCTCTTTTGGCTCAGGAGGTTGAGACGGACTCAGAGATTGTCTTTCTAACAAGCTCCCAGGTGATGTTGATGCTACTCATCTCCGGGCCCCATTTTGAGTTAGTAAGGCAGGAAGAAGCTAAAAAATGATGCTTATCTACTTGATTGATTTTCCTAAGAATTAACAATGATCTGAACAGGAAGGAGGTGGAGAGAGGTATTTCTCTTTACCTCCTTCCAAACATTATAACCACTTCAGTGTGCAGCAAAAAGCTGCTTTCCTCCTTTACCTTATAGAAGTGTTAAAGAGCTCAGGAATGGACAGCTAGCTAAATGTGAAAACAAAATATAAACAGAAACAGATTCTAACAAAAGGCATATCCGTTCTTATTCCATTCTTCTCTTCTCCTGTTAGAGTCGGTGTGTGTACTGTGCATTTTCCCCAGCCTTTCTTGTTGCTAGCTCCCATTATTTTGTTGCCTTAATAAGGGTCTGAGTATATTCTCTTAACACCTCTCTTTTCTCCTTCATGGCATCTAAAGGGAAAAGAAATGTAACTAAAATATCTAATAGAACTGAAAAAAAATTACAGAAAAATTAGCTACATAATTTGCAAAAATCCCAGTTCTGTTTATTTTATGAACACGTAAAACTTGCAAAATTTTTTTCCATCAGGCTAGCGAGTGAAAACACAGGATAAAAAAATCATACCATGCCTGTGTTATGAAAATCTAGCGCCCACAAATAAGCAACTGCCATTTCTTTTTTGTGTGAGGAAATTTTCAAAGAGACCATTTGATGAGAAGTTGAGTGAGGTATCTGAGAGAAAAGATAAGAGGGAAAAGCTGCAACTTCCTCTCACCCCAAGAATCTTATCTGAGATTCTCCCTGGGCATCCGCTAATGCTTTGTCTGCTCTTGGCAGGGAAGCTGCAGGAGAAGCTGAGGGCTGGCGAGGCATTGGAAAAGTGAGTCTCAGCAGCTTCTTCTCCCCGCAGCAGTCATTATCATTAACAATAGCTGACAGTTTCACCACTCCGCAGTCTGAACTCTTTGAAATAAAGTTCACAGATAAACATCGTAATTGACTGCATAAACCTATAATTAGATGATGATTCCAAATAGCATATACTTACTGCATACTGGATGGAAATCAGAAGAACAAAACTAAGGGGAAAATATCAGTCCTCCAACATCTATTTTTTATGTGGTGCTTTAGCACCATATGACCACCTGGATTTCTGACATAGGAGAATCCCTGCTTTCTTTATAATTTCAAAATTAAGGCATTATTTCTCTTAGAGTGAATATTTTGTATTTCCCTATGACCCTATTCTTGTGCTTAGAACCAGTGAGTGTTCCATAAGTGGTTTCTACGCTGACTTGATATCTTTTGATATCCTTTTGTATCCAAATAAAAAATTGTCCAGGCAGGTCTCCAATCATAGCAATTTCTACCCTATTAAGCTACCAAACTAAATGCTAAGCTAAAGCCAAAATTCAGACCTCTCAGGATCAAGCTCCAATGAGATTCTCAACAAAGAGAGTGATTGAGTCAAGCATCCATGAGCAAAACTTATAGATATTTTTATAGCACAAGGGGATAGCTTTTACTTGTCTCACTAAACCAAAGCTTCCAGAACAATTTTCCTCTGTGTCTCATTATATATTACCTTTAAAGTGAACTTTATCTCTTTAATAATAGGTTTACGTTTCCCGGCCCCTACTTTATTTTAGCCAGAGTCCCACTCAAGAATCCTATTTATAGTAAAGCAACTTTGCTTTCAGTTAGATACTTATTGCTATTGTGCAATCAGAGCCCTGACGCTTTTTAGACAGGGCATACATTGACTTGACTCTCCTTTGAGGTCATAAAGAAATAAAGAGAGCAGCTCTTAGACACATGCTCAAGTTGGGGACTGGGGGAAGATCACAGCTTACCTCTCCCACCACTCTAACTTTGGCTAAAGCCACTATTACCTTTTGGTTATTCTACTGTAACAATATAATCTCCTTATTCTTTATTGTTAATGTATAATCCATTCTTCACACAGCAGCTAGAATAATTTGTTAAAAATATAAATTAGATCATATCACTTATGTTTTCAATGCCCCAGTGACTTCATATAACGCTTATTAGAACCTAAATATCTTATCATGGCCAATATAATGTAGCCCTTGCCTACTTCTGTGGTCTCTACCACTGGGCCCTTAATTTGCTCTGCCTCAGTCCCACTGTCTTTCAAGTTATTTTTTTGAACATGCCAGTCACAATCTATCCTGAAGGCCTGGTTCCATGTGCCTGGAATGCTTTTTCTAAGTTATCTGCATTTCTTTTTTTTCCCAGCCAGACCACTACTGTATTTAAATATCATCTCTTCAGAGAGGACTTCTTTGACTATAGCAGCACATCACTTTCTAGTCCCTTACTCTATTTTATTCTTTCTCTAGTGCCTACCTGATATAACATGTATTTATTAGTTTAATATTTTTTGTGTATCTCTCTCAGTATGGTATATACTCTAGTGTATATTCTGGATTCGCTCAATCTCACCAGTTAATCCACAGCCTCTGGAACAGTAACTGGCACATAGTAAGCACACAATGAGTGCCAGCTGGATGAATGAATGGGAGAGAGGAAGCAAGAAAGCATAAATATCTTAAACAATTTCTAGGGAGTATTCTCAGGGCTCAAAAACTAAATAAAGATATTAAACTTAACGATGGCATTGGTCCACTCATAGACATCCATATTTTCACTTGTGAACTAACTTATCATACCCTAATAAACTGACTTCCTAACCTCATCTGAGAAATGGTACTGAATCACTAATATTCATTATTTTCTAAAGAACTCTCACAGCCAAAATGCCTAAATAGATATTTGAGAGAGGTACCACATTGTACTGGATGTCAGGAGTATTACATGTTTGAAAAAGATAAAGCAAATAGGGCATAAGATGTATTCATACACTTGGTTGTCTAATGCAGTCCAACTAATCAAAAAACAAAAACTCTTTCCCCTTGCCATAATGAATAGCTTGTAAAGCTTGTGTTATTCTAAACTTTCTGCTAAAAACAATTATAAATTCAAGATAATATATGCAAAGGAAGAGTTATAAGGCCCTGGACAGCAACAAAAATAGGCAAAACTGGAGACACTATGACCCTTGAACAAAGAAACCATACTAGGTGAGATCACCTAAAGAAAATTCTCCGGTCCACAAGGTATACATAGGATGGAGTTCGGGCAGAAAGCTGCAGTCCTACTGGACTGGGTAGTCAAATGTTGAAGTGTAGGACAGATTTAGCAGCTGAAATTTGAGGAAAGAAATCCTGGAAAAGAGGAATCCATAAAGTGTAAGCATAAACTTACATATAAATTTGTGGCTGACATTTAAATTGTTTGCACACAAGATGAGACTTCATACAGTTTAGGAGGAACAACAGTTCTAAAGGAAGAAATATATGACCAGAGATTTCAGTTGCTACTAGCTACTGGGGAGACAGAGGTTTATGTTCCATTCATGCCAAACTAGAGGGCCTTGGTAATCATCTCCTATGTTCCACTGAATTACCAGAAGGGCCATGTCTTGTAATTTAAACCTATATCCAAGAACTAAGGGACTCTGCCTAAGAGTAACAGAAGAAAAAAAAAACAATAGATTGACCTATATAAAGTATAACTTAAATTCATGCCTCAATAAAATCAAAATAACTCACTAGTAACAGCATGCTAAAACAAAACTCAACACAATTTAGAGGGAAATAACAAAATTCAGTTTCTTCAACATATCACTTAAAATATCTAATATAAAGCAAATAACTGCTAGACATGAAAGTACACAGGAAATGTAATAACACACAGTGTAGAGGAAAATAGTCAATAGATGCAGAGAAATGACCTAGATTTTGGAATTAGAACATGAGAGTTCAACATAATTATATTAATTCTGTTCCTGATCATGGTGTACTAACTGGAGGAGTAGTCATACCCTATTGCTGTACATCCAAAAAAAAACTAAACTAAATATTTAGACAACTGTTTTCAAACATTAGAAAACCATCACTGCAAAACTGTGATCCCTGAGAGGAAGGGAAAGACCGAGTGAGATCTACAATCACCCTAGCTTTTTGTCTGAAGGCATATTTCAGAGCACAATGCAGAGTAACACAAGTAAAGTATGGGAATTTCACTAAGTTTAGGAGTGAGAGACCAGCGTTCAGAAAGGATAAAGTGGTTTAAATTTCAGAGTAATAAAGATGAGAGGGCTAAACAGAAAAAAAGAGGTCTGAAAACTGGTCAAGATTCTAATTGCTGATTTCTGTATCATTTATGTGTAGGATGAAACTCCATGAGACCAAGAAAAAGAATGACTGTAAAGCAATAAGCTACACAATTTCCACAGGGTTGTGAGAAACTGGGTTCTAATCCATCAGAGGGACATTTCTTGTTTAATTATGGAGAATGCTCAGTAAAAAGTCCAGAAAAATCATGCCTTGGTAGTAGTGCTAACCTAGCCCTGTTTTAAAAGCTTTGCTAACTCACCATAACAAAAAAAAAACTTAAAAGAATCAAGCTGATTGATATACAACTTAATATCCTGTCAGAACAATGTCAGTCTAATATTTTTAAAAGATGATATTAAAATTCATAACTCAACAATGTAATATTCACAATATGCAATGTCAAATCAAAAATTCCTAGTAATGATGAGGAAAATGTGACCCATAACCAGGGAACAAGTCAGTCAACAGAGACAGATGCAGACATGACAGAGATATATAATTAATACTTTTAAAAGAATTACTAAAAAAAGTATCCAAGGACTAAAGAATGGAGAGAAATGGAAGCTAAAAAATAAAGCATAAAAAATATAATAATCCAAAAATACAATATTTAAAATGAAAAATTAATTAGATGGGTTAGTAGAAGCTTTCAAAGAAAAATCAACAGACTTAAAAATATATTAATAGAAATAGAACAACTGAAGCACATAAAGAAAAAAAGACCAACATAAAGTGAACAGAGCCTTAATGACCCATGTAATAATATCAAGAGGTCCAACATATGTATAATCAGAATCCCTAAAAGAGAGGAGCAAGGATGCAAAACAATATTAGAAGAAATAATACCCCCAAATTCCAAATTTAATGGAAAGTATAAACCTACTAATTCAAAACTCTTAATGAACTCCAGATAGAACAAAAATAAAGAAAACCACATAAAGTCATGTCATAATCAAATTTCTGAAAACAAGTAATAAAGGGAAAATTTTAAAGGCATCTTGTAACACATTATACAGAAAACTGTCAAGTGAGAATTCTACATTCAGAAAAGAAAAGAAACCTTAAGAATACAAGGGAAATATTTTTTTTAGACAAGCAAAAGCTGAAAGAATTGATTCCAACCCAACCTACGCTACATCAAATGATTAAAAAAAAATTCTAAGACTTAGGAAAAACTATGCCAAATATAATTTTGGACTTACACAAAGGAATAAAGAGAACCAGATTGGGTAATTTTGTGTAAAATATAATTTTTATTTAAATATATGATCTAAAAGATAACTGAGAATTTTTGGTTGCAGTTCTGGCAAGTAAATGTCTTGGAAGTTTGGAAGTTGTCATTCCTGACCTTACAACAAGAAAAAGTTGGACAATTGAAAACTAAAGTCTTTTCATGTACTCATCAGAGGACTGAAGTCACGGCGAAAATATCCCATTAAATCTAGATAGGTCATTCAGAGGGATATAGCAACCGAGATCTTATTACCTGGAGCAACAGCTGCTGATACCTAAAGTTGGAAGAACACTTAACCAGTATTTTTGACAAATTACTGGAGGCTGAGTGTAGATTAGTGTAAGAAGGAGAAACTCATGGGAATTGCGGTCTTATGGAGAGCATACACTCTTACTACAGGCTTTTCCTTCGGGAACTTCACCAGGTTCTCACAGTGAGGATGCGGAAAGGTCTCCACATCATCCAGAGGCCAAATAGAAGGAAACAGTAAATATTGTGAAGCCTGACAGCAATAATACAAGGGTGAAATCGCAAATAATCTGGAGACTTCAATGCCCCTCTGTCTGTATTTGATAACTCAAACCAGTAGAAAATCAGTAACCAAAATAGCAGTAATTGCTCTAATTGACATTTATAGATACTCCAGCTAGCAACATTAATGAAAGAAAATACACTCACATAAAAATTATCAATATCAAAAAAGAACGAGATATATTAAAGAGCAATAAAGGTCATACAAACATTAAAGAGGATAAGAATACATTATAAAAAAGTTTATGCCTATACATTCAGTGACTTAGATGAAATAGAAATATCCTTGAACAATACAATTCACCAAACACACACACACACACACACACACACACACACTCATAGACTGAATAGTTTTATACCTATTTTAAAAAATTGGATTTCATCAATATTAAAATTTTCCTCTCATCAAAATACATCATTAAGAAAATGAAAATATAAGCCACAAATTAGAGAAAATATGTGTAATGCATATATCATAAAAAACTATTATCTGGAATACATAAGGGACTCTTTCAACTCAGTAATAAAAAAGCAAACAACATAAGAAAAATAATGGTTAAAACTCATCAGACATTTTATGAAAGAAAATTTGTGAATTTTCGCAAACTACTGAGAAGATACTCAAATTTAACAATCATTAGGGAAATTCAAATTGCAAATTAAACTCATAGTGAGATACAGTTACATACCCAATAATACGGCTAAAATTTGATAGTGAGGCAATTTCAACTTTTGATGAGATGTGATTCAACTATCATACATTATTGATGATAGTATTAGTTTACTCTTACTTCTCTGAAAAAATACCACTAGGCGTAAAACAACACACATTTATTCTCTTACAGTTCTGGAGGTCAGAAGTCTAAAATCAAGGTCTTGGCAGGGCTGTATTCCTTCTGGAAGCTTCAGAAGAGAATCTGTTTCTTTGCCTCTTCTAGTTTTTAAAGGCAGCCTGCATTCTTTGGCTCATGGTCCTTTCCTCCCTCCATCTTCAAAGTGCATTGCTCCAACCTCTTCTCTCATCATCATGTTTCCTCTCTCTGATTTTGACTGTCTTGCTTTCCTCTTATGAGGGATTGTTTGTAATCATATTGGGTCCACCAGAATAATCCTTGATAATCTCCCCATCTCAAAATCCTTAACCTAACCGCATCTGCAAAATCCCTTTGTCATGTAAGGTAACTTATTTACAGATTCTGGGGATTAGGTCATAGACATCTTTGGAGGGCCATTACTCTGTCTACCATAGAGTATAAAATGTTAATTTATTTTAGAGATTTTCATTAAGTTAGGCACGTATCTATCCTATGATTCAGCAGTCCTGTTCCTAAGTATTTGCTCAAGGGAAATAAAAGCATACTTTTATAAAGAGTTTTGTTTTAAAATGTTCATAAAATTATTATGTATTATAGGCTCAAACTGTAAACAACACAAATGTCCATCAATAGCTGAGTGTAAAAAAAATTGTGCTTAATTCATTACAGAATTCACTACTCAGAAATAAAGTAGAATGAACTATTGATAAATAAACAACATGAATGATCTTTAAAAACAAAAAGAAAAGTATTATTCTGAGTGAAAGAAGCCTTAACATGAAACAGCACATTGTGGATGATTTCATTTACATGAGTTTCTAGAAGTGGCAAACTAATGCATTGTGGTAGAAATCAGACAGCAGAGGTTGCCTCACAATGGGAGAAAGGCAGAGACAGGAGGAGATCACCTGAAGAGGGGCACAAGGAAACTTCCTGGTTTATGAAGATGTTCTCTATCTTGTTTAGCATGGTGGTTATATGGATATATACATTTGTCAAAACTCATCAAACTTAGCACTTAACACTGTTACCCTTCATTGCGTGAAAATTAAAGTGAAATAAACTGTCCATTTCCCAGCCAAATGCTTAGAGTCCTCAACAGAAAATATATTTCAGTGGTGTTTGAAGAAAGGAAAAAATCCATTTGTAAAAATTCTGAACCATTCTATGCTTTTTCATTGCCAAAGCAGATCATAAAGGAATGTGATTATGATACAAAAGGACCAAATAAAGGGACCAGGGATATTGCAGAGGTACTAAAAGTTTATTTTATATCAATTTTTATGTGCCTGACTGTTAATTTTAAACTTATTGGGAGGTTTTAGGGCACTGTGAAGGAAGGATACTGTACCTCTCAGCCAGCTGCCCGAGGAGGATGCCGAGGGTGGTGAGTGCCTTGCCCAGGTGAGAAGAGAAAGATTTTCTGGCTCTAAGTCTGAAGCAGCCTGCTCAGCCAAGCCCTCAGCCAGTTTTACTAGGCACTAGGCACTCCCAGACTGCTTTTAGGTATTACCGTAATGTCCTCATAAGTCAAGATAGGTGCTTTCAAATGGTCAAGAGACCGAAGGCCCCTCTGACCCCAAACTCTTACTTTCTACCCCACCATTATAGAAACTTGTTTTTCATTAAACCAAATTTTGCCTCATTATATCTTTTTAATTTTATAATCTTGCTCTGTTTTCTCAGGTTACTAGTTTCTCTACCTTTCCTGAACCGCATATTTAGATAATTTAATAATGCACTCACTGACATCTTAGAAATTATTTTCTCAATATTCTACCCAGCGAGAATGGCAATCTACATACTCAGAGTATATTTTTTTCTGCTCCCAAACTAACGACTTAACTTTTCTACCTTCGCGCTACATCTTCCCCAATAAACAGACAAAATATTTTTATTCTTTTTTTTAAATTTTTCTATTTGTGGATATTCCTTCAAACACTCACTGCATTTAACCTTAATACCCACTGATAAGCAAATGTCCTTACTTTTCAATTTATTTACATCAAGATAATTTGACTTGGGTTTCCTCAATTTTGCTGTTTGCTGTTCTGAAAACAAAAAAGAAAAAGAAAAAAATTTTTGCTTAATTGTCAGCTTAATCTTTCCTTTGTTTCAACGTTGCTTCTTATTTGCATTAACTATTGACTGTTTTTTTGGGCACAGAATATCTTTCATTCTTAAATTATAAAAATAATGCATTTTTATTATAAAAGTTATAAATTTAGGTAGTCAAAATGATTTATTGATGCACAACATATTACTATGTACTATGTTTCAAGTATTTTTCTACATGATAAAAAATAGCCCTTGACCAGACATATAATGGGCTAACTCTAATGGAACTTACCTTCTGTTTCTTTTCTATTTGAAATGTATGTATTCTCTGAATATGATTAGTACCCTCTTCCTTCCTGGATGCCTTTAACTTCCATCTCTATCTGCTGCTGTCGAGTTTTCAAGACCAAACTCTAACTAGACATTTTATGAGTTTTCCCAAGTTCCCGCCATTAAATTTCAAGCACTCTGCCCTTGTACTCTGGTTGGTATCTACAACTTCTGTCCTACTTATCAAATCAATATTGCATTTAAAAATTATTCATCATTATGTCAGTCATTCCCTCTAAACTTTGATCCCTGGAAAGCGAAGGGCATGTCTTATTTATTTTGTACACTGCATGATACATAAAATAGTGTAGAAATTCCATAAGTACTTACTGAATTGGGTCATATCCTTGGCCTTTACTCTTTTTTTATCTCTCATTAAAAAAAAAAATGTCTCCCCATTGCCAACATAATATGTTAAAATGTGTCAGCCAAACCTTCCTGATCTGCTCCAACTACAATTTTCTAATTATTTTTCCTATTTCCCATTATGTGCATAATCCACAATGGGATATTTGCAGGTCCCAAAACAGAATTTTCATAATCTCCTCTCAGTTATTACCTGGTAAGTGGTAATAATATTGTTAAAAAACTCTCAGAAGGCAATTGGACAAGTTCCAAGACTGTGAAGTTTCATTCTTTAGGGCTCAGAATTCCTTCTTTTGTAATCTAGCAAAGAAAAATAAACTCAATTGTAGTAGGATGAAAGGAAAATCTCTAGGCCAAATAAACAAAAGATTTGTAAATTCATTAAATTTCCACTGCAGCTTTATTTATAATAAGGTAATTCACAAAAACTGAGAAAAATCAATATAAATCTCAAATGCTTATTGTTATGCAGTTTAGATAGGCTTTAAATTTGGTAAAACTTATTCTTTAAAATTAAAATTTATTTATTTTTTTATAGAGCAGGTTCTTACTAGTTATCTATTTTATACATATTCGTGTATACATGTCAATTCCAATCTCCCAATTCGTCACACCACCACCACCCCCCCAACACCCCCCCCCCCCACCGCTTTCACCTCTTGGTGTCTGTACGTTGGTTCTCTACATCTGTGTCTCTATTTCTGCCTTGCAAACTGGTTCATGTGTACCATTTTTCTAGATTCCGCGTATATGCGTTAATATATGATATTTGTTTTTCTCTTTCTGACTTACTTCACTCTGTATGACAGTCTCCAGGTCCATCCACATCTCTACAAATGACCCAATTTCATTCCTTTTTATGGCTGAGTAACATTCCATTGTATATATGTACCACATCTTCTTTATCCATTCGTCTGTCGATGGGCATTTAGGTTGCTTCCGTGACCTGGCTATTGTAAGTAGTGCTGCAATGAACATTGGGGTGCATGTGTCTTTTTGAATTATGGTTTTCTCTGCGTATACGCCTAGTAGTGGGAATGATGGGTCATATGGTAATTCTATTTTTAGTTTTTAAAGGAACCTCCATACTGTTCTCCACAGTGGCTGTATCAGTTTACATCCCCACCAACAGTGCAAGAGGGTTCCCTTTTTTCCACATTTGTTGTTTGTAGATTTTCTGATGATGCCCATTCTAACTAGTGTGAGGTGATACCTCATTGTAGTTTTGATTTACATTTCTCTAATAGTGATGTTGAGCAGCTTTTCATGTGCCTCTTGGCCATCTGTATGTCTTCTTTGGAGAAACGTCTATTTAGGTCTTCTGTCCATTTTTTGATTGGGTTGTTTGTTTTTTTAATATTGAGCTGCATGAGCTGTTTATATATTTTGGAGATTAATCCTTTGTCGGTTGATTCATTTGCAAATATTTTCTCCCATTTTGAAGGTTGTCTTATCGTCTTGTTTATAGTTTCCTTTGCTGTGCAAAAGATTTTGAGTTTCATTAGGTCCCATTTGTATATTTTTGTTTTTATTTCCATTACTCTGGGAGGTGGGTCAAAAAAGATCTTGCTGTGATTTATGTCAAAGAGTGTTCTTCCTATGTTTTCCTCTAAGAGTTTTATAGTGTCTGGTCTTACATTTAGGTCTTTAATCCATTTTGAGTTTATTTTTGTGTATGGTGTTAAGGAGTGTTCTAATTTTATTCTTTTACATGTAGCTGTCCAGTTTTCCCAGCACCACTTATTGAAGAGACTGTCTTTTCTGCATTGTATATCCTTGTCTCTTTTGTCATAGATTAGTTAACCACAGGTACGTGGGTTTATCTCTGGGCTTTCTGTCCTGTTCCATTGATCCATATTTCTGTTTTTGTGCTAGTACCATACTGTCTTGATTACTGTTGCTTTGTAGTATAGTCTGAAGTCAGGGAGTCTGATTCCTCCAGCTCCGTTTTTTTCCCTCAAGACTGCATTGGCTATTTGGGGTCTTTTGTGTCTCTGTACAAATTTTAAGATTTTTTGTTCTAGATCTGTAAAAAATGCCATTGGTAATTTGATAGGGATTGCATTGAATCTGTAGATTGCTTTGGGTAGTATAGTCATTTTCACAACATTGATTCTTCCAATCCAAAAACATGGTATATCTCTCCATCTGTTTGTGAGATCTTTGATTTCTTACATCAGTGTCTTATAGTGTTCTGCATACAGGTCTTTTGTCTCCCTAGGTAGGTTTATTCCTAGGTATTTTATTCTTTCTGTTGCAGTGGTGAATGGGATTGTTTCCTTAATTTCTCTTTCTGATCTTTCATTGTTAGTGTATCAGAATGCAAGAAATTTCTGTGCATTAATTTTGTACCCTGCAACTTTACCAGATTAATTGATTAGCTCTAGTAGTTTTCTGGTGGCATCTTTAGGACTCTCTATGTATAGTATCATGTCATCTGCAAACAGTGACAGTTTTACTTTGTCTTTTCCAATTTGTATTCCTTTTATTTCTTTTTCTTCTCTGATTACCATGGCTAGGGCTTCCAAAAGTATGTTGAATAATAGTGGTGAGAGTGGACACCCTTGTCTTGTTCCTGATCTTAGAGGAAATGCTTTCAGTTTTGCATCATTGAGAACGATGTTTTCTGTGGGTTTGTCATATATGCCCTTTATTATGTTGAGGTAGGTTCCCTCTATGCCCACTTTCTGGAGAGTTTTTATCATAAATGTGTGTTGAATTTTGTTAAAAGCTTTTTCTGCATCTATTGAGATGATCATATGGTTCTTATTCTTCCATTTGTTAATATGATGTATCACATTGATTGATTTTGCATATATTGAAGAATCCTTGCATCCCTGGGATAAATCCCACTCGATCATGGTATATGATCCTTTCAATGTGCTGTTGGATTCTGTTTGCTAGTATTTTGTTGAGGGTTTTTGCATCTATGTTCATCAGTGATACTGGTCTGTAATTTTCTTTTTTTGTAGTATCTTTGTCTGGTTTTGGTATCAGGGTGATGGTGGCCTCGTAGAATGAGTTTGGGAGTGTTCCTTCCTCTGTAATTTTTTGGAAAAATTTGAGAAGGATGGGTGTTAGCTCTTCTCTAAATGTTTGTTAGGATTCGCCTGTGAAGCCATCTGGTCCTAGACTTTTGTTTGTTGGAAGATTTTTAATCACAGTTTCAATTTCATTACTTGTGATTGGTCTGTTCCTATTTTCTATTTCTTCCTGGTTCAGTCTTGGAAGGTTATACCTTTCTAAGAATTTGTCCATTTCTTCCAGGTTGTCCATTTTATTGGCATAGAGCTGCTTGTAGTAGTCTCCTATGATGCTTTGTATTTCTGCGGTGTCCGTTGTAACTTCTCATTTTTCATTTCTAATTTTATTGATTTGAGTCCTCTTCCTCTTTTTCTTGATGAGTCTGGGTAAAGGTTTATCAATTTTGTTTATCTTCTCAAAGAACCAGCTTTTAGTTTTATTGATCTTTGCTATTGTTTTCTTTGTTTCATTTATTTCTGCTATGATCTTTATGATTTCTTTCCTTCCACTAACTTTGAGTTTTGTTTGTTCTTCTTTCTCTAGTTCCTTTAGGTGTAAGGTTGGATTGGGTAAAACTTATTTTTAACTTATTTACTTTTATCAATTTTCTTCTCTAAAAAGAATTTCAACTTGTCATTCTACTGTCCCCTTTGTTTTGGAACTTTGAGCTGTCCATGAGATCCTTTAAATTGGTAATTGCAACTGCATTACTTACCATTACTCTCTTTTCTATGCAGAACATAGTAGACCATCTTGTGCTCATTCTCTCCCTCTTTGGCTCCTGCTTTCCCATATGAAAGCATTAGATACAAATTATTTTTAAAAAATCAAAAAGCTCTGAAAGGATTTTTTCAGAAAACAATTGTCCTTCCTCTCTTTCCCACTATCCAGGTACAATCACATTCAATTCTTTGAGTATTTTTTTTCAGATATTCACATCCATATTTCTAAGTAATAAATGTATATGGTTATGAGATTGTCAGAACAGAATCATGGTATATTTTATTGAGAAATGCTAGCAGTTAGAAGATGGTAATTTTTTGGTGGAAATTTATGAAGACGGCCTCACAAAGCAGGAGTCACAGCAGGATACTCCCAGATGAAGGCATGACTCCGTAGTCTCTAGGACATAGAGCTGCCTGTGATGTTACCCTTGGCAAGTGAAGAGTCCACCAAGAGGCACAGGGACCCTTTCATCTCCTTCTGGAAATGTACTGTCCATTAATATGCAAGAAAGGAGTCACCATAAAAAGCTGGGATTGAAATCTCTGTGATCTGGTGGTGCTTATACAGGGAGCAGGAGGGGTTCAATAGAGAGCAATTTGATGGTCAGCTGCTTTTTGATCAGTGGCCTTCAAATGCCAATTTCAGTAAGACGTAAGAAAAGGAACTCCTGTCCTTCTTCCTGATATTTATCAACCTCACTATCGGTTTTGTAGAGTTGCATGGGGAAAATGTACTAGGAAGATCTACTAATCAAAAGGCAGAGTTTTACTCAGAGCTTCAGTTTCCAACAGGAGCCCTCAAATTTCGTTCCTCTAATGTGTAATATCCCAAGACAGAAGTAGCCCCCCAGTTCAGTTTCATAAAGAAAAATAATATCAAGTCTAGAAAGAGAGGGAACAAAGACTGGAAACCCAACAACTCCTTTACACAACTGTTCACGCTATTTTTTAGTTTTCGGCCCATGCCTCATTCCTACCCCTCTGCAGTACCAGCAATCCCTGAGTCTTTAATACCTACCTCTTCAGTGGATTCCAGAGGAGAAATCAATGATCTCCTCATTGGTGCTTTCTTTGTAAGCTCTTGTGTTAGATTCTCTGCTAAGGCATTTACCGCTCTTCCGTTTGCTTTCTATGTATAGTGCAAATTACAGAGGCTACTTGTTTTCATCAATGGTGAAACTTCTGTTTCTCATATTTCTATAATGCATAGGAGAGTGATTCTGGAGAAGAGAGGTGTGGCATAGTATGATAACAGATTTGTAAGAAATATATTATTTTGTCTTTGTCTCCATTTCTGGCACTGAGCTCCTAAAACCCTTGAAATTTCCTTGATGAGAGCATAAAGGTGTCTTTTGTTATGTGAATGAGATGACTCTTGGAAAACACCTAAGGATGAGGGCTGATTGCCAGCAGAACTAAGCCTGTGATTAGACAGTTGGAACTTTCAGTCTCATCACCCCTGATCTCCAGGGAAAGAAGAGGGGCTGGAGATTGAATCAATCACCAATAGCCAGTGATATAATCAATCATATATGTAATAAGCATGTTTCTTAGTTACATTCCCCAGGATGCCAAGCAGAGTGTTTAGCACAGAGTGGTTACTCATACACATGCATAGGTGAGTGAGTAAACTGACTTTCCAGGCTCTGCAGTCTGTCTTCCTGGTAAGTTGCTGGACACTCTATGAGCACATTGCCCCTCTGATTTCTTTTCTTTCAAAACATCATGCTATGAAAGCTTCCATTTCCAAAATTCACCATATTTATTACACCTTGAAGGTAGGGATCTTTTCCCATTTGCTTTTATCAAATGTTTATTTTTTTTTTAGCCGTGTCTGTTGCCATAGTAGCGGTTGTTATACAGAGGTGAGCAAATCGTAAGAACTCTTACACACAGGGGCTGGTTACTCAGTGGTGGCAGCTTGCTTATGGTGCCAGATGAGTGTTTTCACATATCCTGGACTGCCCTTTTCTTCAAGGCCAGATGCCTTACTGCCTTCATAAAGATGCTTGTCTTCTAAACCTGCAAATGTACAGTTAAGTAGCAAGGTGCACGTAGCACCTGCTAAATTCCTGAGTGCAACATAATAGACAACATAGAAACCATAGTTTTTGATTTTTCATTAACTGTACACGTTCTTTCCTTTATTTAAACCCTGTGCATGTGAAAGGTAGCTGCTGCTATGTTTCCTAAGAGGAAAATGGTCACGTAGTAGCATAACAGTCAAAGTCCTCTGGACTGACCTCTCATGCCTCCTAAAAGGACTGTACTCTTTATAACCAGATATATACCCATCGTTTCCCTTCAATTTTCCTAAGAAAGCAGTACTGCAGCCTTCCTAATATGTTATCTCTGTGATATTTTCCTAATGTCTTTCACTTTGTATTTTTCTTTCTTGTTCAGCCTATTGAAAATGGGAGATTTTAGGAGTTAAGAGTCAAGGATCATAGAATGTTCCATAATAGAAAGGACCTCAGGAATATCTATTGCAACATTTTCATTTTATTTGTGTGGAAATTGTGGCATAGAGAGGGAAAGTTAGCTTTCAAAGGCCACACAGTGAGTTAAAAGTGTACTGTGTTTTCACTTGAGTGATCTGGTTTTTAATCCAGAGTTTATTCTATTCACTCCTTATGAACTGACATCAGCATGAGGTTCAAGCAAAGAAACTGGGTCTGCTTTAAATAAAAACAACAACAAAACCTTCAGTATTAAGGAGATCTGGGAGTTTGTCATGAGAAAGGTAGGGTGGGTGGGGTCTTGGGAAAAATTATACCAAATTCCCCACAGTTCTAAAAGGCTCCATAGTCTTTTGTGTATTTTGGCATTTCCTGGGATGTCCCTTTCCTTTTGTACTACCATTTACTGTCCCTTGTAGTTTAAAAGTCAACTAAAAGTTCAGTATTCCCTTGTCAGTTGCTTTTGTTGGGCCCTCCATACCCATCTGGGTTCCTTTTCGTATAAATTTCTCTGTTGTAGTACTTAAACATCACCTATATATAGATTCTATGATATGATTTATAAAAAAAGAAAAAAATCATTGTACTCAAAGAAACATGTGGTTAGTTGGAAAGTTCATAACACATATTTATAAGTTTCTGACATTAGACTGTGAGATTTTGGGGGCCAAGCGTTGAGCTTTATGATATTCCCAAATTATAGTACAGTGCTTGGAATTCAGTAGCTATTTATTGAAAGAACCAGTGAATGAATAAACTAGGTATAGAATGTAAGTACCACAAAATTCAGAGAAATTTTATCGATATAAAGTATTTTTAGATAAATGTATTGGCCATTTGAGACTATATTTTGGCATTAAAAGCACAGGGAGTATTGGAAAGGAAATGAAGGGGGAAGGAAGAATTCAAGGCAAAGGAAAAAGCAAGAAAAGGCCACAAAATGGAGGTGATATTCAGGGATATAGCTGACAGCAGTCACTGCTGTTAGAGAGAAAACAGCATGGAGTTGCATAAACACATTTGAGAAGAAATTGTGATATTTACTTTAGTAGTACTTTTACATCAATTGCTTTATGTGCAATAACAAAGTGCCTTGTTTAGGGACTGTTAGGTAAAGATAAAACATATTTTTTAAAAAACAGTATTTTAAGATGTGCCTTATGAAGAGGTGATTTTTTTTTGTTTGTTTTTTGGGGGTTTTTTTTACATTATTTTTATTTTTGGTTGTGTTGGGTCTTCGTTTCTGTGCGGGGGCTTTCTCCAGTTGCGGCAAGCGGGGGCCACTCTTCATCGCGGTGCGCGGGCCTCTCACTATCGCGGCCTCTCTTGTTGCGGAGCACAGGCTCCAGATGCGCAGGCTCGGTAGTTGTGGCTCACGGGCTTAGTTGCTCCGCGGCATGTGGGATCCTCCCAGACCAGGGCTTGAACCCGTGTCCCCTGCATTGGCAGGCAGATTCTCAACCACTGCGCCACCAGGGAAGCCCGAAGAGGTGATATGTTTGGTCTTTCTATTCACACATTCAAAGTGGGGAACAATCTACTGACAGATTATTCATTCAGAGGGCAGGTATTACATGTGAACTGTTTTTTCAGAACTTTGGACATTTTGGTGCTGATCATCTCTTTGCTCTTTCTCCAAATGCATTTTTACTAGTAGTTACAATTTAGGAGGGAATTGTAGACATAGTCCATGGCCAAAAGAACATGAAATCAGTTGACCACCCAGGGAAAGAAACTAGACTAAATATTTGATGAATGGATAGATATAAGAAGAATGATTTAAAAACATAAAAAATTAAGAAAATCTCAACAGTTTTGTGTTAGGCAGAAAGATGCTTATCTTTATTCTTTTTCTACTCATCTTTTTTTTTCTTTCTAATTTACAGAATAAATATAAAAGAGGAACCTCACTATGGCACAGAATTCCTCAGATCCTCATAAAACCAAGGGCCACAAACATAGTCAAGATCTTGTAACATTTCCTCTTTACATTTCTCATTATATATCCATTTGTTCTTTTCCTTCAGCAAGGTCTAGGAATTTACGTGATTGAATATTTAAAACAAGAGAGGATTATGTTATTTTACACTGTCTTCACAGAATCCTTCTAATATGACTAAATTATTATCACAACCTAAGTTTAAAAATCACACACACACATACACTTACATCAAAAGCAGCCATCACTAGCAACTCAAGAGATGATGCTTTCATACCTCATCATGTAACATTTAAAAGCAATTGAATTATAGTCATTTTATGTATGTTTCCAGGGAGAAGTACCTTTGAGATAGCACACTGGAGCAATACGTAATGTATAAATAATTGGACTGGACCCCAAACACTCATTTTTGAGAAAAATGCTTCAAATGTCTGGGAAAAAGTTAACCTATTGAAGTTGTGTATCTTTATTAAAAACCCTCAAACTTCAATGCAAATATCTGAGAGTGAAAAAGTAGAATAATTTTCCTTCTCAAAAAGGTAACTTTAAACAAAAAATTATTCACATAAGACTAATAATTTTAGAAGAAAACCCTAGCTTAATGTAGCTTCAATTATGGGAAAGATTCCAAATGGCTTTGCTTAGGATTTCACTTCTTACATTTATCCTTTCAAGAGCAAAACAGATTGAAGCAGATTCTTAACCCTAGTGAGAATCAATCCCAATAAACTGGACTTAACAATGCATTTAACATGTTTTAATTCTCAGCAATTCTTTTTTAATGAATGTTACATGGAAATAAATTACTGACACACAATTGGAGTAAAATCTTGGTTATTCAGGGTGACTTTCCTACTTCATTATTTGTCTGTGGAAAATTATTAATCTTTTGAGCTACCCCTTCTTTAGGTAGTGATGGCTTTGAAAATAAAAATTAATTTTAGTCTAAGCTCAATATAATTTGAAAAGTTATCTAAATCTAAAGAAGTCATGTTATAATCTTTATTCCCCCCACACCCACACACACACACACACACACACACACACACAAGTTCTGCATATTATGGAATGAAAAAGGAACAGCAATTGCATCCTCTCTAAAAGCTTTCTCCTAACACTGATGGTGTGCCTGTGAACCATGCTGATCACTGCAGAGTAGGCAAAGAATTGGAGGTAATGGATTTGGGGGGAAAATGCTAAAGTAAGGAGAATGGGGAAAATTGAGAGTTGAGGGGAAGATAAAATAGATGATGGAGAAACGTAGAATATAAAATCTAGGGATAAATAAATACAACTACTCTGGTAATTCTCCCCCCATGAAATTGAAGAGTCAAATAATAGCTTTGATACAAGAGACGGTAATATGATTCTCTTTCTGTCTTCCTTTTTAAAAAAATCTGCTACCCCATTCTCTTAGTCTCTCTCTCTTACCTGCCAAAATCATAGATATTTGGAATTTACCTTCTCTTATGGCACAGAAGTGAATTTTTAAAACAAAGACACTGTGGGTGACATTTCACAAATGAATATGCTGCCTCCTGGGCTGTGGGGCAATTTCAGTCTTAAGGATATAGCACAGCACTGGTAAAGCTCAAGATTACAGCTGTGCCCCTAGATAGGGAAGCAGGCAGCAGGGATTCATTTATTTATTACTATTGTCTTTTTTTTGTCCCAGACATTATTCTGGTTGCTGAGTGAAATAAGAAACAAAAATAAAATAGTATTTAAGGTCTCTTCTTTCATTGGGACAGGCTAGGTATTTTCTACAGTAATCCTAACATCTCAAAGGCCTAATGCAACACGAGTTCATTTCTCACACACACTTCATGTCCCATAAGAGTAGGTAGGGAGTCTGCTCCACCCAGTCACTCAAGGATCCAGGTGTATGAAGTCTCCCCTATCTTGTAGTCAAGTGATCTGGAACAGTGGCTTTCCTGGGCCCTGCATTAGGAGAAGACAAACTTGAAAAGTGCAGATAAACCTTTTGTTGCTTTGTCCTAGTGGTGACACGTAACACTCTCACTCACTCTTCGTTGACTAGAACTAATCATTTAGCCCCATGAACATGCAAAAGGCCTGAGAGTGTCAGTCTTCTACATGCTTGGGAATGAGGAAAAGACAGGTACTGGTAAGCACCACGTTCATGCAAACTACATTTTGGTGTGAAAAACAGATAAACTACACATAGTGTTTCTTTCCTATACATACACTCTTATGATCATGTTTAATTTATAAATTAGACACAGTAAGAGAATATGTGAATTGTCAGCATCACTACTCTTGTGCTTTGGCACCATTACCAAGTAAAATAAGGGTTCCTTGAACACAAGCCCTGGCATACCATGACAGTAGATCTGATAACAGAGATGGCTGCTAAGTGACTGACAGGCAGAATATGCTGGACAAAGGCATGATTCACTTCCTGGGCAGGATGGAGAGGAATGGTGCAAGATTCCATCATGTTACTGAGAACTGTGTGCAATTTAAAACTTATGAATCCTTTATTCCTCGGATTTTCCATTTAATATTTTGGACCTCAGTTGACCATGGGTAACTGAAACGGAAGAAAGGGGGATAAGGGGGGACGACTATAATACACGAGTAAGCAAATAAAATACTTTCCGTAATAATAAATATTCTGAAGACCTAGAACAGGATAATATTATAGAAAATAATACCATGGAAGTGAAGTCTATTGTAGACAGGGTAGTCAAAGAAGACCCCTCTGAGGAAGTGCCATTTGGTATGAGATTTGAATGACGAGATGCACGAAACCATACAAAAACTGGTAATCAGTTTGCAGGGAGAGGTAGAATAGCAGGCAGAGGGAAATGTAAGCGCAAAGGCCTGAGATGAAAATACTTTTATGTTTGAGACACAGAAAGAAGCAGGGGTATGCATGGAAAACAGTAAAAGACAGAGCGGGAAGAGATGAGGTTAGACTGGTCATTAGGGCAAGATAATGGAGGACGGTAATGGATAGAAAAAGCAATTTAGATGTCATTATAAGTATATAACTAAAAGACATTTGAAAAATATTGGGACTCCGCTGGTGGCACAGTGGTTAAGAATCCGCCTGCCAATGCAGGGGACACGGGTTCGAGCCCTGGTCCGCGAAGATCCCACACGCCGCGGAGCAACTAAACCCGTGCGCCACAACTACTGAGCCCACGTGCCACAACTACTGAAGCCTGAGCGCCTAGAGCCTGCGCTCTGCAACAAGAGAAGCCACTGCAATGAGAAGCCCTTGCACCGCAACGAAGAGCAGCCCCCGCTCGCCGCAACTAGAGAACGCCTGCGTGCAGGAACAAAGACCCAACGCAGTCAAATAAATAAATAAATAAATAATAATTAAAAGTGGGTGTGGAGCCCAAACTAATAAAAAAAAAAATCTCTAATCTACATTATTAGAGAAAAATAATATAATAATAATAATATTATTATTATTATTATTGGTGTGCAGTATTCTCTACATTCTAAAAGAATCATCCTGTTTACCCTTCGGATATTGAATTGTAGGCAGGCAAGAGTGAAAGCAGAGGAACCAACTGCATGATTGTTGCAGCCCTCCAAGGGGGAGATGACAGCTTTCTGAACAAGGAAGAAGGCGCTCAAGTTGGAGGAAAGATTAGGAAAGCTGCTGTTTTCAAGATTTATATGGAGTTATATTTGATAGGATATATTGATACATTGAATGTGGAAAGTGATAAATAAAAAAGAGAAATAAAGGACCATCTCCATATTTTGCTCCATGCAACTGAATAAATGTCACTTATTGCAATAGGGTGGAGCAAGATGAGGGGTAGAAATCAAGAACTGTCCTTGAGGGATGATAAATTTTGAGAAATCTGTTAGACCTCCGTGTGGTGATATCTAGAGTTTGGTTGCATATAGAGATCAGCATCTGAGGCGGAAGTCAGGCTCAATTTGGTATTAAACAGCTCAACAATGAAGGATAGTTTTAAAGCCAAAGATCTGGCTGAGGTCACCTAAGAAGAGAAGTAGATGGTGATGATGGACCAGGACCAGAATTGGGGTATTGTTTTGCATTAATGGGTCAGGGACTAGACCCCTACAGCAACCAACCTTATCACAGATGATTGCTACAGATAACACAAAACAAAAACAAACAAACAACAACAACAACAAAAAGCAGAGCGAGCATATGAATCATAGAACAATTATGTCACACTGCGAGTGGACTAAAAATGCCATCTGTGTATCCCAAAGGCAGAATTCAGATCAACATTAAAAAAAAAAAACCCAAAAAACACTGATTAAAATCAACAACAACCGAAACAAACAAACAAATTAAAAACGTGAGATTACATCCTAACAATTGATGATTTCCTCTTTGTTTGGAGGAAGAGAAAGAAGATGACCTTTTCAGTTCTGTCACAGTGAGCATTACTAACGTGCATTTCATTTGTAATGCACATTCCTTTAGGCTAGTCATTAAGGGTATGAATGGAAATAACCCACAGAACTCAAGCAAGCAAGCATGAGAAGGATCATAAAAAAAACATATTTGCATTCTGCAAAGAGGCACACTTACAAGACAATGGGAATCTGATTTAATAGGCAAATATTCCTTAAGTCACTGATAAATTGCTCATTAATCCAAAAGTTTGTGTCATTGCATCGGAATTTAGTAGGTCATAGTTCTCTTAAAAGGATGCTGAAATGAAGTACATTATATCATTAAAATATATTCCTTATCTGGGGCATCTTTGCAAAAGAGAGGATATGGAAAATGCTGGAATGTCAGAGGAATTGGCCTAAGTGTTTCATAACAATAATTCTGAAGAATGTTCTCCATGAAACTTACAGGTGAATTGATCCCAGTTTCCTTATATGTTATTGGCAGTCTAGTGTGCACTGAAGGGATTAAAAAGGCAAACTTGAGTTGAAATCACAGTTCTTTCGGCAAGTTACAAGACGTCTCTGAACTTTATCCATATGCAAAATAAGTATTATTATATTATCTTTAGAAAATGTAATGTGTTAAACTATAAAATATATTTAAAGTGCCTGACATATCACAGATCCAAAATTTCTTATAAAGCAATTATGAAATTCAAAAAGCTCTGAAAAACAGAAGTTTTGGTTTTGCTTTTTTTTTTTTTTTTTTAATTTATTTATTTATTTATTTTTGGCTGTGTTGGGTCTTCGTATCTGTGCGAGGGCTTTCTCTAGTTGCGGCGAGCGGGGGCCGCTCTTCATCGCGGTGCGCGGGCCTCTCACTATCGCGGCCTCTCGTTGCGGAGCACAGGCTCCAGTAGTGCAGGCTCAGTAGCTGTGGCTCACGGGCCCAGCCGCTCCGCAGCATGTGGGATCCTCCCAGACCAGGGCTTGAACCCGTGCCCCGTGCATTAGCAGGCAGATTCTCAACCACTGCGCCACCAGGGAAGCCCCTTTGCTTTGTTTCTAATTGCTCATTTAGGGGCGAAACCTGACTTAACCTGAACTCCTTTGGCCCCAAAACCTGATCTCATACGATGTGAGGCTAATTATATTCTAAATATTTATCCTACTAAGCGTGAATGTTCATGTTTTCACTAGAGAAATATCGTGTTTGATTTTAGGCTGACAGTGGTATATAAAATTCAGTTTATGCATGTATTACCATTCTGAAATCCAGGGGCTTCTGATAAGGATTATTACCTTTATAAGGTAACCCTAACAATTGTAAAATAGCAAGGCAGACAGCTAGGATCTCGTCTGTCCTCGTTTCTGAGTTCCTGTTTCACATGTCCAGTGGATGCAGTGATCTGACTAGAGAGATAAGAACTCCCTGGAAAAGGGATTTCAACTCAACTCTTGACCTCACGTTTGACCAGGAAGCACAGGGTCTACAACAATAGTAGAGAAAAGAGCCTGGTAGGAGAATAGAATAATACATGTTTTATTTAACTCGGTGGTGGCTTAATTCACTGTTTTAAATATTTAGATACAATGGAAGGGTGGGCTCTATTTGTACTTTGGCCCCAGACTCTGCAAATATTAGGAGTGGGTTTGAGCAGTGGCTAAATGTATTACCCTGAATCAGTTACACAGTATGTTACCGCTGAAAAAGAGAATGCGAGTGTGGTGATGCTATGACACTTTAGTGTTTGTTCCCTGATGCCTATCAACTTTAGATTTAGGTATTTAATGTATTTATAAATCATACAATAAGTGGTATTCTTCATGTAAAAATGACTTTCATGCAGAAAATAACAAATAATAATAGACCTTATTCTTTTTTTTTTTTTTTTTAATTTATTTATTTATGGCTGTGTTGGGTCTTCGTTTCTGTGCGAGGGCTTTCTCCAGTTGCGGCGAGCGGGGGCCACTCTTCATCGCGGTGCGCGGGCCTCTCACTATCGCGGCCTCTCTCGTTGCGGAGCACAGGCTCCAGACGCGCAGGCTCGGTAGCTGTGGCTCACGGGCTTAGTTGCTCCGCGGCATGTGGGATCCTCCCAGACCAGGACTCGAACCCGTGTCCCTTGCATTGGCAGGCAGACTCTCAACCACTGCGCCACCAGGGAAGCCCTAGACCTTATTCTTTTGGAAATGATGCTTGGAGCTGTTGCATCCATTTTGGCTATAAATGCACAAGCATGAAAATGAATTCAAACATTCTGAGAACAGTAAATTATAAATAGAACCTAGATCTTTAATGAAATCAATCAACTCCAGCTGTCTACCACACAATCTCATTTAAACCATTGTTAGTGTGCTACTAGCAACTGAACTCATCCTAACTGATTCAAAGAGGCAGGCTATTTTTGACTTAATGTAAAGAACATCCCGAAGTAGTAGGCTTTTTTCTTTGGAAATGTTCAAGCAAAGATTGGTGGACCATATCTTTAGGATGTCTTAGAAGGGATTAATGTATTTGGGAGGATATAGACAATATTAGCATAATGTAACATAAATATACTCAAATTTTGAGTATTACTTCTAGCTTTTTCCAAAGGCCATACCAGTAACTGGCATATGAAATCAATTACTATTTCATATGTTGTAAAGGTGTCGTTGAAGACACTGCTGGTTGCATTTCTTTCATGACATAGAAATATTAAGATACCTAGATTGAAATCACATGTGCTTTCTATGACTTTCCTGCATAAAATAAACTCTCAGTGATGTACTAAAAAACCCTCATTCTGATATTCTAAAGACAATACTAGGGCCTATTACCATCCAATAATTAGCAATGCTTTTTCCTGTGTCACGTATAAATGCACACCAGACAGTTGGTTCCACAGCACTCAAGGGTTCATGCACAAGTTTTGTCCTCAGAAGCTTCCAACTCCCTCTTAAAAAAAAAACTCTGGGATACGCATGTATTTTGGAAAAAGTCCATAATTGACAGTCAGGTTGAAGAAATGTCATTCAGTTCCCTCTTTCTGACATTCTTTCGTACTAATTGCACTCCCTGAATATTAAATAGAGACTTCCTCCATGTGAGAGCAATTACGGAACTTGTTAAAAACACGCAAGTGGCTTGTAAAAGCAATGCACACATTAAAGACAACTGCCTAAAAGGACTTTTGGAAAGGTCTTTGGAAAACATCAGGAGATGAGCAGGTCATGAAAATGCATGGCATCTTTGACAATAACACTGTTTGCTAGAGAATGGTATGAAACCGAAGGCAGAACAATGTCAGAGAGAACATTAGTTACTGAAGTCTGAAAACAACTGTGCTGTAACTATGAGGAAGTTGTTACACTTTCAGGTCCCATAACACAGCATGACCAGAGGACCTTAGGGTATTGGAGGAATAAAAAATGAAGCAGAGTAATTAACAAGCATGCTTACCTGATGAGAAATTTTGTACTGCTGTTGCAAAAATTAAATTCATATCTACATATCTTTATATCTACATACTAAAATATATTTTATCAAGAGGCAGAATTGGCTACTTCATTCATTCCTTTATTCAACAAATATTGCCTACCCTGTGATCATTTTACTCTATAGATTGGGATTACATCCATTGTTTAAAAAATAATAAATGTACTTTAAATTCAGACAGATCTGCCTTCTGCCTTAGCAGTTCCACTTACTAACAGCTGATCTTGGGCACATGGAGAAGACTGAATTATTGGCCCTAATACTTCATCTGTCTCTGTATCTACACCCTGTGCCAAGTTATATTTTCCCCCACTAGAGGGAGAATATATCACTCTGTCCCACTGCTGCCAGGCTATGGCATATATCTTGCTTTTACCAATAAGATGTTAGCAGCTATGATGCAAGCAGAGATTTGACATGTGTTTGCATGGTTGGGCTTGCCCTCTTGTACTTCTGTCATATTTGTGAGAAGAACATGCTTCTGCTAGCCCACTGGCCAAAGGCAGACACCATGGAACAGAACTGGGTTCATCCTACAACTTAGTCAAGCCCAGCCTAGACGAATCAAGTCCCAGGTAATCCCCAGGGCAGATGCGTGAGAGAAAATAAAGAAGTGTTCTAAGCCATTAGAAACTTGAATTTTTTGTTATGCAGAAGTAGCAACTGATACAGCATGTAACTCATTCTTCCACTCAGTTTTCACATCTGTAAAATGATACAATAGAAGTGTGTAATATTGTACATGGGATTGCTGCTAGGATTGTTGATGTTTTAAACACCTAAGTGTAACATTTAAAAGTCAATTGCATTTCCATATACTAACAATGAATGCGTGGAGCTGAAACTAAAAATCTGAAAAATTTACAATTACCAAAAAAAAAAAAAAAAGAGAGAAAAGAAAAAAAACATTTAGGTGTAAATTTACCAAACATGTGTAGGACTTGTATGCTGAAAACTACACAATAATGATGACCGAAATCAAAGATCTAAATAAATAGCGAGACATACTGTATTCATTGAAAGACTAAACATAGTAAAGATGTCAAGTCTCTCCAAATTGATACAGAGATTTAACACATTTCTCATCAAATTCCCAGCAATATTTTTTGGAGATATAGACAAGATTATTCTAAAATATATATGGAAATATAAAAAATAAAAAAATCTTTACAAATTTTGTAAAAGAAGAATAAAATAGGAGGACTCAAACAACTTAATTTCAAGATATATTATATGGCTATAGCATTAAGACTGTGTGGTATTTGTACGGAGATAAATATACAGATGAACAGAACAGAGAAACCAAAAATAGACCAACACAAATGTACTCAACACAAATATGACAAAAATGCAAACACAATTCAATAGCGGAAAGATGGGGGAAAAAAGAACCTTTACCTCACTCTCATGACTTATACAAAAATTAACTCAAAATGAACCACAGACTTAACTATAAGATGTAAAACTACAAAACTTTTTTTTAAGATGGGAGAAAATTTTCAGATCTAAGGCTAGGAAAAGAATTATTACACTTGACACCAAAAGCACAATCCATATGAGGAAAAATTGATAAATTGGACTTTATCAAAATTAAAATCCTTTGCTCTGAAAAAATTTAAGAAGATGAAAAGACAACCCATAGAGGAGGAAAAAGTATTTCCAAACCACATATCTGTTAAAACCAAAATGAGATATCTCTATGCACCTGTCATTAATGGCTAAAATATAAAATTATGTCAACTTCAAATGCTAGCAAGGATGCAGCTAAACGACTGCTCACACATTGCTGCTGGGAATGTAAAATGATACAGCCACTCTGGAAAATAGTTTGGAAGCTTCTTTAAAAAAAAACAAACAAAAAACAACTAAACATGCACGTAACATAAGAACCAGCAATTTCAGTCTTAGTCATTTATTTCGGAGAAATAAAGACGTGTGTTCACGCAAAAATCTGTACAAAAGTGTTTATAGCAATTTTATTCTGATTAAACAGGAACTGGAAAGAACCCAGATGTCCTTCCACAGGTGAACAAGTAAACAAATTGGCATATCCATGCCGTTAGCTACTACTCAGCAATTAAAACGGAAGAACTATTGATACATGCAATGCCCTGGATGAATCTCCAGAGAACTAGGCTAAGTGAAAAAAAGACAGTCCCTAAAGGTCACTTACTGTGTGATTCCATCTATATAACATTTTTGAAACCACAAAATCCCATGAATGGAGAACAGATTAGTGATCAAGGATGGCACTGCTCAGAGAAGGAAGTTTGAGTGGTGATAAAAGAGCAACATGAGTGATCTATGGTGATGGCAATGTTCTGTATCTTGACTGTAATCATGACAATATCCCAGTTGTGATATTTTAAGACAGTTTTGTAAGACGTTACCGTTGGGAGAAACTGAGTAAAGCATACATAGGATCTCACTGTATTAATTCTTATAACCACATGTGAGTCTATGATTATCTCAAAATGAAAAGTTTAATTCAAATATTTATTTAAAACTTGAAAGTAAATAATACATTTTAAGTTTTCTAAAAACCTTAGTAAAAGCAACATAACTATTTTTCCTCAAAAAATTTTTTTATTGTTCAACTTTAAATGGTTTGTCCAGATGCTGAAAATTTGGATTATTTTTTCTGTTTTAGCCAAAGAGAGATGCATCAGCTCATTAGGCAGCTGTTAGACTAGCAGACTCAGTGTGCTGAAATCAAATGGGTAGACCCCTGCAAATCCAGTGTTCCCGGTCTCCAAAGTGCCACCCTGGGCTCATTCACTGTAGACGCGTGGCTTCTTTGAGCTCATTTCCAATCTAGAGGGTCACAATTCTACTTTCCTTCTGGTATTGCCAAAAAGACTCTAATACATTTAGGGCTTGCTAAAGAGAAAGTTGTCATTTAAGGCATATTAGTGATTTTTTTTCTACCCCGAAGTAATTGGAATTTAGATATAGAAAGAACCTTTGTGTGTACATGTGAGGTATATTAAAGGATGGAAATCTCTGGTTAGCATATAGTAAGCACTCAAGAGTTGCTAGATTTCTTAACGAATGGGATATTCTCTGGAAGTCCTTAAAAAAGAACACATATCCCCAAGTGGCCTGAGATGATTTATTATGTCAGATTCATCATCAAAATGAACTAATAGTATTCCTCCTAGCATGCTCAGATTAAGATAAAATTAACTACTTCATTTTAGACTTTTTCATTGCCCTTGAAAGAGTCTTGAGCCAGGAATCTACATAATTGGCCACGTAGTTACAAATAAGTCCACAAAGTTTTCCCTCTTCCTTTTTTAAAGTATATTGTTTTCATCATTTTCCTTTAGGATGAATGCCAGGGGTTTTGCTTTACCATACTCTAATCTGGTTGGTCTTTGACTATTGAAAAACACAAGGACAAGGTGGTCTAAATCCCTACTACCAGAAGACAGAGCCCAAAATTTAGCCCCTGTCGAGTCTATAGGATAGGTCAGCTTTCTCTAATTTTTCTAATGTGAGAACTCGAGCAAGCCATTTACTTCTATGGGCCTCGTTTTTCTAACGTATAAAAATGAATGTTGGTGAATATGCCAGACATTTTTTACGTACCGTTTCGCTCTCTGTTTTTCTGATCTGTCTCTTATTTCAGCTACCTGCTCTGTGTGAACCCTGATTAATTTCATGCAGGTATACCAGACAGTGCCTGGTCTCACACCCATGATGCTAAATGCTCAGTTTCATTATGGAGCTTCCAGTTGTGGCTGGTCCTGCTCAGGGACCATACGTGTGTAATATGGAAGAGGCAGGGAGCTAATAACCCTGGGGAAAATTTTAACCAGTGGGAGTGGTGTACTGTGGATAAATTCTTCCTTCCTTCTCCTCTCGGGCAGACAATCCTGAGATGCAGTTTATATCATTTCTTGAAAAACTATCAATGGATTGGAGAATCAATTGCACTCCGTGGTATCCAGCCTGATCATGCAGCTCATATTGTCTCTTCCTATGGCCCTAATTTATTTCATTTCTCTCACTTTCTTGGGGTTGTACTTCCTAACAAAGTGGTAACATATAAGCTTTTGAGGCAGGCTCTGATTTCTGGGGAACCCAGGCTAAAACAGTTGGTAAGAAAAGCACCGATAAAAAGTCTCAGGATGACATTCTGGAGAAAGACTACTTGCCAGTAGGATTGCAAATGTCTCTACCGCTGGTGGCATCACAATTACTGAAGCTTTCGCCTGAGATGAATGGAAAGTGTGATATAGGGATGTGGAAAAAGTGTGATATAGGGATGTGGCATGAGTGATATATGGAAAGTGTGATATAGGGATGTGGCATGAGTGATATATGGAAAGTGTGATATAGGGATGTGGCATGAGTGATATATGGAAAGTGTGATATAGGGATGTGGCATGAGAATTATATGGGAGCTATGATAAGTTTAAGGATTTTAGAGTAGGCTTTTTTAATGTCAGTTTTTCTTAACTGCCTTGAAAGCCTCAATTTTAAAAAACCTCAAGAAATCATCTACCAACTAAAGGCAAACAATGGAAGACAGAAAGTCTTTGACAGCAACTTATGAAGTACAATTGTTCTCCTTAAAATTTTCACATGCCACCCTTATTGCTTTCAGGCTAGCCTGCAGAGTCAGGTCTCAGCAAGTCCCAAGCAGGCAAGTACAATTCTTTTTAACAAAAGAAATCACACACCCTGAAGGAATTACAGACACTGCCTATATGTACTGCCAGGGCCCAGAAGCAGATTTAAGAGTGGATCTTGTGGGTTAGGAAACAGGGTTAGACTACACATGGGCTATGGAGTAATTTATTGCCTAAGCTACTCACGCATGACTTGGGCTTCAGTGTTCGGGCAAGAACATGTTAAGTTTTTTTGTAACGTCTCCTTGAAGCACAAGTTCTGAAGATGGTAAATAGTAATAAAAGCCTTCCTGGAAAGAATACTGAGAAATTAGTCAGTAGGCTCAGGAAAGGTGGCAATGTTATGATAAATTTACTATATTAGACTTGAGAACCCACCACCTGGCAGTGTTCCCTGGTAGGTCTAGGATACTCTCATTACTAAGATAATAGAATATATTTTAGCATCTTTGAAACCCTCAGTAGTGTCTGTCCTTTGTGGCTCAACAATAAGAAATGCTGCCTTGGAACTGGGCTCCCTGCTAACAGTGAAGGTAATGGCTTCTGGAACAGTGGAGATCTAGCGGCTGTAATTAACTGTCAGTGGTGAGGTGAATGCAGTTACCCTAATGGGCAGCAAAGCTGAGTGGCAATGAGGGCTCCTTCCCACAAGGACCCATGCAGTTCTAAAAACAGGAGTAAACTACATGAAGTGGTTCAGAATTCCATGTTGCCTACCATTACTACATTATTGCCCCTCTTCAATTTATTGTTGTAAACTTACTGGGGGCTAACGAGAGCCAGCTGTTGGAGGAAGAAATAACTCAGCCTGGTCATTGATGTTGGATCAGGCCCAAACGGACTGCTAGTACACTTGAGTCCCGCTCATGGGAGACCATAGGAGTGTGGTGAAGAGAACTCCTCTCAGTGGACAGAGCTGTGAGGAAAACACTTAGTCATCTGTTTTATATAGAGAGATAAGTGTTCTGAATTACATATACACAAGAGCTCTTGGGAAGTAGCAAACAATTTGGCTGGTTACTCAGGGGTCTGGAAGGTATAAGATTCAGAGATTAGAGACAAGGTTGCATGGAAAAGAGGTATGAGGACTGATCCACGGCAGGGAACATAAAGTGTGTAGATTTTTGTATGTCAAGGTAATACCCATAAGAGAACGCTTAGTGTAGAGGAATTTCCTAACAACAAGAAGATGAGGTGATTCATCTTGCGGAAATTAGGAAGTCTTCCTTTTTGGCCATCTCTGTGGTGATGCAGTGGCCCCATGAACAGAGTAACTACTTTGGTATGGTTGGAGGCTATACACAGACCCAATATCATGGTCTCCGTCTTGCTAAGACTGTTGTAATTCCAGCCACTGCTGAATATCCAACCTTCCAGCAGCAGAGACCAACAGTGAGCTCTCTCTGTATCACCATTATTCAGCGAGACCAGCCAGCCACTTGGTATTAGGTTGAACATATTGGACTACTACTACTCAGAAAAAAAAAAAGCAGTTATTTTTTATACCAAAACTGACATCTACTCTGATTATGGTATTTTATCCTACGAAAGGAGTGCTTGCGCAAGAACAAACTTCAGAGGTCTTACAAAATATCTGATCTATTGGCGTGATGCCATATGTAATATTGCCTCAGGCCAACAGACGCATTTTATAACAAAGGAATTGTGACAGAAGATATGTGACCAAAGGATTCTGTGGTCTTGCCTGGGGATCCCACCCCACCATAATCCATAAAGAGTTGGCTTGTTCAAAACATGGAATGGTCTGTAAAAGGCTCAGCTATAGCACTATTTCAGGGACAATAGCCTACAGCATTAGGATGCTGGACAAATGATGTACTAAACATACTACTGATAAAGGGTGCTGGAATAAATGGATTCAGAAACCAAGGGTGGAAATAAAATTCAAACCTCTCAACTAACCAATGATCTGATCTTGCATGTTGGCTCTGAAACCTTTGGATCTGGCAAGTTAAAGGTTTATTTTCTGTGTTAAGGGCTACATCTTCACTATATACTAGAGAACATCTTTATGTTGAACTTTAAGTTGTAACTCCTTCCAGGTCTCTTTGGGTTCTACATTCCATTAGAGCAATAAAGAAAAGAGTGACAGAACTGGCAGAGGTAATTTGCCTTGACTACCATGTGGAGCTAGGTTTGCTGCTATACAACGTGGCAGGGGGGATTAAGAGTAGAACCCAAGATTCCACATATAAGCAATATCATATGATATTTGTCTTTCTCCGTCTGACTTAGTTCACTTAGTACTATAACCTCCAGGTACATCCATATTGCTACAAATGGCATTATTTCATTCTTTTTAATGGCAAATATTTTATTGTATATATATACCATATCTTCTTTATCCATTCATCTGACATGTACACACAGCTATACTTAAAATAGATAACCAACAAGGACCTACTGCATAGCAGAGGGAACTCTGCTCAATACTCTGTAATAACCTAAATGGGAAAAGAATTTGAAAGAGAATAGATACATGTATATGTATAACTGAATCACTTTGCTGTACACCTGAAACTAACACAACATTGTTAATCAACTCTACTCCAATATAAAACAAAATTTTAAAAAAAAGAGTAGAACCCAAGAAACCACCAGAATCACTTAGTTCTTCCTTCACTAAGAGAGAGATAATAACAGTGCATGGGCGATAGCAGCACCCTTGGCCCTCATGGACATGGTCAAAGTAACTAAGGGCTCAGACCCATTGGGGAGGAGACTAAATCATCTCACTTGGACCAGCTGCAGTGCTGACTGAGGGTAGGAAAACTCAGACTGGAGGTTGTTCTGGAATATTATAAATATCATTATGCCTTGTGATTAGTTACAGCAGAGTGGACTATAGCTCGTTTTGCTAACTTCATCTTAAATCTTTTTATAGAGTTATGTTGAAGGAAATTCTAGCTGATTGTGCTTGGATCTCCCCTTTCAGGGAAGATGTGAGGATATCTTATTCTCCCATAAAAGGAGTCTTATGTTGAGCTATGGAGGATGGATATAAAGAAAGACATGAGTATATCCAACTGGTGCAAAAGGAGTCCATAGAGAAACCTGTTGGACATCATTTCAGACTTTCTCACCCTCATCTGTCTCTGCTGTGTTTGCTACTGAGCTCTGTAAGGATGCTAACTGACTTCATGCAGGCTCACCTGTTAGGTTCTCACCTCTCCTTCCAATCTTCCCTGTGGCCTCAAGATATGACAAATCCAAGAAGCCCACTTCACCATTCACACATAACAACAATGGAACATAAGGGAGTTAGCATCCTTTGGGGTGAACCGTAGAGCAATGGGGTGTAGATAGGATCCTGAGGTTAAATTTCCTCCTTTCCTCCCTCTAGACAGATGGTTCTGAGGTTCAGTTTCAATCACTTCTTCAAGAATGGCCTTAGAGAATTGAGCAGTCAGTTGTGTGAGACTTTCTGTTATCAGCTTTCCCCTCGTCCCTGCCTCACTCCCTCTGACCTTCATTCTCAACCCTGGGATTGAACTCCCTAAAAAGTACTCATGAAAACACCAGTTTCTAGGACACCAAGGCCAAGACAGTGGATCAGATCAGTGGTTTTAAAATTTTTTCTCCAAACATCCTAAAAGAAGTTGTAAATTATTTATCCTTTGCACATTTTTAACCTGACATCTAAATAGTTTCATAATAGTTGAAAAGATGTAACTTCTGGTATAGTGCCCCCCCAGTTTTGCCATAACATAAAATATCTTTATCCTTTAGAGCCTTTTATTGATTACCCTATTACATTTATATCTCTATATCTATCTATCTATCTATGGATGTGTGTGTTTATATAGATTCAAATATACACCCACACTGAAATTTTAAATTTTATCTCATTTCCTGTGACCAAAGGGTCTGAGTGCTATTTTTTTCTAATTTATCATTACATTTATTAGTTTATAATTAATAAAAATAATATAACCAAATTATAAATGATGATAAGTCATGAGAAATAACAGTAATATTTCATTGGTAATGAGAAAATTTCAATTCTAACGAGATAAATTATGATCAAGCATTTCCTATACGTGTAATATAAAATAAATAAATATAAATGCTGTTAAAATCTAATTGTCATAAGAGCTAACATTTTTAATAGGAGATATAATATTAAACATTATATTGAAAGTCAACTACAGTTAAAAATATTAAACATGGTAAATAATGAAATAAAATGAGTATTTCTGTAATTAGAATAAAGATTTAATAAAAGAAATTTTAACCATTTTAATGAATCAAACACAAGAAATCTGGGAAAAAAAAATCAAAGGGAAGTTTTCTCCATGGGTTTTTGTCCAGGGTATCTTGAAATGTTCGTTATCCGAGAAAATAGTCCAGTAATATTTAAAAGATTCTGTGTTGCTGATCCATTCAGCAATTCAAAGACGCTTTTCTTTCTGACAAGTGACGCCTTCTAATGCTTCTTATTAAGGATAGTTGATAATAATTTGTTACATTTATATGTGAAAAAAAATTAGTGGATATTATTTTCTACCAATATGGCTTTGCTTGGTTTCATAAGGTTGTCCCTTCACAGCAATTCATTCTTTAATAAAGATCAGGAGATGCAACAGGCAAAGTTTTTAAAGGAAATGATCATTTCCATCCTGAATTAGTTTTCTACTGCTGTTGTAACAAATACCACAAACTTAGTAGCTAAAAACAATACCCATTTGGGAATTCCCTGGCTGTCCAGTGGTTAAGACTGTGCAAGGCTGTGCTTTCACTGCCATGGCCTGGGTTTGATCCCTGGTTGGGGAACTAAAATCCCACAAGCTGCGTGGCCAAAAAAAAAAAAAAAAAAACACCATTTATTATTTCTCGGTGCCTGTAGGTCAGACATCCAGCAGGCTCTGCTGGGTCTGGTTGGAATCTCTCAAGGCTGAAATCAAGGTTTTAGCAGAGCTAAGTTCTTTTCTGGATACTCTAGGGAGCGTCCATTTCCTTGCTCATTCAGGTTGTTAGCAGAACTTATTGTCAAGCAGTTGTAGGACTGAGGTCTTGTTTCTTTGCTGACTGTCAGCTGGGGGTCATTCTCAGCTTCCAAAGGTCACCTGCATTCACTGGTTTGTGATTCCCTTCATCTCAGAACCAGTAATGACAGGTTGAATCTCTCTCACTCTCTGAAACTCTCTTACCTCTTCAGCCTTGAACAAGCAACTGAGGGAAGGAACCTGATTATGGTCCAAGAAGAGCATTCAGTGTTCTTCCACTTTTAAGGGCACTTGAGATTACATTGGGCCCACCCAGATAATCCAGGGTAATCCTCCTATCTTGAGGTCCTTAACCAAAATTCCACTTGCAAAGTCCCTTTTGCCATATGCTGTAACATACACGTGCTTAGCAGCAGGGGACAAAGATCACAGGGGCTAAAATTCTGTCTACCACATGCACCCAAGTCATTTTATCATCGAAATTCTAGTACCTTGTTTCATCCTTGAAAGAAGTATACACTCCAAAACAGAAAAATAGAAGAAGCCCTATGAGATTATGGGATCCTGATTTCTCATGAAATGAGGATTCCCCTGTTGAGCGGCCTGGGTATTTTCTGTAGTAAACCATGTACCGTAGTAAGATGAACAATCAGTATATAATATCTGTCTTTTGTAAGAAAACAAAGAAGTTAAAATATTCAAGCAATTTATCAGATAAATTTATCTTGAGTTGGATATACCTGTTATTGAGGATTTAAAAATGGAATTTCTTAAAACTGTGCCCTGGAAAATCTTTGACTCTTCCAGTATTTGAGCACTGCCTCTGCAGCCCCACTCCACATATGAAGACCACTGAATGGTAGCATCTTTAGAAACCATTCTACTTCTAAGTATTATAGGAGTTTGCAATTCTGTCCCTGAATAGATGAAGCATTATTATGTTTCAAGGCAATTATTCAAACCAGGAGGGGAATAATCTGTCAAGCCAAATATTTTGAAGTGGGTAGATCTAAAGCCCTCATTGTATGGGAATCTTGTAGCTATAAACCATAACTGAAAAGGCTATCAGATTAAAACTATTGGTTGAATTCTCTGGTTAGGTAATGAAATAACTAATGTGACTGAAAGTGTTATCACTAAGTAGATAGCTTAATTGAACTGATTAAAATTGAATTGGATTAAATTAATCCACTGGTAGGTTTTACACTTGATGTTGTAACTGCACATTGTGTTACATGTAGGCAAAGCCCATTTGAGCTTTCAAGATATAGCAAGATATTTTTCCAGACAATCAAGTTAGCTAAAAGAATTAGCTCTGAAGGCACTGTTTGTTCCTGTTCTCTCTAACCTAACCACATGGTCAAGCAAATAGAAAATTCATAATATCAAGCATTATATGACTAGTAAGCTATTTATTTATTGAGCCCATTGTAAAACAAGGATGTGGCATTAACTGTCTGTTTTCCCAAATCATAATGGTTAATGGTTTGTTTATTTATTATTAGAGTAGATACAGCCAGCCCTGGATGTTCTTTTTGAACCATAATTGGACTCCTTTCTTCAGTTGAATATGCAATGGAGGAAGCTATGGCATCTTGACCTGCACTGTCCAGTACAGGAGCCACTAGACCCACACGCTCCTGAGCACTCAAATTATGGTTACTCTGAACCAAGATGTGCTGTAAGTTTAAAATACACACTGGATTTCAAAAACTTAGCTCAAATAAAATCATTGAAAATATTTCACTAAAAACGTTTTCTACTGATTATATATTAGATAATAATTTTATCTATATATGGGTGAGTGAGATATATTATTGCAATTAAAATCAAAAGTCTCTCCACATATTTTAATATGGCTTCTAGAACATTTAAAATTACATACGAGTCTCACATTATGTTTCTATTAGATGGTGCTAATCTGGGCCATATCAAGTCTCAGAAAGTCATTCAGTCGTGCTGCATCCATGCCTGGCAGTCTCGTTTTATGACAAGTGCTCAGTCTTCCTGAAAGTCTCCCTCCTCGACTGTCCAACAGAAGCAGAACCACGATGGTTCATCACCCTCCATCCCAAGACTCGTAGCTCAGAAGAGATTGCTGGTCTTTCATTCTCTTCCTTTTGTCCAAGACTCACTTAGAGAATCAGGGGCTCAAATATTATTGGTGCAAAGTTGTCTTAGGGCGATAAGTAAAGTTTAGCTACACAAGAAATCAAAATATTCCAGAGATCAGATCTTCCTGACGAGTACGAGGTTTTTAATATTGATTTTTCATCCCAGTGCTTGCTCTTCCTCAACAAGCTGACACTTGCTGTCCTTTCTTCATTTCCCAAGGCAACTCCAAGCAGAACTTTTTTTTTTCTTTATGAGGACAAGTTAGATGTGATTGAAAAAGAGTAATTAGTACAGAACTGCCTATACTATCAGCACTAAGTAGAGATGAATTCCGTCTTTGATTAACATCTACAGCTTCTGAATAACTGCTTCTTAGATAGGAGGTCAGGCTGACGGACAGCAGCTACTAGGCTGTTATGTATACAGACTATGCTGCAGGCTGCTATCTTATACAGGGTACACTGTACGCAATTGTGACCGCTGGGCTACTGAGAGTTGTCAAGTAAAGGGGTTGGGGGGGAATTGCAGCCAAAAACATCCCCAGGCTTGTTTCACTAATCTTCTTGGGAACCTGTCAAAATTAGTCGGTAAAGAGGAAATAAGTGGCAAGGCAATATCAGATTGAAAGGACTTGAACCCAAGTCAGGAGCTTCTGCATGTAGCAGTAGGGTACATTGAAGAGCCATGATTTGCATAGGGGTACAGGAATGTTAATAATGTCAAAAATATCACGAATTCAAGAAAAAAGCCAGAAAAAAATATATAGTGGAACAAGGCACCTTTAATGATATTGGAGTCTGTTGAACAGTATAACTTTGAGCTCCACACACAGATCCAAGATCAAAGCAAGGCTAGAGTCCAAACCAGGCAAGCTGGAGGCAGGCACATGAAAAGAAGAGGAAGCAGAGTGATTATTTGTCAGAAAATAAGTGGACAGGTTAAATAGACGGAATGAAACAAATAGAGGGGAAAACAAAAAGGTGACAACATTCAGAACAAAACAGTAAACAATCAATGAGACAAACACAAAGAAGTTATGCAGAAGCTGATGTGACAATTAAGGCTGGAATATTGCACTGAAAATTCTAAACAAATTTTCCAGTAACTAAAACTAAAGGTGATGATAAAGCCAAGTGCCAAATACATATGAGGCACCATTATGAAGGAAGAATCTTAATAATAATTCCTATAAAGACAGAGGGAAGCAGAGTCAGTCTGAAGAGAGAGATGGAAGAAATGTAACAAGTGGCAGGTGGGGACTAAGATGGGCAGATCCTGACACTTAGAGCTCTCCATGTAGGGGACCTGGTTGACCCGTCACCTACAGTCGTTTCTCAGTACCTACAACTTGGCAGTGGTTTTATATTTCACTGGATCATGAAAGCTTTTAAGATTTGGGGGTGGCGTGGGAGACAGGTAATATCCTGGCTTGCATTTTTTTCTCCTTTAGCTCAAAATACTGCAGGAGTTTATGCACATTCTGACATCATTCCCTGTGGGGATTCAAATCAGGAGAAAGCCCTGTCTAGGACTCTGTGGTCCTTGGTCTTTTTCTGCTGCTCAGTGATCAGTGATGGTCATGGAGAAAATCAACAAGTGGAAAGAAATCAGGTGCGTCCAATATGAAGCCAGAATGGACAGCAGGACCACAGTTTACAGATTAATCATTGTTCCATCCTAGACCCTTAGCTTAGGCTGTACGAAAAGGAATAAAGTAGTTTATTTTACAGATCTGTCACATCATTGCTTAAGGAAGCAATGATGTCAATGGAGAGCATAAAAACTGAGCCATTCAAATGGCATTTTCTGCTGTAACCAAATGTGTATCATTATTGATAAATTTGGATGATACTTGAACAGTCATCTCTGATGTAGCAAAGGAATAGCTCAGAAAGCTTAAGAAAATAGGCTAGTTAGTTCTTTGCGAACATTACTGTGCATTCACCTGGGAGCCTTCTTAAAACAGATTCCTGGGCTCCCCCTCAGAAGTTCTGATTCGGCAGTTCAGTGGTGGGACCTAAGAACACGCATTTCTAACAAGTTCCAGATGAAGCCAATGGTAATGGTCCAGGGACCTGACTTTGAGAATTACTGATATGGTCAGCAGGCCAGTCACGGCTATGATCATGGCCCTGTCTAAATTCATATACTTATGTATTCTAGGAGACGTTTTTCATTTTTCCAGACTTGAGAAACAAAGATTACTTAATAGTTCAGACAAGTTTGTTTCATCAGGGGCCTTTCTGGGTGAGTTAATTTGACAAGACTCAAGACTTCCACGTCAGAAGGCACACTAAGAAGAAAAATGCCTGTCAGTGTCACTCTGACTGCCTGCTGCCTCTCCTCTCCGTGATATAACACTTATATCTTGCTTCTCTCACGCAATTTCAGGTGCGCCATTAGGATAATGTGGATTATACTTCGGCAAGCCCCTATCTAGATATTACATCCGAATATGTCACTAACAGGAAATGGAATCTGCTATAAGAAATGATGGGGAACGCTGGCCAGACTTATGAAAATAGATATCTGCCTTAGCCAGACACAGAGAAAGATAACCCTGAATGTAGGTTAAGTCTGCCGTACACACACATTCTTGATTGTGTCAGGTTCATTAGAGACAGTAAATCCAGGGAGATTTGAAGGAGAACTGATTATGAACATTTGCCTTCTATTGAATTCCGTGGCGCCTGTGAACATTTACCCTTTGCCCCTATGTCAAAGCTTCAGGCAGAGCATCTGGAAACTAGTCTCCTGAATGTTACTTGGGGATATACCGTCAAAGTTTCCCAGCACAAGGTCTAGGTGTCTTTATTATCACTATCATTAAAAATGTATGTGTCTATTTTCATGTGGCAAGACGACAGGTATATACAAAACAAGATGCAGCCATAATCCATGCCCTTGAGGATCTCTGATCCAAGGACAAAGGCAAGCACTGATTTGCAGACAGTAAACTAATAAAGCAGGTTAAAATAAAATTTGGGGGTACAGAATATAAGCGAAGAATAGATTTTTTTTGTGAAGCAATGACTTGGAGGGATCGTTTTCTCTATTGGGCAGAATTTTTTGATAGATTCGTGATTAATGTATAATACACAGGTACTGTCTACCCTCCCACTGCTTCTTCCAGTTTGCCTGCACAGGTTCCTTGTCCTGGGGAGAAGGAGTGAAAAAAAGGAGGGAAACGCTCAGCAAATTTTTTAAGTATATACACATGAATTATTTTCAGTTCTACTATTGGTAATATTATTCTAAATGTGGTCTAAAAACTAGTGTGGCCAGGAAATTATTTGGCATTTCCTGAGATTTTACTGGAAAGAAAGCCTGACCAGGAGAGAATAAATTGTATTAGAACTCCATGGGGTTTGAGTCGGAGAAGGCATTATGAATATTAGTATCTGCTGAACTCCAAATTCAACCCAGTTGCCCCCAACTCACATCCAGCCACCTGCTGGCATCCTCACAGCTCCTGATACCATAGGACTACACTGACCGACAGTCTCATCTCACTAAAACTGACTTAGCAGTAAAGCTTAACTGCTTTAGGCCTAGAGCCAGGGTGTTAAGAGGACCTGATAGGCATCAGCCACTTAGATACAGGCATGAGTCTGCAAACGCTCAACTCTCTGTTGCAGTCCAACATGAGAAATAATTTATGTTGGGTCTCTTCCGAAAACTAAAAAACTCAGTGGAGTCAGCTCTATAAAAATGATTAGTTCCTCTGACCCTTCTCATAGGTTAGACCTTGCACTAAAGCCACAGTCCATGTTATAAGGGATCCTATGTCCTTTCCTGCCAAGAATTACTACAGCCATAGGCCTTCATTAATGATTTCAAAATCTACTTAGAATAAGAAAGGAGATTTGCCTCTTCTCATTTTACTCTACCTGAGCTTGTGATTTTCCATACTTTCTAGATGTCAGGAGGGACCACACACACCAGTACCACCACTGCTACTACTGATACTACCACTTCCCCTAGGTCTTCTTCCTTCTTCTCTTATTCCTTCTTGGTACCTTTCTTAAAAGTCTGTACTTACCATGTACTCTCATATAGATTTTTCACAAATTGATTAGGCGGCTATAATTTGTGGTATACCTTAGTGGTAGAGTATGCCCACATCAGTGTATGTAGGTCAAGCTACATAGGATTAATACTTGTGACCCATGGTTGTCCTATGTCATGATGCTTCAGTCTCTGGTGTATTAGCATAATCCACAGAAACAGAACCAATAGAATATAGGATGTGTATATATATGCACACGAACATAATAGAATATTCTATATATATAACATATAAGTCTCTCGATAGATAGATAGAGAGAGAGGAGGCTGAGAAGTCCCACGATCTGCTTTTTGCAACCGGGAGACCCAAGAAAGACAATGGTACAATCCCAGTTCAAGTCCAAAGGCCTGAGAACCAGGAGAGCTGATAGTGTAAATCCCAGTCCGAGGGCAGAAGATCCCAGCCCAAACAGGTAGGCAGAAAGCAAGTAAGGATGAATCTCTCCTTCCTCCATCTTTTTGTTCTATTCAGGCCATCAATAGATTGGATGATGCCCACACAAATTATGGAGGGCCATATACTTTCCTAAGTCCACTGATTCAAATGCTAATCTCATCCAGCTACACGCTCACAGACGCACCCAGAAATAATGTTTAATCTGGGCACCACGTGGCCCAGTCAAGCTGACACACAAAATTAACCATCACATCTATTTAAGTCTTCCCTCAGTCTTCCCATGTGAAATGGTAGACTCTACCCTGAAATGTATGCTAACTTCTCTTTGGAAGTCATTTCTTGTGCTTTATTTTTTAATACTTATTTTATATCAGAGTATAGTTGATTAACAATGTTGTGTTAATTTCCAGTGTACAGCAAAGTGATTCAGTTATACATATGCATGTATCTATTCTTTTTCAAATTCTTTTCCCATGGAAGTCATTTCTTGACCAGAATAACTACCACAGTTTTCTTGTTATATGCATGGAGTAGAACTGTTATAAAATAGTTCTAAATAAATTTAGAGAGAGAAATGTAAACTTTAGAACTAAAGGAGTTTATCAATTTTGAAGGCCTCATTTTACAAAGCCAGAGAAAGGAAGTCTCATGGCCAAAGTTTGAGAAAATAGCCAGTGAAGACGTGATAATAGATTTCCAGACCCGCCCCCCCCCCCCCAGCCAATTTTGCTTTCCATTTTAGGAGCCAGATCAATCAAGTCTAATCTATATCACAAGGTATAAATTGAGTGACTTCTATTTCTAAGACAAAGATAATCAAGACACCTTAGAATACTCAATCTTATTCATAATTAGAATTTGTAATGGTTTGTCCTCTAAACCAGCAGATGTAACTGACATAAATGATAATCAGCTAAAGCTACTACAGTCAAAAATTTTCAGGTTTCTTATTAAGAATATTCAAAGTATTTATTAATTATGCAAGTGTTTTTCAGACCAATGAAGGTATTCCTTACAGCAGTAGAAAATTCTGTCTGTTCCATCGCTGCCTTTTTTCTTGAAGAATTAGAGTTATTAAGTACAACATCTGCACAGAACAGGTTATTTGCTTTTCAGATAACTTCAGCAGAAAGAGATATTTGGTGAATTAGTAATGTGTTTGACCTTGAGAAACTGATCAAAATATCTGGTTCTTTGGTCCTTTACTTTGATGCCTCAGTAACTTTTGAAAGCTGGATTTTACAAGCCCCGTAGCAATTGGTTTTGCAACAGTGTTTTTCCTTGTATATAATACATTACTTCGCTGCCAACAGAACTGCTGGAAAAAAAAAATGTAAGTCTGAGTAACCAGTAGCCTCTGCAATCATTATAGATGCCCAATGGGTATTTCAGGGTCCTTTAATTGAAAACTAATTATATAAATCTATTTATATGTGATGAAAATTAACAACAGTAACTCTAGAGAATGAAGAACCAGACACATCAGCACAGTTGAAAGTTAACTTCTAAGACTTTAAAAGATGTTCCTACATCTGTAACTTCTTGTTCTTTGTCCAGGAAATTTATTTTCTAGACAATTACCTCTATGGGGAACACCCAGGGCTGGAGGGAACAATTTTACAGAGCCTTGCTCTGAGTCAGCACTGCTAGCTATTAAATAACAGGTGGCAGGCTGTGATTTATATGTGGAAGTCACAGTGTGCAGTCATCCTATGGAGGCCCTGGCCCTCAGGAAAGAAAGGCAAAGATGGTGCATCAGTTACTATAAAACTAAAGCGTCTTGCTTCTTTTCTTAGTCCAAATGTCCTTCCCTATTAAGCTATAAAAAATATAATCCATGAGCCAAGGTACAAAATCACAAGTGTACACTCACTCTACATACATATAACACTCTTCAGTTCTTTCATCACCTTTTACTTGTTCATTGCACATTAAAACAGAAAACGATAACCTATTCTGCTTTTTTTCTGCAAGAGGCACTTGGCATTCCTAAGTGATGTTTGTGGCCGTGAGCCACAAGGAACTTGGACCAAATGTTTTCATTGAATGGACAAGTTCCAAAAGTTTATTCAAAGAATGAGTATGACTTTCTTGAGATTTGGGGGAGGTTGTTCTTATTTTGTATTAATTTGCATTTGGTATTTGGTGTTTGTAAAAAAATTTTCAAAGAATACTGGTTATGTTCAATGTTTTATGTAATTCATGTAGCTCATCAGTTCTTTGGGGATTACAAACATATGCTGGGTAGACTCATTTCCTAGCCAGTCTGATACTCCCCCCAACCAGGGAACATTCGGAATCATGTAGGAGTGTTCTGGGTTTTGGGAGATGACACTGGAATTTGTGGAGTGAAGGTCAGGAACATAACACATAAGGCAGTTCTGCACAGTGAGTTCTGCACAGTGAGGTGTTGCTCCCCACGAATGTCTAGAATGCCACTCTTGAGAAATAATACCTAAGGAACCTCATCTCTGAGGAAAAATAAAAAACAATCTACTTCTGGCCGTCATTTCCAGTGTTATGGCATGAGCATCCATTCTATCCTGTAGCTGGGAACCCGTTGTTCTGGAGCAAAGTACAATGAAACAAAGCCAATTAGCAGATTCCTGTGAGATTTCATTGGCCACCAGATACACTCCAGCCAAAACTCAGAATTTTCTAAAACTTATGGAAGGTGCAAATGCATAACTTCCTACAACTCCTTCCTTCAGTTTCATGCTGCATCTGCCAATATGACTTGATAACAGTGAGGAAGGATGAGGAAACAGTATGAGAAAACTGTCACAATTCTGGGAGAAATGCATTTCAAAAGTTTTCAATTACAACTTTCTCAGCAAGTAGTAAACTCAAGTTAAAATATATCTTTTATATAAGAATCCTGCTTCTTGTTTGATACTAATAGTGATGATGAACTCAGTACCATCTAGACACTTCTTCAGTACTCTTCTCCTTTTTTTATTATTACTTTTAATTGAAATATAGTTGATGTATGATATTATGTTAGTTTCAGGTGTATTACATAATGATTTAACATTTGCATACATTACGAAATTATCATTATCACAAGTCTAGTAACCATCTGTCCCCATACAAAGTAATTATAATATTTTGACCATATCCCTTATGTTGTATATTACAACCCTATAACTTATTACTTAACTGAAAGTTTGTACCTCTTAATTCCCTTCATCATTTTTACCTACCCCCTCACAGCCCTCACTTCTAGCAATCACCCATTTGTTCTCTGTATCTGTGAGTCTGTTTTCATTTTTTTGTTTATTTGTTTTGTTTTTTAGATTCCACTTATAAGTGGTATCATGCAATGTTTATCTTTGCCTGACTCATTTCACTTAGCATAATACCCTCTAGAGCTATCATTTTGTTGCAAATGGCAAGACTTCATTTCTTATGACTAATGTTCCATTGTGTGTGTGAGTGTGTGTGTGTGTGTGTGTGTATAAAATATCTCCTTTATCCATTTGTCTGTCTATCAGTGGACACATAGGTTGCTTCCATATCTTGACTATTGTAAATAATGCTGAAATGAACATAGGAATGCATATATCTTTTCTAATTAGTATTTTTGTTTTCTTTGGATAAATACCCAGACATGAAATTGCTGGATCATATGGCAGTTCTTCTTTTAATTTTTTGAGAAATCTCACTCTTCTTGATGTCATACCAAAACTATTATAATCCTTCATAAAAAAAGGCATGTGGCCAATAGAATCTTTTTTTTTTCAAACATCTTTATTAAAGTATAATTGCTTTACAATGGTGCGTCAGTTTCTGCTTTATAACAAAGTGAATCAGTTATTCATATACATATGTCCCCATATCTCTTCCCTCTTGAAGAATCTTAAATTAAGTTCTTATTTTTTCTCTGAGAAGCTTCTAACTTGCAAGTGATGGGCAGAACATAAACAATGTATATATTTGAAGTCTAACACAAATTCTTACCCTTTTGATATTAAAAGTAAACTAAAATATTCAGCAAAATTTTTCCATTGTTTCCCTGTGACAGTTCATACTGGGACATGTGGGACTCCCAAGGATGTTATCTTGGAACTGCCCCAAACATTCTGGACCTGCTCTTATCTTTGATACTTTTTCAGTTTTGCCTTAATTTCAAACTTCTAGCTCTTCAACAAATAGATTCAGGGAACTCCAAATGTGAAAGTCAATTTTATAGACCACTTGTAAAAGTCAAGATGGTTGGGAATTCCCCGGTGATCCAGTGGTTAGGATTCCGAGCTTCTACTGCAGGGAGCACGGGTTTGATCCCTGGTAGGGGAACTAAGATCCCACATGCCCTGCTGCACCGCCAAAAAAAAAAATATCACGATGGACTAGTTCATGCTGGAGTAGCTGCCCCCGACATCTTAGATTGGCAGAACACAGAAGATCTGTCTCATTCTTACTGTACATCCAATGAGGGCCAATGGGTCTCTGCTCATTATAGATCCTGTTTGACACAGGCTTTATTTCAACATAGGCTTTCATCACCTGGGAAGGGAAAATTGAGCTTCCCATGCCTCGCAGGGTCAATTCAATGACACTTTTTGGGAGGGGAATGTAGGCCATTTATGGTACTTCTGGTTACATTTCACTGGCCAAAGTAAGGCCATGGGTAGCTTCAAAGGGGGATGGCAAGCACAGTGCTACATGGAGCCAGAAATAGATGACTGAGAATGTTTGTGGAAAGCTTTATGACAAACTCCCCACCCATGACTGCCTCAGGACCCTCATGGCAGCACTTTCCTGGTTTCTGTTTCTGCCAAGTTCTATTGTCCACAGTGGGGACAATTTTATATATATATATATATATATATATATATATATATATGTTCATTAACTTAAACAGTATGAGTTTTAAGTATATTAGCACAATCACAGAGTAAATGTTAAGTTCCTACATCATTCGGGGTTCACTTTTTCATTAGTTCCCATTTATGGGCCTGGAGGAATAAGAAAGTATATTTAGAATTCTATTCAAGACGTTATTATAACTAGAAAAAATCATTCCTTCTTTTCAGATTCTCTTTATGCTTTTCTAGGAATGGTTTCTGTCCCGAACTCTTTATAATTCTTCTCTGTGATCACATAGTTAGCAGTGCCTTCCTGATCTCTCCCACCCTCACTTCCAAACTCAACTGGTGGTAGTTTCCTTGTAATTTTTTACCTTCTCCACAGTTCAGTGCATCTCCCAGGCTCAATGCTATCCTCCCTGTTATCCAAGTTGTCTCCTCTCAGCTATTTCAACATAACTCAACAAAACAGCCACTTCTTTTCTGTGCTAAATATGGCTTGTCTGAGGAAAAAGAAACTAACTGTTACAACTCCCACACAGAAGCTGTAAAAACTGTGAGAAGCTGCTCTCTACTGCTCCAGGCTACAAGCACTGCACTAGGTCTCTGTTTGTTTGACAACCTCAGGGCAGGAATCGCTGTGGGGAAAGGAGGAAGGTGAAATAACAAGGAGATTGGAGTCAAACTCTTTCTTTTTTTTTTATACCAGATCCCCTAATAAGAGTATTACCTTACAGAAAGTCACTTTCATATCCTGGGCAGGGCCCTCAGCAATCACCTGTGGATTATTGCACAGCCTTTATGCTAGTTTCCTAGTTCCAGGCTGCCTCTCACCCAGTGCTTAAACCCCTGGGACAGAGTAACTATGGAATGTCAGTTTTCATATTGGAGATGGGAAATAATTAGAGGTAGATTTTATACCCAACTCAGAAGCCTTTTGTGTTGAGTCTGGGCTGTTAAGGTAGCAATGATTTTCGTGAAGCGGGGCCAAAAGAAATTTGGAGATATCCAGAGCGCATTCCCCCATATCCGGGCTTTTGTGAGAATAAGCTAATTGAGGGGGGGGTTCATGCTAAGGGTGAAGAAAGCAGAGCTGGCTCAACAGTGAAGCAGATATGGTTTATTCCTGCAAGATGGTGGAGGGTCAGAGTTGGAAATGTGTCCCATTCCTACATGGTGCCCCAAATGACAAAGGGACCCATAATAGCATGACCAAGGTGACAAAACACGAAAAGGCCATGATGTTGGAGGCATGGGGAAAGTGCTGGTCTTCATACTTGGAACTCAGTGAGTGTAGCAGGCTACTACTGTGAAAAGACCATGTGAGCTTGAAGGAAAGCATACTGGGAATAGCCACAATGAACTAAAGACCAGAAGCCTCCTTCCTGCCTTGCACTTTTTACATGAATCTCGGGGAGGCTCCCCTCTACCAAAAATGGCTGAGATAGTATTTCTTGACACCTCTGGTAGATAGAGGTCAAGTCCAATTTATTTGATTTAGAAAGTAAAATTAGGTAATGTTTTCCTCATTTGGATAATGTACTCTAAATTCATTGCTACTATATCCTATTCTCAGCATTATACCCTCTTACTCAGAAACTTTCACAGGCTCAGAGAACTTGCTGTGTTAAATCTTAGCCCTGTAGGTAAGTGTTCAGAGACCTCTATAGTTGATTCCTACCCTAATTATCAGAATTTGTTTTCTCCTTCTTCCCAACCGTCATTCTCTGCTCTAGTCTGCTCACCCTTTACTTTAGCCCCATGGACCACTATTTACTCCTTCCCTGAACTATGACAGTTCTTTATCCCCATCAACTAGCACATACAATAAACCACTTTACTTACACAGTCTAGAATTATATGTGGTTACTCCGTTAGGGTTAGAGCTCTTAATGAGATTAAAAGTTCCTGGGGGGCAAGAATCACGTCTTATATTTTTGTTACCTTCACAGAGTGTAGCAAGGGGTTAAGCACAAAATAAATACTTCTTCATTGACTGTATTATCTGTAAATGATTCTCATCTGAAGTTACATGTGGGTCAAGTATCTCATTCAGGAAGAAAGCAACCATGCAGGGTAATAAACTGACACAGCAAAAGTTATCATGGTAGAAAAGTACAAAAGACAATTGATTGGTGGTTTCATCTGTAGAACAGAGTTTAAGTGACTTGGCAGTTAGGAGAACTGGAATGACTAAATTCACCCCTTAGCTCTGTCAGATGCAAGTTGCTGCTGCCTGGGTGGTGATCACTGTTATTCCTGTTCTGAGAGAAGAATTGAGGCCCAATGAAAGGGGCCAGATGTTCAAATCCCCTAACCCCTAACAATAAAACCAAAAGCATCAGGTCCTGAACCTGTATTTTCCCTCAGCGCTACCTTAGTAATTACTAAATCAAAGGAAGTAAAGACTTGGGGATATAACCAGAGGTATTACAGAAAGGAAAAGACCAGAGATAACTCCAATAAATTATTTGATCCCTTGATGCATTTGGGAAAAAACAATAGGTAGAGATGTCTCCTTTGCCTTGCAAATGCTAAACCAGAGAATTACTATTATTTACTGATCTCATTTTTGTGTAAGCTAATACTAAGGACATATCTAGCAGTGTCTGCAGCTGAATAATCACCTTTCATATATGTCCTAAAAAGCAGAACCAGAAATCTGACTATTTCAAAGGACAGGCACATTTAAAAGATGAACACAAGTAGTTTATCACTGTACTGATGTTGTAATTCAATTAAAAGGCAGACAGTAACAATTAGTACTACTTTTGAACCTGCCTTTGCTATACCCACCGTATCACAGGAATTCTGTGAAAATGACTGGCTCTCACAGGTCTCTTTTTTTTCTGCTAACCTTTCTTGTTATGAAAGGCGTAAGACAAGAACAGGCATTGATTGGGGAATTGAAGCTCTCCCATAAAAGCTGAGTATGTTGACAGAAATACCATCAGTTCCTCGGCAAGCGGGTCAAACATTCCTTAATCTCACTTATGTCAGGGGATTGCACGGCCACCCTTGGACAAGGACAGCCAATATTACCTTCGTTGGGAGTCAGACCTGTTGAAATGTGCGGGGGAAAATGACAGACTGAACTGAAGAACAGCGGTGCCTCCCTCAGACATGCAGCCGCATGTCTGGCTCTATTTCAAACCCCAAATGAGCTATATTTTCGATTTTACTGTCTGACATTTACCAGAGGGAAAAAGATACATAAGTAATGAGGCAAAAGGGCATGATGAGCTGGGTGTGTATTTTTACATTACATTAAGAAATGAGCCTAGCAAAAAGTGTGCTTGAGTTCAAAATTAAAAATGAATTAAATGAGTATCTTTCACATTTGTCAGAGCATCCTCGATAAAGTCAACCATTCTCAATGTATACACAGGTAGTTGATTTTTTTAATGCTTTGCCCTAGCAAGACTACCCATTTACTTTCACTGTATTACGCTGCACATTATTTTAGGTTGGTATGTAAACACCTGCATCTCTGTCTGTCTCCTTCAACTATTTTATTTTCTTAATCACAACGGCTGTTGTCACTATCAGCTGCCTGATATTTACTAGGCACGGTATTAGGACCGTACATGCATTCTATCATGAAATCTTTAACAAAAATATTCCTCATTAAGTATCTTCACCATCATTTTATTAAGGCAAAGATGTTCAGCAAGGTCACGTAGCACATTAAGTGGTGGAGCTAGCTTCTGGAGCGCAAAATCAAGTCTCTTTTTCTTTTGGGCCTCCCCCTCAGACCGTAGCACGTGTTCTGCTTCCTCTGAGGTCCTAATAAATACGGTGACTGACTGAACAAAACAACAGGTTAAAGCATCATTAGTGAAGCCTCATTAATGTGACTGCCAGTGTATAAGTAGATAAACCATCACATCAGCCACTTTGTTCTGGAGTTGCGCATGCGCGCGCACACGTGCGCACGCGCGCGCACACACACACACACACACACTTAGACCACATTATTTGAGGCTTTAGCATCATGCAGGGTCTGATTTCTGATCATGCAGAATAACTGAACCAGAACTTTTTTTTTTTTTTTTTTTTTTTTGCATGATCCCCAAGGAGGGTATCTGCCACCCAAACTCAATCAGAATCTGATCCAACATCTATGATTGTTGTTTGCTAATGAATAGTTACTTAATTTCCTGGCTTTTCAGGTCTAAAACACTGACTTTCATCTCGGGATTTCCTTGTCCCAGAGTGGCTGGTGTGACAAGCAGCAGTGCAGGTGGTCAGGATTGTAATTATACTCTAATGAAAACTACTATTTACAGTTGAAAGGCACCTCTGTAGTCTGGCCTGGCTCCAAGAACTTAGACTTTCTTTATGCTGTTCCACATAAAAAAAAAAATTAAAAATAAACCTCTTTCAGTACCTGTATGAGGTGCTTAAAATGTCATTACCATCTGTAATTATATGGAGAATCCAATTATCACAGCTAAGGAATCAGATTGCTATGTACCATTTGTACATGTTGACTATGTTGGCTATAAAAATTATAACAGGAGAAGCTCACATAGTGGGTGATTGTGTGCATCTTGTATAAAGCTCTAAAAAGCAATTAGAATGTAAAAAGTAATGAGGAATAGTAAGAATAAATGAGTTTCACTGAAGTACTGGCATTTCACAAGCTTGGTGGTGAGCTTCTTCAGCTTCAAAAAAGTAGGAGAAAATTATCCTCAAATGAAAAAAACCTCATATAACATTGAAATAAACAATGAAGACCTGTAACCATGTTCTGGTGGAGATGTATGATCGTTTTCGTGCTCACTGTGCAGACTTGACTCGTGTTGCATAAAAAAATGGGTGAACCCTCCACAGATGCTGAGAAGTTGCTGGGAAAAGACAGGGTGGTTGGACCTCTGGAAATGTTGGAATCAGTGAAATAGAGCCTTCCAAACCCCTTGTGATATTCATCACAGCAGTTACATGAGTTACACTAAATTATGATCCTTTTTCTTATCGATGCAGGAGTGATAAATGCAGAACTGTCTGCCAGCTTATTATACGGTCAGTAGCAGTGAAAGGAATGGAAAATGACAGGAATAAATAACATAATATGATCACTTAGTGGCACACAAAGACCTCTGGGGCTCTGCTTGGTATGATAATATCTGGTCTCCTGAGAGCCACCTTGGAAAGATTGACTGTTGTCATAGATTAAGTTTGATTGTGTGAAGGACAGAAAGCATCCGTTTTCAGATGCTAGCTAGGTTTTTGTCTACACTGCTTGCCGTCTGAAGTAAATGGACTCTATATCCTGGTGCCTTGATATAAACTAAATTACTATGCCACGTGGAAAAAAAATAGACACGTTTTCTAATCAAATTATAACTTCTTCCTAGATAGAGTTTGTGATTGTTAATTTCTTTCTAAAATATCTGCAAATAGTCATGTCTATAGGAAATAGATACCCAATAAATGCTCTTTGCTGGATTTTATATATATACACTGTATGAGAGTATGCATAATAGTACATCTTGTCTCATGAAGAGTTCCTGGTCCGGACACAGACAATAATCTGAATTTTCAAATTGAAGTAAGTGGTTAATATTAAACAGCACACCAAATTATACTGTCTGGTTTAAATGCCAGTTGACTTATTATTGTAAACTTCTTGAAGATCTTGTTTGATTCTCTCTTTGCATCTTTCACATCATCATGCACTGTTGAGACGTTCTTTCTTCAAAACTCTCTCCTCTCTTTTTCTCATGACACAATATTCTTATAGTTCTCCTCTGACTTCAAACCATACTGTTCAGTCTTCTTCGCTGACTCCTCTGTACTTTGTCCTCCTCCCTCTCAGAAACGTCCCTGGCCAATTTCATATACCTCTATGGTTTCACTTCCACTCATATAACACTGGCTTTTGAATATATGTCTCCTGTTGAGTCATCTCCTGCCAGAAAAAATATTTGTAACTGCTTGCTAGGCAGGTCCTCCTGATTTTCTAGAGCCAGGTAAAAACCAGCCAATACTGAACGTATTGTTTTTCCTTTCCACACTAGATCTTCCTCTTAATCCAAATCCTGACTCTTGGCATCGCCATTTATCCAAAAGTATAAGGCAGACTCCATCATGTGTCTCTCCCTTCCCATCACTCAGTCTAAGTTTCTGAAATCTGCATTGCTTCTTTCTCTGCATCCTTTTACTATTGCCTGGGTTCAGGACTCCAGCATTTCCCTAAAGATTTCCTATGGCATCATAACGAACGTTCCTGCTTCCAATGTTGGCTCACCATCTTAATTGATTTATCAACATACTGGAAATCTGACCATGCCATTTTCTGCCCACTCTTTAGTGGCTCTCCCTCTCACATAAGACAAAAACCAAACTTGTAAGTATGGTTTACTTGTTCCTCCCCAATACGGCTACTCC